>NC_135734.1:45780500-46114500 GCF_041903045.1 Epinephelus lanceolatus
GAATGAATGAATATGTTTAGTTAAATTGATAACATCCCATCAGCTCATCTTATGTTTGTTTGTTCACTTCATGTTTCTTAATGACGGCCCTGAGGCCACCTGTGCGTGCGGTTGCTTTCTGTGACTGATGGAAGCTGATGATGGTCGACCTTTAATTATTATTCTATTGTCGTTGTTCGCCTTTCTTACAACCCTCCACTCCCTCTCACCTGTGCAGATCCAGTCATGTGTGCGGGGAATCCCAGCTGACGTGGGTTCAGTTCTTAGATGGAGCTGTCGATCACAACCTGCAAAAAGCCAAAGACTTTATTCAGCAAGACAGCTAGTGTGTGTGTGTGTGTGTGTGTGTGTGTGTGTGTGTGTGCGTGCGTGCATGCGTGTGCGTGTACGTGTGTGTGTGTGTGTGCGTGCGTGCGTGTGTGCATGCGTATGCAGAGCATGTTTAAGAACTGTGCAGTATCAATGCTTGTGTAACATATAAATAAAAGGGATGTCTTGAGTCCTAACATGAACTCTTTGTGTGTCAGTAGTGTTGTCTACTCAGTTAATCTTCACTTGACTGCACAACCGGTTCCAGGGACAGTTGTGTCACAGCAGTTTGCTAACTGGATTAATCACAATAAGAAGCAAATCTCTTCTATTTGTCTTGAACCGATGCTCCTTGATGACTGACTGAACAGCAAACAGTTTAACACAACAACTTTAAAGGCGGTGCTATGTCATGCTTTATGCAGTGTCCACAACAGGTTTTAAAGTGGCCAGAAAAATCTGTTACTGCAGGTGAAAAGTCACCTGGAAATACAGGAAAGTCCTCAGAATGAACTTGTGCATACAAAAGTTAAGACAGTTCTATAGATAAAAGAAATCCATGTATGTGTTTGGGTAAGAGTCAAGTAGATGTAGTGACATTTTCAGGGCCGCTGCTGGACATTTGGGTGCCCTAAGGCGAAATTTATACTTCTGCGTTGAATCGACACCATACCTAGCAGTGAGGCAGACCCCCTGTCTATTTCTGTAAGCTGAAACCATTTCCCTCAGTGGAAACAAAGCTTTTATTAACTTTAATTTCACAGATGAGAAACAATAAACTGTGAAGACAATAAAGCCTCCACTAAAATATCATTTTAACTCTTGTGTGATTTATTCTGGCTTCATATGGGTAGAGGAAATCTCAGCTCGTTGCTAGGCTAATTCATACAATGTAAAATGCCATAGGCTCATGCTAATAATGTTAGCATGTTGTATTTGTTTAGAAAACGTGTTTAGTTTAAGACAGTTGTTTTGTCAGTGAACCTCATTAGTTGTAATAGAGTTGAATTTTGTGACATTACCTTTGTTAAATGTCGCCTTTGTCCCTGGCTTCATATGAGAAGAGGAAAAGTTTGCTAGCTGGCAACCAAATTTATACAGTGTAAAATGCCATAGGCTTGTGCTAATAACGTTAGCATGTTACATTTGCTTGGAAAACATGTTTCGTATAAGACAGTTGTTGTTTAATCCAATCTAACCCTCGGCCTTTAACAGTATTAAACTGTCCTATCAAAGACAAAAAGCCAAATAAAGACACCAGAACTTTACAATGCCAGTGTGTATTACACTATAGAGCTAACTACAGGAAAAGCAGACACACACACACAGGTTTGTGCAGTCTTCTTCAGTTAAATAAATCATTACAGAGTCATTACAGACTCACCGAGGAAAGAGTCCTAAAACCCAGACATGAGTTAGCAATTCAGCACTCCTGGTTCCCTCGTCTCAAAGTCAATGGGTTTTTTTTGAAGATTATTATTACAAAAAGTGTAGGGATCATAAATGTTTGCCACGGAGCTTAATTTCTGCAATGAGTCAAAATCCAATGGAAAAATCCAGCAGGCTTTTTGACGATTGAACCAGGACGATGCTAACTTCAACTGGGAGAGTCAATGAAATATGTCTGATTATGATTGATGATGATAATATTGGGCTGTTTTGGTCCTGCGTGCCCTCAGCGGCGGTGCTGACTGTTTTATTCGTCCAGATTATGTGCTCATTTTTCATCCAGTAGATCTCATCTAAGATTTTCTCCAACCTGATCTCACAGAAATACGTGAAATGACCACGACCTCTTAACACCGCATTCCGTGGTGGCAGCATGTAATGGGTTGAAATTACGTGCTGCCACCACGAAAACAATGCCAGTGTAAAGTCAATTAGGGTCCTCTCCCGTGGTGGACACACGGATTCCCTGATTCAATCACATCACGTCAACCTCGTTTTCCTCAATGATATCTTTAACATTCCTGTATACACACAAAAACACGGAAGTGTCCTTGATATTAAAACGGCAAATATATTCCTCTGTTATAATTTCCCACCAATAATAATAATAATGATAATAACGTGATAGTTCGGCTGTTCTAGATATTTGTTATAGCCTATTCAAATATTCAATCCCAAAAACGCCGTTTCTAGAGAACTTGCTAAAATATCTGAAATGAACCATCATGCCTACTTTTTCCTTAACATATTTCATCTAGATGCAGTGTCATTACTAGTTCAGCTTTACTAGACATTTGATATATTCAGTAGATGTATCTTTTTACGACCCTGTTTTACAACAAGCCGCAAAAAAACCTTCCGTCCCAAAAACGCAGTTTTTAGAGTACTATCTAAAATAACTACGATTAGCCAATATCCTTGCTTTTTTTCTTAACATAGTTCATCTAGGTGCAGTGTAATAACTACTTCGGCTTTACTAGATATTAGATTTATTCAGTAGATCTAGCTTTTTACAACCCTATTTTACAAGCCGCAAACGAACCTACTGTCCCAAAAACGCCGTTTCTAGCGTATTAGCTAAAATATCGAAAATTAGCCGACATCTTTACTTTTTCTTACCATAGTTCATCTAGGTGCAGTGTAATAACTAGTTCGGCTTTACTTGATATTAGATATATTCAGTAGATCTATCTTTTTACAACCCTATTTAGAACCCTACTTTGCAAATCAGAAGAACTACAACTATGTTGCTGATATGTATCAAACTGCATGGCGCGGTCCCAGGGAATTGTAGTTTTTTAAAAATCTAAGTGTTTTTCCCAGATTTGGAAGTTGTAAATACTGAATTGAGAGTACACTGTGGACTTTAAGGGGATGGTAAACACATCTGTGAAATCAGATTTTAAATATCTAATTTCTAAATGGGTGAAAATTAATTTTATCCATATTTTATCCATATCTGACAGCACCCTCAGTTGTTGACTACACTCACATGATAGCTGAGGTCAAGAGCTCTCTATAACAGTTGGTCCCATGTCTGTACCCCCTTTAGTTGCTGAGTTATAAGCCCTCAAACATGCACTGAGGTCAAGGTTCAAAGGTCAATGGCTGAAAGCAGGAGCCATGTAGAATCTTCATACTGACATATGTTACTCTCCAGGTTAAGACCTTTCCAATGATGTATTTGGTTTAGCTCTACGACAAAGTTTAGATTTTTTCATTTTTTGGACACAAGCCATGCCAGGTGTAGTTTCAGAGAGCACTTTGAAGGCCCCATGTATAAAATGAGTTTTGTTTGCTTCTTTGCTTGTTTTTTCTTTTTTACTGTAGATAGTTCCTAACATGAGTCTTCCTCAGACAATACAATACTACTAAAAAGTAAAACCAATAATAACAATAATGAAATAAGCAAAAATAATATTAAAATCATATTGAAATTTTAAAATCTATTTACAGAGTGGAATGGTAGCCTAATAGATAACTTAGATAATATTCATTATTGTTTAGACAGTTTATTATTGCTTAGATACTATTTAGCCTATTATTGTATTTACTTTTAGCATGTTCTACTTTTGAGTAATTTCCGAGAAGTTATGATAAAAAAAAATAAAAAATTACAAACTATAGGAGACAATCTCTTCAATGTCTCACGTCAATTAATTAACACTATTTGTCCTTTTTTTTTTTTTTTTTTTTTTTTTTTTTTTGCTGCTGTCTCCAGTTGAGAGCGGTGATTTGCTAAATACATTCTACAATTATAATTAGATTAACATTTGGTCTATAATATTGTTGGCTATATTACGCATTTTAATTTAAAAAAAATGGAAGAATAAAAGAAATAAACACCGAAATAATTACTTTTTTTTTTATTGATACTCCTCTCTGACACACACACACACACACACACACACACACACTGAACACGCGATTGAATGAATGAATGAATGAATGAACATTGGAAGTGGTTCAGCCACAGTCCCGCCGGCTGGCTCACATTGAGATTACATTTGTTTTTTATTACTAACAAAATGTTTTATATTGACCGTATGAGTGGTTTCGTTTTCAAATAAATATTTGGAAACGAAAATATGCTTTGGTGTACTTTTACAGAGTTTTGCAATATGTATATAGCCTACCTGTATCAAAATGTATAATTTTCAGCAGCGGTTTGTGTGACAGCTGCCACGGTCGGACGTATAACCAGCGGGGCAGCCGCTGGTTCTGTGGCGCTGGCTTGGGGTCCACTCTCTCCTGGTGGAGTGGAGGGTGGCCGGGTTGCCAGGGGCAGACGGCTCCATGTGATGGTGTTTCCTCTCTGGTTCTTCTGTGCTCAGCCTTATTTTTATCTTCTTATTTATTTATTTATTAGTGGCGTCTGGATTCAGTTACGGCAGACGGATGGCAATCTGAAATGGAATGAAGCCCACAGACGGCGGACAGCAGCTACAAAACAGTAGTGGAACGCGCCCCATCCGCCCACAGCACAATGCTCTTAAAGCCCTACGCTATCAAAAGCTGGCAAAATACATTTATTTTATTTTATGGCCTTGACATTAACCTGTCATATTGTTGAGTTATCAAGGACACTTCCACGTTTTTGTGTGTATACAGGAATGTTAAAGATATCATTGAGGAAAACGAGGTTGACGTGACGTGATTGAATCAGGGAATCCGTGTGTCCACCACGGGAGAGGACCCTAATTGACTTTACACTGGCATTGTTTTCGTGGTGGCAGCACGTAATTTCAACCTATTACGTGCTGCCACCACGGAATGTGGTGTTAAGAGGTCGTGGTCATTTCACGTATTTCTGTGAGATCAGGTTGATTTTCTCAGCCACTCCTTGTCACTTTGTGTTTGTTTATACAGCTGTTCAGGATGAACCAGCTTCGTTTATAATACTAATCACTTTATTTAAATAGCACCTTTATAAACAGAGTTTACAAAGTCTTTTGACATGCAAAGCAAAAGCAGAAACAGGATACTCAGAAAGCAATAAAACAAAAGTTAAAACAAGATGACAAAAAATACAGAATGCAGGACACAAAATGTTAGTAAGTAAACACAAATCCATCCATTTTCATCTGCTGATCCGGGGCTGGGTCACTGGGGCAGCAGGCCAAGCAAAGCACCCCAGACGTTGCTCTCTCCAGCAACACTTTCCAGCTCCTTCTCAGGGACTCCAAGGTGTTCCCAGGCCAGATGAGTTATGTAATCCCTCCAGCGTGTCCTGGGTCTGCCCCGAGGCCTCCTACCAGTGGGACGTACCTGGAACACCTCTAACAGTAGGCGCCCAGGAGGATCCTGATCAGACACCTGAACCACCTCAACTGACCCCTTTAAATGCGAAGGAGCAGCAGCTCTACTTGGAGCTCCGTCCAGATGTCTGAGCTCTTCACCCTATCTCTAAGGCTGAGCCCAGCAACCCCACGGAAGAAACTCATTTCAGCTGCTTCAAAATACAAATAAAAAGACCAAAAACAACAAAAGCAATAACAAGGAAATAAATACATATAAATAAATAAAAGACGACATCACATAAAAGCATCTCTTGTGAGGCATTAGTAAAATGGCGGGGGAAAGGCAGTGATGACGGAATCTACTAACTTGGATAAAATTCTGGTGTTGGAGTGATTTGCTAAATTTAGAGAAGAACAACGCTCTCGCTTCTTCAACTGCCTTTTGATATTTTTTCATTGCGTCTTTTTGTTACGTGATGAGGCAAGCTGCAACTTCCTCCCACAGTCCAAAAACATGCAGGTTGGGTTATTTGGTGACTTGAAATTGAACTTGTAGGTTTGAGTGTGGTGTGAATCTATGTGTCAGTCCTTTGATAGTCTGGCAACCTGTCCAGAGTCCAGGTTTCTTAACAGGACAAGCGGTTAGAAATAATGAATGAATTCATTTTCATCAGCACTCGCAAACCATGTCTGACTTTCATTTTTATGTCAGTGTGCAGACCATCAATACGTTGTTTATTGTCATAAACACTTAGTTACACAAGTTGCTACCTGCCCATATAATTGGAGCTGAGTAAGCGTCTGCACGCATCCCACAGTATAGTATGAAATGCAGTCACATACACACACTCATAATACAGTGTGATGGCAGCAAAGTGAACAGACATCTGTAACAAGCCTGCTAAAATCATTCAATGCTTAACCGAACCTTCAGTCTGATCGCATGCAGCAGTTTCAGGAAGTGGTCAAAAATCCATGTTGCAAGATGTGTTGTATGTGAATGTGAGAATGGGGCTGGGCTTGCCAGGTCTTTAAAATCAGCCAAAGCTGGTTCATTGGTCAGTGCGCTGCACACAACCTGTCAGTTTGCATTGTACTGTCTTCGAATCAGTAGAACCTGTGGGACGTGTGAGGCTCCTCTAATGATGCCAGGGGGGACTATGTCGAGTAAGTACACTAGAGTTTTTAACAAAGGTATCTGTTTTCACTTTCACGTTTTATCTTGTCCTGTGTCGATCTCTGCATCCACACCCCAAACCTGATTGCGTGCAGTGTATTGTGCTGTACATGAATACAGTCTGTAATGTTGTATCTGGTTGTGTAATGTGTTTAGACAGAAGCACACGGTATTGTACAGTCAGCTGGAAGTTTGGAGGATGATGCATACAGCTTGGTATGTACTTCAAACAGTAAATTAAATCAACATAATAATAAATCCTCACAGATCAGCTGCTGCTGTCGGGTCACATGGGCTCAGTCACATATCTGGTTTCCGTATGAAGCTATCTGGCATGTGGTTTTTCATAACAAGGTGTAATGTGTCTCTCAGAAAAACAGAAACAAAACAACAACGACACAAAAAACTACAAAGACATTAAAAGCAACAGGGACAATGCAGTTTATCAGCTGTTATTTTACTGTCTTTTTAGCAGCTTAATTCAGAAAACATGTTTTCAGTTTGTCTCAAACTGTGCCTGTCTGTGGTTTGGTAGTCAAAGCCTGTTCTCATGCCAGCTGCTGCTGTAAGTGTTCATATGACTGTGGCGAGACACAAAAAAACAAGATGCTGAGGTTAAAATGCTCCGTAGAGCTGACGACAGCTGAGACATCAGGTGATAACTCTCTGTGGGTTCGTCAAAGGAAGCAGATCCTTCATGTTATACATTATCATTTGATCTATTGTTAATATAAAAATATTTATTTGTAAATGCAACGTTGGGGTTTAAAACAAGCTCATGACAAAGGAGCAATGGACAAACTTAAACTCAACAGTTAAAAATTTCAACTAAGTCATTGCTGGTCAAGAATTGCCTCCGGGACATTTGAGGCACAGGTATTGTAAAGGTATTTCAGACTTACTGTGTCATGTTCAAGGGGTCATTTCATGTTGCACAAACTTGTCTCTGCTGTGTATCACACACAGCGTTAAATGAAATTGCCTCTGGCGGCTGAAACTGCTTTTATCAGAGTCTGGATTGTGTTTGTGCGTGACTGCATCGCCCCCGCAAGATTTTGGGGAGGGGGCTGATGTGATTTTCCGGGCTGCTGTTCTGGGGGGCCTGAGGTGGAGCCGAGCATTTTTCTTTTCTTCTCTTAGACTGTCCTGTTGCATCATGCCCCACCCACGCACATTTCTTCACCACATACTGTAACTCCGCCAAAAGTGGTTGCATGTGCAACCTGGCCTGTCCACCCCTGCCCTGCTCCAGTTTCTGCCAGAAACAGCACGCCAATTGTCAACATGCTCAGCCAGTTTGTCGAGGTGAATCTGGGTCTCTCCACATCCTCACCTGAGCTCGCCAAGCGTGACCCTCACCTGGGTCAGCACCAGGCTGCAATCTCCAAGGCTGAAAATGAAGCCAACACTCAAGTGCCAAAAACTGCAGTTCCTTAAATGGCCACTTGAGGCTGGCTCCAGGAGCGAGCCAATCCACACAGACTCCCATGTTAAAATGCCAAACTTTACAGCAGAAATAAACATGTTTACAGCCTGATACACAAAACAAACAAAGAAAAACAGGTTTTGGTCTATGTAGTTAAGCGTCTATGTATAAGGGATGCACGATATTATCAGTACATCATCGGTATCGGCCAATATCAGCTTTAAAATGAACTACCAGAATCGGCCAACATGCTTCTTCTAAATTTGCACAATGAGCAAAAAAATCCAGTATCATGCATCCCTGGTATACATGTCTATGACTACGATGACAACCTTAAAAATTGCACTAATCTGATTTGTTTTGGATATGAAAGAGATGGTCAAGTAAATGTTAGACATTATATTTGATTTATGCAAATTAATTAAATTATGGTCACTATCTTCGTGTGTGTCACGGATAAATTATACTTTTCTTCTACTCGAGATTTGCTCTTTATAAGAAGTGGATTGTAATGAAATTAAATATCACTGCCATCAAATAAGTAAATAAATGTTGTATTGTATTAACTTGTTCATGGTTGTTTGTTTTTAATCTCTTTCAGTCTTTGACTCTGTGCAGCCTTCCCCCATGAAGAACAACTTTCTGCACCACACCAGTGAAATCTCATTGACGGAGCTGATTGTGAGGCGAGGCCAGCCCTTCGACGTGGACGTTAAACTGACGAAACCTTTCGACTCTAAACTTCACCCACTCAAAATTGTTGCAAGTACAGGTTGGTGTTTCATTAAGTTATTTGTTTTGAGTATTTTTTGAGGGTCTGTTCTGCTCTACGAAGCCAAAACACAGTAATATCTGGAAAGAACTCCGACCATGTGGCATCTTTTTACTGTATAAAAACATATGAATTGTTATTAATGAAATATTGTCACCGTTAGCGAGACAGAAGAGTTAGCGTTGGCCTGACAGGGAAGTTAATGTTAGCGTCTTAGCTTAGCAGAGCAGCAGTAACTGAAAATATGCACACTTCTACACATGCGTAAGAAATAAGATAAAGTAAGATTTCATGCATTTTAATCTGAGTATTCAGCTCAACTCTAGTCGGTACTGAGTTTCCCCTGAAGATTGTAAAACTACATTTTAAGTTAGCTTGAAACTTTCCCACAGTTTTTCCTTAATTTCACATCTTAAAGTTTGAGGGATCTTGACAGCTAGTGAAATATCACATCACTACATTAACTGGATGGTCCAGTCTGTTTAAACCAATGGATGGATGAATGAATGGATGAATGGATGGATTGTTACATCGGTAAATGAAACGTCTGACTCCCTGTCTACAGGAGAACAACCAAGCGAGGACTCGGGGACAGCATCAACGTTCGGCATCCCAGATACTGCAAACCGGTCAGCATCAGCAAAGGCAGTGTGGAAGGTGGAGCTTCACAAAGACTCTGACCCAAAGTCGGGCAAACTGGTCCTCAGCATCACCCCCCCAGCTGATGCCCCCATAGGGGAGTACACCGTCATGGGTTGGCACAGGGATGAGGAAAAACTGCTGGCAAAGCCTGTGGTGCTCTTCAACCCCTGGTGTCGCGGTAGGTCAATTATCTGTCTGTCTGTTAAAATACTCTGTTACAAGTAAACTCCTGCATTCAAATTGACCTACTGCTAAGCCACGCCCCCTCCACTCACTCGGACAAACAATCAACATTCAGTGACCGGCGCTATGGCAGGTGTCACAGTACACGGCATTTCACAGGAGGCAATTGATGATTTTTGGAGACATAACAATCAGAAGTCATTGAGAAGTAACCAAAAGGGCCTAAACTACGCATTGGAGGGATATATTCATCATTTTATTGTTGAGAAGGTCGATGAAAAGCTTAAATTACAAGCCAAAATTTACAGGTCACAGTGTACGCTTGTGAACCGCATCTCAAGTTAGTGCCATTGAAGTTAAGGTTTTTGGCTCAGAATATGAGAAAAGGATAACGGCCTTTTTACCATCTTTACCAAGAGTGTCTCTCCGTTAGTTTGGTGCTACAGTATTTACACTGAATCATTCAGCATAACGTTTGCCAACCTTTGTTATCTCTGCCATTACAGATAACTTAATGAAGCTAAGCTCCAGAAGTTAACGTTAGCTTAACTAGAGCCCTTTGGACAACAGCTAACAATAATGTACGATCACCAAAGTACAAAACTAGAACAAAATATGCTAATGAACTCCCAGCAACCAAGGTGACATGATGAACAACGCAGCTAGGAGCTAACGTTAGGCTAACTTTAGCTAACGTTAGCTAGAGATGTTAAAGATAACTTTATATTTCTTTCCAGCAAAGTGACAATATGTTGCCTCAAACACGATGTTGACTTACCTTAGAACAGATGTAGACATCATTGTTAATCTTATTCACGTTGAGTTGATGTTGTGGTCTAACGTTACCACACAACTTTATCCAAAGGAGACACTTTTCTCGGTTGAGATGTGGTTTAAAGTGTAAAAAATACACCTGGTCGCCCAGCCTCTCAGGATACCTTGTGTCGGAGTTGCATGTACCCCATGCACACCGTTTGACCATTTTTAAACTTCAAATCTCAGAAAAAGCTCATAAAACCGACCGAAACTGACTTTCTGTAATGCATTTCAATGGACGTTCAGGCAGAGAATGTCTGAGTGTATGGGAATGGCTATACGCACTGTGATTGGCTCATCGCGTTTGAGGGCAGGACTTCGCCATAGGTCAGTTGTTACATAGGAGTAGGGCTGCACGATTAATCGTAATAAAATCGTGATCTCGATTCATTTGCATATGCGATCTAATTTTTCAGTGACGGCGATTCTGCCAGCCCCGCCCGTGCCGGGAGTCGGGACATCATCTGCTTGAAAACAAGCGCTCCCAACGACGCAGTGTTATATCACGTGATGCAGAGAACCAGCCGGCCGGCAGATTGGAAAGCAGTGAGACAGGGGGGAAACACACTGCACACTGTAGCCTCAGTTTGTGCCTCATACAGACCTGCTGGTAAAGTTAACTTAGCATTAGCAAGCGTGATAAAAGACGGCAGAGAGGCGACGTTGTGCAAATAACCCAAAGATTTATTAATTCTCTGTAGCAGTAAACACATGGGCCGATAACAAATGTGTTAACTAACTATGCTAAAACTTTACAAGCTATTCAGGGCTGCCGACGATAACATTAACATGACAAACAGCAAGGCAAGGGCAAGTTAACGTACCGACACTCCTCAGACACACACACACACACACACACACACACCGGACAGCCTCTCAGTCCTTAGCTGCTAACGTTAGCTCATGTACAACACAGGTACCACACAGAAACTTTTACAAAGGGTCATAATGTGCTTCTAGTGACTGTCAAATCGCCAGCGAAAGATGTTTACACTGCAGAAGAGGGTTCACTTTGCTGCAGGGTTCACCAAAACATTTTTTTTGTTTTTTTTTTTCTTTTAATAAATTGAACACACATTAAAGAACATATAAGATCCTGTAGAGAATTAATACATATAATACAATACGATAAACATTGTCAAATTAAATGAAGAAAGAGGATTTTTTAAAGGCAAATAAAATATTGGGGATTTATGTAAAAATATACAGAGACATATACAGTCAGGTACATAATTATTTGGACAATGATACAGTTGTCATCATTTTGGCTCTGTACACCACCACAATGGGTTTTAAATGAAACAATGAATACCTGCTTAAAGTGCAGACTCTCAGCTTTCATTTAAGACTTTTTTCAAAAATGTAGTATGAACCGTGTAGGAATTACAACCATTTCTTCACACAGTCCTCCAACTTTAAGGGCTCATAAGTATTTGGACAAACTAACATAATCATCAATTAAATAGTCAGTTTTAATACTTGGTTGCAAATCCTTTACAGTCAATGACTGCCTGAAGTGTTGGACACATAGACATCACCAGATGCTGGGTTTCTTCCCTGGTGATGCTCTGCCAGCCCTTTACTGCAGCCGTCTGCACTTCCTGCTTGTGTTTTGGATGTTTTGCCCTCAGTTTTGGCTTCAGCAAGAGAAACGCATGCTCAATTGGATTCAGGTCAGATGATATGACTTGGCCGTTGCAGAACATTCCACTTCTTTGCCTTAAAAATGTCTTTGGTTGCTTTTGCAATATGCTTCAGGTCAATGTCCATCTGCACTGTGAAGCATCGTCCAATGAGTTTTGAAGCATTTAGTTGAATCTGAGCAGGTAATGGTGCCCCAAACACTTCAGCTTCAAGCTGACCAGAGTTTATGTGCATTGTGTCTCTTGTATCAGGCACAGGTTTTGTTATTTAATGATATTTTTTTATTGTTTATTTATAATTTTTGTTACTTTTCCTTTTATATCAGGAAATAAGCACAATATATCTTTATGTTGAAAAAAATCGTGAGAGAATCGTGATCTCAATTATAAGCCAAAAAATCGTGATTCTCATTTTTTCCAGAATCGTGTCAACTGTCATAATTAGGGAGGTGGCAAAGTGGCAACTCAAGTAAAGTATAATAAGTTTGTACTCAAGTGCAGTACTTGAGTAAATATACTGCTATCTTTTACTTTTAATACGTTAAATACATTTTACTGATAATGCTGATGTTATCTTATGTGTAAGACTTTGAATGCAGGACTTTTACTGAAGTAAAGTATTTGAATACTTCTTAACCGAACACTGTCTGTCTGTCTGCATGTATTCACTCTCTGCAGACGACCAGGTGTACATGGAAAATGCGAAGGAGGTGGAGGAGTATGTGATGAATGAACAAGGAGTCTTGTACAGAGGAAGTAAAGACTACATCATGCCTCTAGACTGGGACTTGGGACAGGTACACACACACACACACACACAAATAACAGCCATAAAGATTTTAATCTTATAAGCAACTGAATACCTAATTGTGAAATTTAACCACTACTGAATACGTAGCCTTTATTCAGTATATCATGCATCTCTAGGTTTTATTATTATATGTCATAAATAATCAATAATTGCAGTCTGATATAAAATAAGAGCAGATGATGTCTCTTATAAAGTTTACATAATAATCCCATCTTCAGTTTAACACCACTGTGTTACCATCAGTAACATGAACTTGCACCTCCTCACCTCTCTTCCTGTCTGCTTCTGTCCAGTTTGAGGAAGACATAGTGAAAATTTCTTTAAAGATGTTGGACATCAGCCACAAACACTATGAGAACCCAGCTGAAGATGTTGCCTCTCGCAGCGACCCCGTCTACGTCGGCCGCGTGATCAGCGCCATGGTAGGACACAAGACAACTCCATGAACCTTTTACAGCAGCGAAGCATTTACAGGCCGACATTTCTGACTGTTGTGTGTCAAAATCCGGCCGTTACGTGATTCAGAGTGATGCCATGTTGGGGCTGGGGATGGAGTCTGCAACAAATTAAAGTCTCAACCCCTAAATGAGAGTAAAAGTAGGGTTTTTATTTTGGGTTTTCTGTGCTTATTAGCAAGTATTATTGTGCTAACATGATAAACTAAGATGGTGGTGGTGGTGGAAGCACTCGGGTAACTTACTTGAGTAAACTGTAAATGGACTGCCCTTGTATAGCGCTTTTTTTTAGTCTGCTGACCACTCAAAGTGCTTTTACACTACGTCACATTCACACAGTCACACACTGGTGGCCAAGGCAACCATACATGGTGCCACCTGCTATTCAGTGATCATTCACACATACCCACAAACCAATGGAACAGGCATCGGGAGCAATTTGGGGTTCAGTATCTTGCACAAAGATACTTTGACATGCGACACTGTGGAGTCAAGAACTCGTCTGTGCAGGGAGGCAGGTTGGTGAAGCAGTAGGTGCTCAAACTGTGTTTTTCTCCTATGTAATTTCACACTAGCTCCTGTATGTGTGTGTGAGAGAGAGAAATAAAGGGATGGTTCCTTATCAGTATATTTTTGAACGGTGGTATGAAGCCACATGACCCATCCCCACCTTCAGTGTTTCCCATGATATCCACTTCATGCCCCTCCCCCACAGCCAGTCAAATCACTAAAGGGTTAAAAGTAAAATTATTCATTATACAGAAAGGCCTGTTAGAAAGGCCACATATAAAAACATTAAGAAGACTTGGAAAATGTCTCTCGTGACACGGTTTTAGGGTCATTCTTTGGAGTTGTGATTTTGAGGCAAAAAAAAGTCACATTGTAAGAATGAGAGTTTCCTTGTTTTCTTCCAGATCAACTCTGAAGATGACCACGGTGTCTTGGAGGGAAACTGGGGAGGCAATTATGAAGACGGGTTCTCACCCTCTCACTGGAGTGGCAGTCACGCCATCCTTAAACGCTGGTACGACAGTGATTGCAAACCGGTCAAGTACGGGCAGTGCTGGGTGTTCGCTGGTGTGATGTGCTCAGGTAACGTCTCACTCTGCAGGTCCCACACCTGGAACATATGTAAAGATAATTATCAACTCCAGTCATCGCAAACTTAACTGACAATTTTTGACTCAAATGTATGGACTTGTTTCTCTTCTCTGTTTTATATGATTGTAGATTGAATGTGTTTAGGTTTGGGACTTACTGGAATGACTCAAATCTTTGTGTTTGGTTCCAGTGATGCGTCTGCTGGGTGTGCCCACCCGCACGATCACCAATTTTGCGTCAGCCCACGACACCAATGGGAATCTGACCATCGACCGGTTTTACGCCGAAGAGGGAGTCACACCAAAACAGACCCATGACAGTGTTTGGTGAGACACACAGCGCTTTAATACAAGTCCATCAAAAGTAAAACATGTCCCACCACATTCTGTCCTTCAGTTTCCAGTTTCCTTAAATTCAATACATTGATCTGTAATGTGACCGACTGATCATATGCACCTTATTCCTGAGGGCCATTGATTTGAGAAATAAAGTTTCACGAGACATCGCGAAAAAATATCAAATCAGAATTAGCAGAAGAGAATGACACTTAGACTGACAGGTCCGTCACTCAACGTCAGTACATGATCCCTGTCATTCCCCGTCTGACTTCATTCTCAATCTACATTAGAAAATTGCTCATTGTAAAATAAACTCAGCGACATACATTGAAATATGTATTTAGTCATTAGGGCTGAGAATGTGTTACTGATTTACCGTACGTCCATTATATCATATAAAAAAACGAATGCCAAAAGTTATTTTTTTAACTACTACTTTATATGACTATAACTGAAGTCTGCTGCTAAATTCAGCTTCATGTTTCTCTCAGAACAGTTTTTATATCGGAAGTTAAAAAAACGTGTAAACTGCATTGCTAATGCAGATGAGCGGAGGATTAGCTGTGAAGCATCACATTTATTCACTTTACATGGAGCTACAGTTAATACTGAATTATGTTCGTATCATTCATATTCATCAGAAATAAGAAATCATCTTTAGAAGGAGTAGATGTTAACCTTAAGCTAGCTCGGGCCATGTTAAAGTTAATATTTTAACGGAGCAAGGTGAGTTAATTGCTAGCGTGCTCGGTTGAAAAAGAAAAAAAAACACAAAGCTTTGAGATGGCTGTCAGAGATGGCAGAGGTATGATCACATGATCCTGTTTGAGCTATAACAGGTGGTGTGTTCCACGTTTTATTTCCCAATTACTCTTGGAAAGAAGAATAGAGTACTGTAAACAAACTGTTACCACTGGAAATCACCGGTTTCGGCTCAACGCTGGAAGTTGAACACATAATTACCTCCGCCAAGGAGGTTATGTTTTTGTCGGTGTTGTCTGTTTGTCTGTTTGTTTGTTTGTTTGTTTGTCTGCAAAATAACTCAAAAAGTTACAAACAAATTTTGATGAAATTTTTAGGAAAGGTGGATAATGGGACAAGGAACAGATGATAAAATTTTGGTGTTGATCGATTGAAGCAAAATGGATAAAATAATGAAGTCTATCGTCTGACAGCCTCAGCAGCAATTCCAATTTCTAATGACACGGTGAAAATAGTACCATCTGGTGGCTGGAAAGCATGTCTTCTTCTACTTGCTAAATATTGTTGTAATACTAAAGTTGAAATTGATGTGCTGTGTTGGAAAAAAAGAAAGTGAAAAATACAAAAAAACATATTATATTCTGTTTTGTTACAAAATAAAAATGAAATAAATACACCACAGTGTCTCCATGGTGAAGGCATATATAACCTAATAATGATAGTGATGCAAATAACCTAACTGTGATGCAGGCTGCAAAATCTGATGCAGAGGGGGAGGGAATATCACTTACTTGGCTGAGGTCTGCACTCTGAATGCTTTTCTAGTTCACGCAAGGTATCATGGGGGCTAAGAATAAGGTGGATAGATTATGTGTATACAAAACATTACAATCATAATTCAAAAATAATATTTAAAAAATATCACTGCATTTAGGAAAAAAAAGGACCCATGCTGTCACACTACACAAGTTATTTTAAGCTGTTAGCTAGCTAGTTAGCAGCACACGTTACAGACGTTTTCGAATTTATTTAAAGATTCCTTTTCCATGTCTGTGCTGATATAATATTCACATGCTGCTGAATTATTCATGGACACACTGCCTTGTAAATTCCCATGGGTGTGTAAAGTATCGTGCCAGACCAGTGCCACTCCTTACAGCTGAGTAAATGACAAAAATGAATAAAAACCAAATTAACAAGGGCAATCTGCCATGTTTTTAATGAGAAAGTGTTCCCAGTTTATAGAGGTCGGATCAGAGTAAAAAGGTTTCACATTAAACACATTCTCAGGCCTATTATCATGACAGCATGTCATGCCATGACGCTTTGAATACTTTTTTTTTTTTGGGTCTTTCCCAACACCTTAAGTGTTATACTCAAATATCAGAATAGACTTTATTGTCATTGCACAGGAAGTACAATGAAATTTGCTGTGCCGTGCCTGAATATAAAAATAAGAAAAATAGACAGTAATAAATACACAACACATACGTGTACACAATCATCCCAAATCAATTCCAATATTTAAGAGTTCATCTGAACTGTATGAGAGCGATGACTCACTCAGCCCCACACATATCCACTCACATAGTGGATATGTGCGGTTTCAGAGTTGGAGGTTTCAGAGAGCACTGAGCCGCTGCGTCTGTGCACGCCGCCATTCTCCACCCAGAAAAACAGAAAACATCAGAAAACAATATGACTAAATACTGTTGACATTTTAAATGTTTTATGCGTTCATGCCAGTGATAGCTGTGGCTGTGTTTTCGGGTTGTGCGTCTGATCATCCGTCGAATTCTTGTGAACCCATATCTTTATATCATCATATCATTAATCAGGAGAGACTCGTTCTTAGAGAATTTATTTACAGGTGCACTTAGGTATGAGAAATGTCTTTGGCGATCAGACCCCATCGTGATGTCATCTATTCCAGGAAGGTGGAAACCAAACCAACATGCTCCTCCTCTGCCCTCTTTATGCACCGCAGCCCCAAACTGCACATCATTTTTCTTTATTTAATTATCAGAGGCGTGATGTGGGAGACGTAAATAATATTTCAAATTAAGTTTTGGTTTAATAAGACCTGTGGACGTGGGAAAGCAATTTGCCGTCCGACCAGGCAGCTGTTGAACCCGAATCTGGCAGAGAGTTGGAGGGAGACGGTGTGGTTTTACGCCAGACTATCATACTTGTTGTTCAACTTAACGGTGGGTTATTGCCTACATCAGGCTGCCTGTATTAAGATGTTCTAATAGTGTTGTCATTTTACAACAGTGACAAACAATGCTGAGGCTCAGGGCAGACTGACAGAGATGTCACTCTGCTGATGTAAGCAATGCACTCGTCTGCAGCAGAGAGCTGTGACTGGGAGGAGCCTGCTGTAGCTGTTGTTATTGTGTGTACTTGAGCGTGTTTTTTGCATCTAGTTTAATGTCGAACTATTTTCGTTTGACTTTTTGGATGGTTCAGATGATACGGAGTTAACTGCACCTGTTTCATTTCATTTACCTGTCTCACATTACTGATAACAGAAGAAAATAAAATGTTTTTCTCACCTTCTTGAAAAGGTGGTTGAGGGAAGTTTACCATATTTGCGCATAGCCACAAACCTGTTGATATCCAAGTCTTTTATGATGTTTGAAAGTAGTTGTGTTTCTCCTTCCAACCAGAAATGTTGGCTTTTCTTTTGAGCATGCATCTCTACCCCAGCCTTGCAAACTGTTGGCTAGTTGGTTTGTATTCAACACACAGAGTCAACCATAAACAAGCAGGAGGCCGTGTGTTGGACCAGAATGTTCTGGTTCTTCTAAATCCAGTTTATCAGTGATGTATTTCAGTCTCACTGCACCACTGTGGCAGAATCTGAATGCTGTTTTGTGTTTTAGGAACTTCCACGTGTGGACGGAGTCGTACATGAAGCGCCCTGACCTGTCAGAAACAGGCAAATATGACGGCTGGCAAGTTCTGGATCCAACACCGCAGGAGATGAGCGATAGTACGGACTCCTTTGTTTATCTCCATAAACTTTAAATGTGATGTGCTTTCTTCCCTGCTCTGATGACCTTATTTCTCGCCCTAATTTTACACGCTGACCTGTTTCTACTCTGAGATTTTATCAACAGTGTCACTCATAAGTCCAATGCCATCCAAACAGGGATTTAGAAAAATAATTTAATGGTAGCATGCAATGAAAAAATGACTTTGATGCAGATGATGATGACCAGGGAATGAGAACGGGCTGGAAAGCCCCTTTAAAGAAGTATTTCACTGCTGGAAAGAGTCTTTTCATAATGCAGAAAAATGCTTATTAGTTGTAGACATATTTTAGTCATTTTTATCCGTCATAGTTTTAGTTGACGAAAATTCTAAACGTTTAAGTCGAGAAAAATTCCCGACATTTTAGTCATTATGTTTTCCATGTTTTTGGTCGTCAAACTAATCCAGTGAATGAGAGTCAAGGTGACAGGTTGTATAGAAATTTAATTTAGACAATTTTTACTACAACAACTAATAATTTCTACACACTTACAAATTGTCATTTCCTGCGGGGATCAGCTGTGAAGTCCGACGGCCAGTGGCCGCTTGCTCCACTGCCGTTCCGCGGCTAATGACCGGAGCTAACTGCTAACAGCCACCGCTGCAACTCCCAAACTCCACAAAATTCATTCAATAGCTCCACCATCCACAGTCAGACACACACGGCTGATTATTTACTGCTGAATTACAGCTCACAACTCGCACCAACGGTGCACGCTGCTCCAGTGTGAGTGTTTTTGCTGGCTATGTAAACATCCTGGTGTGGACTATTAACTTGAGTTTACCAGCCTGTCTCTTATGCAGCATGTGAAGAAAATTACAAGCACGGCTGCTCTCAGCTTTCAGTGTCAGATAGTCCACCACATTTTCGTCACGTCTTGTCTCATCGATGATAAAAAATAATCGATTTTGTCTTACTTTTTATTATCAAGATCTATTTTTAGCTCTTCATTGTTGTGTTTTCGTCATGGAAAAAAAGGTCATTGATGAAAAATTATCATCATAGTTATCGGGGAGGGGGTGTGGTCCTCTTCTGACAGACAAGACAAAAATGTGGAAGTTCAGCCTGCAGTTTGAGCAACAGCCCGAGAGCCAGCAAGACGTGTTTTGCATCATCAGGTTGAGTTTTTCTGGGAGGGGAGCAGGAAGATGAAGGCGCTGGTTAGATGGAGGGAAGTTTACCATAGTTCATTTACACATACTACCCACAGTTATGACACAAAGCTGGTTGAAAATCTGCAAAGTATCCTTTTAAAGTTATCACCTGTAGAAGTTCTCTTTGACTGCAGGAGATTATGATTGCATATGTGAGTTTCTTTTTGTATTAAAAGGAAACTCTATCCAAGAGGAGTCTTAAGTTCAGGACTGACGAAGCCTCTTAGATACGAGGTGAAACATTTTCCAGTTGCCGACAATACAGCAATTAGGACATCACGTGGCAGCAAAGTGAGGAATTCAGATCAGACAGTGGTTTTCTGTGGTGGAAAAAAAAATCTACTTTAAGTTGAGCAGTTTGTTACAGCATTTCATGATTTAATTGTCTCTTCTCCTGTAGATGTTTACTGCTGCGGTCCAGCCTCGGTCAAAGCCATCCGGATCGGACAAGTAGACCTCAAATATGACTGCCCTTTTGTCTTTGCTGAGGTCAATGCTGACATTGTTGAATGGCTGGTCAGTGAGCAGAGCTTGAGTCTAACCTCATCAACATATACATTTAATCAAGGGCTGCAGCAAAAGCTACTTTGATTGCAGATTTTGTGTGATGCATTGTTTCTTTTCGTTGTTTCTTTTGTTTGTCCTGTCAGGTCAAAGAAGATGGCTCACAAACAAAGATCGAGTCTTTCCCTGGGAGAGTTGGTATCAATACCTCCACCAAGGCTGTCGGCTCCAAAAAGAGGGTGGACGTCACCGACACCTACAAACCAAAAGAGGGTGGGTTCACCTAACAAACAGATCACACACACAAACTACTGAACTACAGTAGTGGCTCTGGAAATTGACCGAATTTCTTCATTTATAGGGTCAGATAAGGAGAGGGCTGTCTTTAAGTATGCCGTCAACGTCACCAAAGACTACTCTGCAACTGATGACGATGAAGAGATGGAGGAAGAAGAAGAAGAAGAGATGGAGGAGAATGACGGCGCTGAAGAAGGGGAGGACAGCGTCGAGACAGAGGAGGGTGCTGAGGATGAAGAGGTGGAGGAGCCAGACAATGACGAGACAGAGGAGGATGAGGAAGCTCCAGCTCCAGCTCCAGCTCCAGCTCCAGTTCCACCAGTGGTCATGACGTTTGTAGAGGTGCGTCACAGAAAGCAAAGTCCCTGAGTTTCCCTTTAGTGCAATTGAACAGTGTGTTTTTTATCTTATTTTTAGTCTCAATTTTGTTTCTCAATGTTTTTTTCTCTGGTTAGGTTTAGGCACAAAAACCATTTGGTTATGATTAGGAAAAGATCACATTTTGGGGGTCCGATCCCTGCTGGAAATGCAGTGACGTCTCAGTAAAAATCAACCGCTATCTGTGGCACTACCCTGGGAGAAACACAAGGACAAAAAACAACTGTGTTTGGTGGCTAAGAAGTTGCTGGAAACACAGCAATGACCCGCTAAATCACAACCGGTTTTGTTGTTTGTGAGTCACAAACAATGGTCTGCAGCTTGGCAGTCTTCTCACCTAGGTGATACGCCATCCACCCTCTCCTCCACCTCCAGATCACAGTGTCAGCTCATAAACTACATCAGTTTAGAGATGTTGATATGATACGTATGAAATGTGCCCATGTTATGAATCTGTGGTTTGAAGAAACATACGATGCCAACATTTTCTTCCAGTGATGTGGCTGGTGATGTAGCACTGAGCGAAAGCTAAATGTTAAACAGACAACAGCGTGCAGAGTTAAGGGGGATTGAAACTTGTGTGGCAGACCCTTTACTGTGGCCTACGGCGTTGTGAGCATTTATACTTGTGCAGTGGTGTGTCTGTGTCACTCTGCAGTTAAACCTCCAAAACACTAGTCGACAGCGGGGTTTCTGTGAAGTGCTGTAAAGTTAAGTTGATTCGAAACACACTTTAAACACACAAATACAACATGCTAATGTTTTTAGTACAAGCCTATGGCATTTTACATTGTATAAATTAGCTTAGTGGCTAGCATACTTTTCCTCTACTCATATAAAACCAGGGACAACAGCAACATTTAACAAAAGTAACGTTACAAAAGTCGGCTCCATCACAACTCACAAGGTTCACTGGCAAAACAACTGTCTTATACTAAACACACCACCGGTGCTAATATGTGTATCTGGTGCTAATATGGTGTTAAAATGCACTAGAATACAGGAAATGGCATCTACTTAATTGAAAATGTTTGTGGGGAGGACCCCCAGACTCCCCCAGGGATTTATTTCTTTCATACATCCATGTGTCTGTGTGTTCTTCACAGTCCAATGTTGAATCTACACAGTTCTCGTGGATGCTGATCCTAACTACAAACTAACTTGAGTAGTCTGTCTAGTTAGTCTGTTTTAAGGCTATATAATGTGCCATTTGTATAACACACAGTACAGGCCAAAAGTTTGGACACACCTTCTCATTCAATGCGTTTTCTTTATTTTCATGACTATTTACATTGTAGATTCTCACTGAAGGCATCAAAACTATGAATGAACACATGTGGAGTTATGTACTTAACAAAAAAAGGTGAAATAACTGAAAACGTGTTTTATATTCTAGTTTCTTCAAAATAGCCACCCTTTGCTCTGATTACTGCTTTGCACACTCTTGGCATTCTCTCGATGAGCTTCAAGAGGTAGTCACCTGAAATGGTTTCCACTTCACAGGTGTGCCTTATCAGGGTTAATTAGTGGAATTTCTTGCTTTATCAATGGGGTTGGGACCATCAGTTGTGTTGTGCAGAAGTCAGGTTAATACACAGCCGACAGCCCTATTGGACAACTGTTAAAATTCATATTATGGCAAGAACCAATCAGCTAACTAAAGAAAAACGAGTGGCCATCATTACTTTAAGAAATGAAGATCAGTCAGTCCGGAAAATTGCAAAAACTTTAAATGTGTCCCCAAGTGGAGTCGCAAAAACCATCAAGCGCTACAACGAAACTGGCACACATGAGGACCGACCCAGGAAAGGAAGACCAAGAGTCACCTCTGCTTCTGAGGATAAGTTCATCCGAGTCACCAGCCTCAGAAATCGCAAGTTAACAGCAGCTCAGATCAGAGACCAGATGAATGCCACACAGAGTTCTAGCAGCAGACCCATCTCTAGAACAACTGTTAAGAGGAGACTGCGCGAATCAGGCCTTCATGGTCAAATAGCTGCTAGGAAACCACTGCTAAGGAGAGGCAACAAGCAGAAGAGATTTGTTTGGGCCAAGAAACACAAGGAATGGACATTAGACCAGTGGAAATCTGTGCTTTGGTCTGATGAGTCCAAATTTGAGATCTTTGGTTCCAACCGCTGTGTCTTTGTGAGACGCAGAAAAGGTGAACGGATGGATTCCACATGCCTGGTTCCCACTGTGAAGCATGGAGGAGGAGGTGTGATGGTGTGGGGGTGTTTTGCTGGTGACACTGTTGGGGATTTATTCAAAATTGAAGGCACACTGAACCAGTATGGCTACCACAGCATCCTGCAGCGACATGCCATCCCATCCGGTTTGCGTTTAGTTGGACGATCATTTATTTTTCAACAGGACAATGACCCCAAACACACCTCCAGGCTGTGTAAGGGCTATTTGACCAAGAAGGAGAGTGATGGAGTGCTGCGGCAGATGACCTGGCCTCCACAGTCACCAGACCTGAACCCAATCGAGATGGTTTGGGGTGAGCTGGACCACAGAGTGAAGGCAAAGGGGCCAACAAGTGCTAAACGCCTCTGGGAACTCCTTCAAGACTGTTGGAAAACCATTTCAGGTGACTACCTCTTGAAGCTCATGGAGAGAATGCCAAGAGTGTGCAAAGGGTGGCTATTTTGAAGAAACTAGAATATAAGACATGTTTTCAGTTATTTCACCTTTTTTTGTTAAATACATAACTCCACATGTGTTCATTCATAGCTTTGATTCCTTCAGTGAGAATCTACAATGTAAATAGTCATGAATATAAAGAAAACGCATTGAATGAGAAGGTGTGTCCAAACTTTTGGCCTGTACTGTATAAACATGTCGAAAGCGCCCTTGAAAACACGTGGAACTTAGTGCCCTCTGCAGTGGCTGTATGTGCCCTTTTTTTTCTTTTCGCCCCTGCCCTTCAAAAAGTCTGTGCACGCCACTGTGCCTAACACCTCCTCTTAGCTGTTACAAAATCACCCTAATCCGGCTCATGCTTAAACAAACACACACCTTTAACTGTTATTATGGAATGGGGGTTTCACATTTATTTGCGTAAAGCACACCCAAATAAGGAATGTTTTTTTGGCACTGTTGTATAGCGTGCCCATGCAGAAACACTCTCACCATCCCATGGTAGAGCACAAGCTCGAGTGCATAATTACTCTTATGTAACACTGAACTGATCAACCTTATTAAAGACCAACTTAGCTTTGTTTCAATTAAGTTTCATTTGGCCCTTCATCTATGTCTCCGTCCTGCCATGGCAGGTGACTCACCCGACAAACGGGATGGATGTGAGTTTGAAGCTGACGCTGAAGAGCAGTACTGCCAGGCAGCTGTCCATCAACATCAGCGTCCAAGCCATGCATTACAACGGCAGGCCAGCTGTCAACATCAAGCATGAGGTTATGGAGAGGTCACTGGAACTTGGGAAAGGTGAATCTCTTTCACTGGACAGAGGTGTTTCTGTTGACTGCTGGAGGCAGATAAATAAAAGGGTGGAGAAATAAAACCAAAACCGTCTGCAGGTTTAGACACTATGAGGGATAGGTGAGAAAACATTGTATGTTTTTATGGAATTTGTTGTGAACCGACTTTAAATCTTCCGTCTCCTCTCTGTCTCTCAAAGCTCTGTCAATCCCTATCCGGATCCCGTTCATCATCTACCATGAACACATGATTAATGCTGACAGCATGAACGTATCAGCTGTGGTTACAGACATGGAGAACCCAGATCACACGTACCTGGCTGATGATGAAGTTGTGCTGCTTGACCCTCCCATTTCCCTGGAGGTCAGTATAAAACCTCTGTCTCTAATATCCCGTATTGTCTGGCTTCATTCAGCTGTTTGTCACATTGGTATCTCATCTCACACTCAAAGTCTGGGATTTTAGAAAAACAATCTAAAAACTAATGAAATAGTAATAGCAATACTAATATAATTCATTAATACCTTTGTCTATAAAGCTTTAAATAATGGCAACGTGCTTGAAGTTTTTTATTCATTCATCTTTTGTTTGTTTTGTTACATCTGGTGCATAATGTTGATTTGCTGATGTACTACGTTGTATTTTTATAGTTGCAATATGAGTGTAGAGCCCAAGACAAATTGACTTTTGCACACGACGTCTGTATTTTTCACAAGCATGTCAGAATCTTCCTCACTCATCTTATAGAACATGATGCATTGCTGTAGGTGAAACTATCCAACAGTATATTTAGGAGTGAAAATGAGCACAACCTTCAACATCTACAGTAAAATGCAACATATAGGCCCTGATCACACGGAAAGTGTTTTAGCAGCTGGAGGCGGCTTTTTGTAATTGTTTTTAATGAGAATGAAGCTTTTTGCTTGCGGTTTTGCATTGCAGCCTGCCCCACATATCTGCGCTCTAGGCGCCTGGCATTTTTGCCGCAGCGCTCTAAACACATTGAGTTGAAAAACTTCATCTCAGAGCGGAAAAGTGCCCCACGTTTCTTTTTTCGTCATCTTTGTCCAATTGGATGATTTGAGAGGCGGGCCTTCTGTGGTGGTCACAACAACAAGTTTACAGTTGGTAAACAATGGAGGAGAAATTGGTGGTATTGGTTGCTGGATACCCAGAGCTATACAGCTGGACGATAGAGAGCAGGTTGTCAAAATATGCCTAGAAACAGCCATCATCGAGGAGAAGCTCCTGGACCAACTGGTGGTACTCCCCATGACCCACCCTCTTTTTTAGGGTCTGCAAAATGCATTCTGTTTGATCGGAGCCTAATGCAGCAGTAATAATAATCCAAAAACATCAGATAGTGTAGTAAAACACTGACAGGGAACATTTACTGCAGAGAAAATACTTTTACTTTGAGTAATTCAAGTATATTTAGCTGAAAATACTTACATACTTTTATTTAAGGTTTTGAATGCAGGAAGTATTTTACAAAGTGGTGTCAGTACTTTTACTTAAATGTGGGCCATTGTTATGTCATTACTTGGTTAGAGTTTGGGAGACAAATATAATAATTAACATCAATAAATCATCAATCAATCAATTAAAAAAAATATATACAACGAGGATATTTTTGGCAGATATATAGATGAGGACAGGTTGTGTTAGAGTGCATATTTATTTAGTAACACTGGGTGGTACTTTGACTGTAAATAAACTGGGTTTATTACTTATTTATTTAATTGGGTTGTAAATAGACTGTAGAATTTGTTGAAATATTGTATAAGTTAAAAAAAGAAATGTAAGGAAGGGACAGGGACTTATAATTTTTACTTCTGCCTACTTCTGTTTGGACACTGTTATCCACGTCTTGTTTGTTTTTAATTATGTTTTTTTTTTTGGTTTAAAATAAAGTCATACATCTATTTATTAAAAATTTTTGTCGACGCTCATGATATAAAAAAATATAACCTTAAATGTACACTGCAAACTTCTTTACATAAAAGCACATCTTGTGTTTGGGCTGTTTTTCTCTCATCTTGATGCATGATGGGAAGTGATGTTTCAAGAGGTTGCAGTTTGGTTTCCTGACTGAGTGTATCTGAATTATCTGTTAAAATGTGTGTATTCCAGATTTTCGGTACGCTCCGAGTCCACCGTGAAGCGGTAGGGGAGGTGGTTTTCAGGAACCCGGCCAACGAGACACTGACAAACTGCCATCTGACTCTCTCTGGAAGTGGCCTGTGGCGAGATGAGGTTGAAGTCAAGTGAGTGTGTTTTCTTACAGCTGATCATCTTTTGGTACCTGACAGTTTTCGATACTTGGCGCTACGGACACATTTGAGTCGGCACCAAAAAGGTTTTGTGGTTTGACACCCAGCTTTAGTTTGTGGTATATGACGGCAAAACAGTGCATCCATTCAAAGTTGTGTTTCCTTTTTATAATCCAGACAACACCAGGCAACATAAAGAGCTTTACTCTCAAACTAATCTTTGTTTATTTTTACTCTTTGTGTTACTCACAGGATTCCAGATCTGAGGCCAAACAGACAAGTTCGTGTCAAGTTCTTTTTTTACCCATACAAGGCCGGTGAGAAGACCGCCATGGCCGACTTCGACTGCAACAGCTTCAGAGACGTCAAGGTCTCTTGCCCGGTCAACATCGAGAAGTAAATTCTCCCTGATGCTGACTGAGAGTCACATATGTTTACTCAGAAAGGTTTACTGTGGAGGTATGGAAGAATATAAAGTTTTCTTCAAGAATTCAATGTAACACGCAGGGAGTAATTATTATACAAATGGTCATATGCGGGTGAAGTATCCCTTTAATGTCAGTAAGGTGTCCACAACAGTGCAACAATGACTCTGCTTTGTAACAGGTGAGGGTAGAGGTGGGCTATTTTTGATAAGTTTCTCCTCAGCATGTGAAATAAAATAAATATCAGTAAATCGTCTGAGAGTTTGAACATGTTTGCAGTAATGGAATTACTAGAACTATACACAATTTCAAGTCATGCTTTTTAGACAAAGTAAGACAAAAAACGTCTCATGGATAAGTAGAGTTTCTCTATAAAGGGTGATGTGGGAGTACTCAATGCAACATGCATCATTAAGAGAACCTTTTAGATTTGATGAGCGTAAATCATCAGGTACATTTCAGTTTATAGCTTTTTGTGAAGCATACATTTAACAATTTCCATTTTTACTTTGACTTCATTCAGTGATTTCCAAAAGAAAGAGCATGTTGTTTTCAGTCAAATGTGGGTGCAGGTCATAGACTGTGTAAAAGAAGTGGAAGGAGCCACCATGACGTCGCCCACTGGTTTGTGAACATAGACATATATATGTAGATGCCGCATTGACTGCCTGAGCGTGTCCTGCGCCACCGCCATCTTGGATGGGTCTCGCTTCGCCTCCACAGTGCATTCACTTCTATTGAGGAAGGAGCTGTATGCACAAGTAAAATAGAATAACTCACTGAATTTTCAACTGATTTTCACGTGGTTTGGTTTGTTACAAACAGCACCCATGTAGTTATAATACAGGATGCTTTCGTACATTAAAAATGCGGGATTTCATGCTTTAATACTTTCTGCAGATCACGACAGCATGTTATTTAGGTCACAGCACAGTTCTTTTATTCACCTCAACCCCAGAGTGGGATACATATACATATACAGTATATATATATATATATATATATATAGAGAGAGAGAGAGAGAGAGATAGATAGATAGATAGATATATACTGGTGAATAAAAGAACTGTGTTGTGACCTAAATAACATGCTGTTGCTGTCTGTTTATTGTATTAAAGCATGAAATCCCGTATTTTTAATGTACGAAAGCATCCTGTATCGTAACTACATGTGTGCCGTTTGTAACAAACCAAACCGCGTGAAAATCAGTTGAAAATTCAGTAAGTTATTCTATTTTACTTGTGCATACAGCTCCTTCCTCAATAGAAGTGAGTGCACTGTGGAGGCGAAGCGAGACCCATCCAAGATGGCGGCCGGCTAGGATGTCGGCTCCAATAGGCAGCGACAGTCAATGCGGCGTCTATGTATATATGTCTATGTTTGTGAAGGCCTGTTTTGAAGCCTCTCATTTTGGCATTTGGCCATCGCCATCTTGGTTGTTTGGAGCCAGAAGTGACCATATTTGGACAAGAGAGTGGAGCTGTAAAGCAGTGAGGGGTTGATATGACTAGGACATCCGTTGCATATCCGACCAAGAACTGACTGAACTTCAGTATTGCTGCATTGCTGCCAACCAGGAATTCTTATGTGTTTCCAAAGTCAAGCAAACCTAAAAGCATAATCTACCATAATCTACTGTAATAGGAGTATCGGTGACCCGTTTACAGGTATAAAACAAACAAACAGATGTGTAAATCAAATCAACTTTATTTAAATGGCAGTTTTCATACAACAGTAACACCATGTGCCTCACAGAGGTTAAAAACAACAAAGATCCAAAACAGAAAACAAAAAGAAAAGAGAAAACCCAACCCTCCCACCCAACAAATAGCTATTTAGCTCATAAAATTGAGTTAGTAGCTAGGTAAGAATGATCTAAAACAGAGACATAAAATGCATCAAAACTAAAACAACAAAAGATAAAGATTAAATGAGATAAGAATGTAAAAAGAGGAAGGGTAAGAATATAAAAAATAAATAAAGAATAGATAATAGATGGATAAATCGGTTATAAGAGGAATTTAAAATAGATAAATAAAGAGATCAATTAAAAGCCTGATTAAAAAGATGAGTCTTGAGCCTCTTTTTAAAAACATGATGTACCATTATGTACCATAATGTTACTCTCTACATTTTGAAATAAACAAATTATAAGCATGACTTAATATGATCAAGACACCTAAAAGTAAAAACAAGGCCGTTTTCATCAACTTACAAGCAAGTGTGCATCAGACATGCTGTAAGTGAATGGATTTTCTGGTCGGGAAGGTAATGCCCTCATGCCCCACTAGAGGGCGCGTGAGGCTTAACTTCAGCATACCACAGGGGTCAATGGAAGTGTCGTCACTCTGGTATTGTAGGGTCCTAGATCTGACTAATGCGGGATTTATACTTGCGTGTCAGCTCTATGCAGAGCCTACACACGTGGCCTACGCAGTTGTGAGCATTTATACTTGTGCGGTGGTGTGTCTGTGTCACTCTGCAGTTACACCTCCAGAACACTAGTTTCTGTGCTGTAAAGTTTAGTTGATTCAAAACACGTTAAACACGCATTAAATATGACTTAATAGAGACAGTTTCAAGCACAGGTACACAAATCAGCTTCACTATAACAATATTTACATTGTATAAATTAGCCTGGCAGCTAGTGGGCTTTTCCTGTACTCACATGAAGCCAGGGACAACAGCAACATTTAACAAAGGTAACATTACAAAATTCGGCTCAGTTACAACTCACAAGGTTCACTGACAAAACAACTGTCTTATACTAAACATGTTTTATACACAAATACAACATGCTAACGTTATTAGCACAAGCCTATGGCATTTTACACTGCATACATTAGCCTAGCCAAGAGCTGATATTTCCTCTGCTCATATGAAGCCAGGATAAATCACACACAAGACTTAAAATGCTATTTTTTGTGGAGGCTTTATTGTCTTCACAATTCATTGTTTCTTATCTGTGAAATTAAAGTAAATAAAAGCTTTGTTTCCACTGAGGGAAATGGTCTCAGCTTACAATAATAGACAGGAGGTCTGCGTCGCCAAGATATGTAGTTTCATTTCTGAGGAGGTGAACGTCAGGCTACAGTTTAGACTCTACGCCGTAGGTTTGGCATCAATTCAATGCAGAAGTATAAATCCCACTTAAGAACGCAAGCAAACCACCATGGTAGTGACGTGTCAGTCACAAGGTAGCCACGCCCTGAAGCATACCGTGTTATTGTCTATTTTACTCTAAGTGGGACCATAACTTACTAAATGAACATCTTGCTGTACTGAAGAGGACATTAAACTAGTGATTGAGGCCATGAACTCATCAGGAAAACCTTTACTAAGGTAATAAATCAAGTGAGTAGTAGAGTCATTCTCTCAGAGACAGTAGAGTCGCCATCTAGTGACCATTAAGGCACTTCTGCATTAACTTCACTTCTCAGACCCAGAGGCTCAGTGTTACCGACTTGTTTCCAATGATAGTCACCAGCACAAGCTCCAAACGTTGCTAAAAGTCACCAGATGTTGTCATATGCTTATTTGCATATTGGTGGTGTCATCATGTGTTAATGGAAGCATTAATACTCTACTGAATTAGATTCAAAACATTTGAGTGGCATGAGAGCAATAGCACTTACACTACAGTGCTACAGAAGTCGCAAATTTTTTTGCCAGTTGCATTTCAGAAATAAAGTCGCAAGGGTCTGAAAAGTCACTGAATCTATAGTGATAAAGTTGGAAACACTGCAATGCTACATTCACTTCTTTATACAGTCTGTGGTGCAGGGTATAAAAAAGCCGACTATGCAACTAACAGTTGGGATTTTTTGTCAGAACCAAACTTATTAGGGTCCGGGCAGCTAAGCTGCCAGGACACTATTGTATTCCTAGGAATTCTTTCTTTCTTTCTTCCGAGGAAGTCATACTTCATACTTACTCCATACTTTACAGAAATGTCCGGCCCCATGCCAGATTTACTTAATTCCAAGGACATGTCAATATTCCTCCTTGGGGGGGGAGGGGGGCACAGTAAGCGTTTAAATTTAAAAATCTTTAAAAATACCTACAAAATCAACAGTACATGCTACAGTTTTGAAACTTTCACCAAACTGTAGCCCCAATACTGCTGAAACTTTAGTCCACTTAAACTCATTACAAATTATGAAGTCCATCACTCATTTTTTTTCAAAAACTGTAAAACTTATAAAACCTATCTCCTCCCACAATTTTTGCTCAATTGTCACCAAACTTGCTACAGAGCATCTTCAGACCGTCCTCCACAAAACTTGTTTCTCGGACTTTTGATTTATCAAAAATTAAGCCTACAGTGCATCAAAATGTTTGACTGTAAACAGTACTGTAAACATATACTATCAAATTCTTGCTAAATGCATTTTCAATCTTCCTGAAAAAAATGAGAATATGTTGGAGTCATGGTTGATGAAGTCTGGCAAATATCAGAATTTTATCTCAAAAACTGAATTTTTGAGAACATTTTGAATTCTGCTGTCATGGGAACAACTGGAGTAAATGTAAGAGTGGCATTTTTAAACATCAGATTTTCTCTTATGAAGCAAAAGACTTAGAGTTAAAAACAAATCACCAACATTTCCATGCTGTCAAGATGCAATTTATGCATTATCAGATTTTTGTCCAGGTAACAGAATTTCTGACATTTTGACCATTTTTGAAATCTGCCTTGACAACAGCTGCCCAGACAGTGAGTCCCTGAGTCGACAAATGAAGCTACACAGCAGGTCTCACTTCCAGCCAATTAGCTCAGGGAATTAGGAGCTGGTTCTTGTTGTCAGGGGTTGTGGGTTCGAGACCCAGCAAGGGTGATGATGATGATGACAGATCAAAATGTCAGATGTCCTCAACATGAAACACAAGACAATTGTCCTGATGGTGGCATCACAGCAAGCCTCTAAATTAAATAAAAACAAATAGCTTGGACCGGACCATGGGTGAAAGCTAACCACATTTTGCACAAAGGTCCAGTCTCATGCCAGATTACCTCAGCTGTAAACTCAAGCCAATAGTCCTGATGGTGGCGCTACAGCAAGCATCTAAAGTTCAAAACATTGAAAATTCATAACAAATCAACCTGCTAGAACTTCACACTTTCATCAAACTGTAGCCCCAGTACTAAAGAAACTTTTGTACATTTAAACCTATTAAAAATTATGAAGTCCATCACTCTGTTTTTTTTTTAAACTGTAAAACTTATAAAAACCTCCTCCCACAATTTTTGCCTACAGTGCATGAAAATGTTTGACTGTGAACACTACTGTAAACATATACCTGCAAATTGATAAATAAATCTTCAATGTTCATGAAAAAATTGAACACTTTTTAGAGTCATGGTAGATGATGTTTGACAAATACCAGAATTTTACCTAAAAAACTGAATTTTTGAGAACATTTTGAATTCTGCTCTCATGTGAATAATTGCAGTCAATGCAAGAAGCATTTTTAAACATCAGTTATTCACTTATGGAGCACGTCAATCATTGTTAAAAAAAATTACCAACATCTCCATGCTGTCTAGATGCAATATGTGCATTTTCAGATTTTTTTCCTAATAACTGAATTTTTTATTACTTTGTGTTTGTTTTGTGGTGATGTAATTCCAGTCCAAACATAGGTGGTGGTAATGTGCTTTAATGCTGATTGATACCCTCCATTTAAACTGAAGAAGGAGAATCACTTCAAGCTGATCCAGCTGAGAGTAGGAGACAGAGAAACCACGGAGAGAAAAATATATATATAAAATCACAGCAAAACAAAGATTAAATCAAGAGAGCAGTATTTCAAACTGGTAAGGATCAGATTTGTCTGTTGGCTGGTAACAATAACCTCATATTTAAAGGAGAATTGTTATTTATAATTCAACATGTTTAAAGTCCAGGTAATGTTTTGAAATATTAAAAATAACTTAAAATGACCACAAATGCAAACACTTAATGAGACAGAGCAAATTCCTTTCAAGCCCCTTTGATTGATTCAGAACAGAGTGTGTTTTTCCACCTCAAACTAAAGCAGAGCAGAGAGTACCTAATTAGAGTGATAACACCTGTGCAACACACAGTGCCTGTATCATTTTCCCTCCTCTGAGGGTAAAATGAGTAGGCTACATGCAATATGTTCTTAGTTTTAAATGAAATATTAACAAATTAAATAGGTTTGCGAAACATGCAAACTGTCTCTTGAAATGGTTTATGTGCCTCGCTCTCTGTGTATTTAGCTTTCTAAATGGTAATTTTAAAGATGGTGTTCAATTATGTCATGTGCTCATCTGTACTTCTTTTTTAAGTGTAGCTAGGGGTAAATTTATACCTGCCAATCAGAGGAATTGAATCCAGTAACACTTCATAAATCAGCCCGTGTTGCTTTAAGTGACAGGGAGGAATTATGCTCTAACTCCTGGGGGAGAGGTACGCTCTAAAACGCAGGCTGACTTATAAAGTGTTACCTTTAATCCTTACAATTTCAAAACAGTGCTCTTCTGACTTGATTTTAACATCTTTGTTAAGTTGTGATTGTGAGGAATTCTAATGAATTGGTTGATTTCCTTTCCAGAGAAAGTTGCCAGTAGGCTACTGGTTACCACAATTATTGTGTGGGACCCAAAGGGTCACACCACTACACCGTAAGGGCCAGACCACCACAGCCACCACCCATAGGGCCCCTTGTACACATGTCCTAGTGGCCCTGGACTGTTCACAAGCTACATTAAAGGTAAATGTTTTAGAAATTTTGTAATGATTGATTAAGTGTTCCCTTATTTTTTGGCAGTGTATTAAAGGACTCTACAAGATGCAGAATAATATTTTTTTTGCTGCTGTACATTATGTAATAGTTTGCTCTTTATTGTTTGCTCTTTATTATGCTTATGTCTAAGTATCTCAGGAAGTTGTTAGTACTACTCTAATCTACTGTATCAAATATTGCAAGATATGTTAGATTGTCATTTACAATTTTGTCTCCATTTCATATAGGATAATGGTATGCATAGCAGAACAAAGAGAAAAGTCTGCACACTGCAGGGCTCCCAGTGAACAACTTGTTTTTTATTAAAGGAACATTTCGATCAACAGATCTTCCTCAGGGAGTTTATGAACAGAGAAAGCACAGTGCTTTTTAACAGAGGTGGCAGTCAAAATCAACAACACCTGTTGACTAAACAAGAAAAACACCACAATGCCACAAGAGAGCATCCTCAGAGAGACGTAAACAGGAAAAAAAAAAACATTAGAATTGTTACAAGATTTTACATCAATATTTAAAATAGTTAAGCTAATGTGAAAATATCAAAAGTTTGACTCTGAGGAAGACGCTTGTCGTCGAAACGTTAGTCCTTGCACCTATTAAATATGCAACTAAGTGACTCGTGTGCTCCAGACTCCTCTTTGGATTTTCCATTGTTTCTCCTTTGAAAATATCAAATGTTTAAGAACATTTGGTAAATATCTTATCCACATTCTGCAGACTTGAGTCTATGTGTGGACAGGCACAAACAACAGAGACAAGAAAAAATGTTACTACCAAAAGCATCCACAAGTTTCTAATATTTTTTTCCTTATTGGTCTTTCATTAAAAACTTGTGGATGCTTTTTGTAGTAACATTTTTTCTTGTCTCTGTTCAAATGTTTATTATAGTTTCTTGAATGCAGATTTCTTGTGCCTGTTCACACTTAGACTTCAGTCTGCAGAATGTGGATTAGATATTTACCAAATATTTCTGCCTGGTTAAGGTTTTTAAACATTTGATATTTTCACATTTAACTATTTTAAATATTGATGTAAAAGCGTTGTGGTGTTTCTCTTGTTTAGTCAACAGGTGTTGTTGATTTTGACTGACTGCCATCTCTGTTAAAAGCACTATGCTTTCTCTGTTCACAAACTGCCTGAGGAAGATCTGTTGATCGAAATGTTCCCTGGGAGCCCTGCAGTGTGCAGACTTTCTCTTTGTTTTACAGTGAGTGTTTTTCGGTCTTGCACCTGCACACATTTTCCTGGATGTGCACACTTTTGGCTTCTTTATAATAGTATGCATAACCATCTGTCCATTTTGTAGCCGCCTGGGTCAGAGGTCAACGGCAAGAGAAGGAGCAGCCCAGGCGTCTTTTCCTCCTGCTGTTCCTGGGGGATCCATAAACACGCAACTAAACTAACAAACTAAACTAACTACTAAACTACTACATGTAAATTAACTTTTGATTTCATCCCTCTAGAAAGAAGAATACCTATCAAGATACTAGTAAAAGGTATGCTGATTTGACTTGTATTGTTTCTTTGAAATGGGTTGCATTTACCATTAGTTAAAGCAGCAGCTGGAATTAGCAGTCCTCGTCCTCATCCCTGAACAGCGACAGCGAGTCATCTCCTTCAGATGGGCAGAGGACCGACTCTTTATGGAGTTCTCTCTCCTCATTGGATAAAGCTTGAAGGATACCAGAAAACGCTCTCCTCTGCTTACTGCAGAGTGACTGACAGAACTATTTAAGACTTATACTAACAACAAAAAAGCGCTTACTTCTGCTTTAACAATGTTATTGGCAGGACCACAGGGGCCAGCCGTGAGTGAGTGACTTTAGTGAATAATGAGTTAGCTCAATGCTACTATAAATAAATAAATTACCGTAAATATTTTTTGTCTGAAATTGTTTGACCCATGACTATGTCATCACATATTGAATCAACTGCTAGCATGCTAATTAACATTAACTGTTAATTAACACTAATTAACACTAATTCACATCATCACCTACTCTTGTTATGAATTATATGGCTTAAATACAATGTTGTTATTTATGTAATTAAAGATCAAGAAGTAGTAAAAGTATGTATTATTGCTGTCTGCTGTGACAGAAGAAAATCCTAAAATTCCTTAAATTAATTCCTCAAGTGCATCATACAGAGATTTTTTTGTGAATAAACTGATTTCTAATTTCTACTTTTCTGTTTTTTAGATGCCCCGTAAAGGTAAAAAGAGTGAGACAATGAAAAAGCGAAAAGCTACAGAAGGAGCTGAAAAAGCCTCAAGTAGCTGTCTGAGTGACACAGAATCTCCCAAACCTGCCATCCAAGATAAAACCAGTTATAAAAAAAACGTACGCAGATGTTGTGAAAGGTAACATTAGTTCATCCTCCACTGGAAATAATGATGGTCAAATCCCTGCCACATCATATGCTGCTGAAGGTAAGATGCCTGTACAAGGCTCATACCATCAGGGTGATGGAAGGTTCAGTATAAAAAGAAGCTTGTTTTGTCTATCTATGACGATGCACAGGACTTTCTGCAGCCTTTGGATATGGCATTGCAAATGGTCTTCATTGATTTCAATGCATGCTTAATAACTATGAAGGGTACCACATTTATGGTAAGTAGAGATGGCAATTGGTTTACTATATTTGATCCTCATGCACGCAACCAAAGAGGTCTGGTACATGGAAACGGAACAGCTGTTATTGTGTATCATAACAACATTGCTGACGTTCTTCGACATTTGAGAGAGCTTGCATGGTCCCTTAACATGAATTCTGAAGATTTGAGATAACTGGATTGAAAGTAGAAAAGTTAAATCGCACTGAGGAATCAACTGCAGAGGAGTCTATTAGCAGCCAAGCTACTTCTCCAAAGACACAACTTTGGAATGCTGATCTCAGACAAGGTGATGAAGATGTCACTGCCAGAGCATTGACAGAGAAAGTGAATGATGTTGAAACCCTAAGGGATGTCATACCACTTGATGAAAATGATGACAATGAAAATAGACAAAATTGTGTTGACAATGAAGACACTGCCACAGAACTGGTTGTGAAGCAAATCTTGACAGAGGAAATGATGGAGGTTGAAACCCATAATGATATCAGACCACTTGAGGAATCTTGTGATGTGGTTGTTGTTGGTCATAAAGAACCCAACTTGGTATTCCTTCCTATCACCAGACAGCAGCGACAAGAAAGCTGTTCAAAATTGAAGATGAAGGATCAAACAGTCTCTGAAGACAGAAACTCATTTAGTCCCATGGGTGAACTGTGTGATACCAAGTCCATAAATGCTGATGGAAACTGCTTTTTTAGAGCCATCTCTTTCTCTATTTGTGGAGAGGAAAATCAACATAATAAAATCAGAAAAGCAGTTGTGAGTCATCTGAAGCAAAATCACTTGACATTTACACCTTATTTACGAAATGAATACTCCTTAATTGATGATTATCTGGCATCTTCTCGCATGAAGTACATTGGCTCAGGGGTACAGAACTGGAAATTTTGGCTACAGCTGACTTATTCAACATCAACATTTATACTTACATTGAGAACAGGTTGAACTTGTACACATGTGAACAGCATGTTCAACACGTGCCTTCCAACTGTGGCGCAATATATTTGAAGCACTGTAATGAAAATCATTGTGAAGTTGTTACATGTGTAAAGCATAAAAATTATTCAGCAATATGTGCAGGAATTTGTAAAGAAGAAAATGATTTTCAGCACAAAACACAGTTGCAGCAAGTCACCAGATCCCAGAGAATCAAAAGGAAACCTGAAATGGACCCAGATTACGAGAAGAAACTTGCAAAAATGAGAAGATGGTACAGAGCTGATCCTGACTACCGGGAACAGAAACTTGAAAAAAGTAAAGAAAAAAGTAGAGAAAGTTATGCTGATCCTGACCATCGGAAACAGAAACTTGAAAAAAGTAAAGAAAAAAGTAGAGAAAGTTATGCTGATCCTGACCATCGGAAACAGAAACTTGAAAAAAGCAAAGAAAAAAGTAAAGAAAGTTATGCTGATCCTGACCATCAGGAACAAAAACGTGCAAATAGTAAATCACAATATTTAAAACAAGGTGAAAAAAATAAGAATATACTTAACGCAATTCAAAACATCAATAATACAGTTGCCAAGAACCTTGCCTACATTTGCTGTGTTTGTCACAGACTGTTGTTCCGAAACCAAGTTATTCAGTGCAAAGTGGAATCATATGGAAAGACAAGTGAAATTGCTGCATTAGCCTCCAAATGTATTACAACTACATACTTGCATACACCAAATGAGAAATGTGGTCTTGAGTGCCATGTTTGCATAATGGAGAGAGACAAACTGTGGATTTGTCATTCATGCCATGGAAAGCTACAGAGAGGTAAAATGCCTGAAGGAAGTACTTTCAACGGCCTTCATCTACAACCAATTCCATTGGAGTTAAGGTGCTTGAATTCTCTTGAGGAACATTTAATAGCCTTGAATATCCCCTTTATGAAGCTTGTTCCTTTGCCTCGTGGAGGACAGAGTGGAGTTTGTGGCCCAGTTGTTTGTGTGCCTTCTAACATCAATGATATAACAAGTATTCTACCAAGAGAAGAAAATAGTAATTTGATTGTTAAGGTAAAACTTAAAAGAAGATTATCATACAAAGGCCATTATCAATATCAGTTTGTTAGAACAGAACATGTTAAAATTGCTTTGGAGTATTTAAAAACAACAAGTGGTATGCAGATATAGAAGTCAATGATCAATGAATTAACCCTCTTGAGAAAATTGAAGAAGTGGAAGATGAATTTGAAGTTGAAGATGAGCCAATTGAAAATTATGAATTGGAAAATAATAGCATGGATGAAAGAGATGACTCCGGTGTGCATGAAGACAATGAAGTTGAGGAGGATCTGACTTACACTGAGCAACAACAAAGAATCTTTCTGGATACATGTTTGCAACCTGTTGACATTGGCCAAGAAATTTTGGATCATCACTTTGACGACATCTTTTGTCTTGCACCAGCTGAAGGAAATAATCCTGTCCAGTTATTGAAAGATCTATCAAATGAAGCTAAATGTTTTCCATCCTTATTTCCAACTGGAGGTCCGACTTTCTGTGATGAAAGGCCAATAAGAATTACACTTGCAAATTATTTGAAACACCGAATCTTAAATGCTGATGGAAGGTTTGCGCAAAATATAGACTATGTATTCTATTCTCAATACATTTCTGAACTTCAACAAATTTTATCAAATGTTTCAATTCCTTTGAGGAAAGGGTTCTCTAACAGCTTTAGGGATGTCACTGCAAGCACACTGACAAATAAAGAATCTCTTCAAGAGATATTAAAATTTGATGAGGGATACAAATTTTTACGACCTGTCCGTGGAACACCTCCTTTCTGGCAATCTGTACAAAAAGATTTATTTGCAATGCTGAGACAACTGGGCATACCAACTTGGTTCTGCTCTTTTTCTTGTGCTGAAATGAGATGGAAGGAAATCCTGCAGACAGTTATGACACAACAAGGCATCAATAAGAATATTGATGAAATGGACTGGCTGGAAAAGAATAATTTATTGAAAAGAAATCCAGTAACTGCAGCTAGAATGTTTGATCATTGTTTTCAAACATTTTTAAACAAAGTTATCTTTTCTGATGCAAACCCAATTGGTAAGATAAAGGACTGTTTCTATCGCATCGAGTTTCAACACAGAGGATCTCCTCATGCTCATTGCCTGTTTTGGGTAGAAAACGCTCCACAGATTGACAAGGCTGAAGACAAGGACGTTGTACAGTTTGTAGATCGATACGTCACCTGCAAAAGGCCATCAAAAGATTTAGATTTGGAGGAAAAAGTTACAAGTGTTCAAAAACACAGTAAAAGGCATTCAAAAACATGTAGGAAAAAACGTACAACATGTAGATTTAATTTCCCATGTGAGCCCTCTTGTCAAACATTTATCTGTAGACATAAGGAAAATGACCAAAAAAAGAACCAGAGTTCTTCAAATACAGATACAGTTGTCAGAGTGTCAGATGTCAGAACACCCAGAATGTCAGAAGACCAAGCTATGACTATATTGACAAAACTCAAAGAGGCTTTGAGCAACGATGATGTTGAATCCCTCAAAACTGAAGAATTATTTGAAAAAATTGGAATATCTCAAAGCAATTTCGAAAATGCTCGCGCCAGACTCAGTGGCAAAACCAGTGTTGTTCACAAAAGAAACCCAGATGCTTTGTGGATAAACCAATACAATGAAAATCTCCTACGGGCCTGGAATGCAAACATGGATATCCAGTATGTGGTTGATACTTATTCTTGTGTTGTATATATCATATCATACATTTCAAAGGCTGAGAGAGAAATGGGATTACTCCTGGAACGAACACAAAAGGAGGCAAGAAATCAAAACCATGATGCAAAACAAGCCTTGAAAGAACTTGGTACAATCTATCTCCATAACAGAGAAGTATGTGCTCAAGAAGCTGTGTACAGATTGACTGGCATGCCGCTTAGAAAATGCTCACGAAAAGTACGGTTCATCCCAACAGGAGAAAATCCTGTGAAAATGAATAAACCACTGCATGTATTGCAACAACAGACCCAAGAGGGAAGCATTAGTGACAAAGAATTGTGGATGGTCAGCTTGTCAGACAGATATCGAAATAGACCAAACACTGAAAACCTGGAAAACATGTGTCTTGCAAGTTTTGCTTCAGAATACAGGGAGTTGTCAAAATCTGAAGTAAATCCATCCAAAGTGGAAAATGATGATAACATTGTGAAATTGAAGGAGGACTTTGGCTATATGAGAAGAAGAACTAGAACTCCACCAGCTGTTGTCAGATATGCCAGACTGTCTCCAACTAAAGATCCTGAAAAGTATCACCAAAGTATTTTACAGCTTTTCTTACCGCATCGAAATGATTCCGATCTGAAACCACCACCTTTTAAGTCATATGAAGACTACTATAAATTTGGAACAATAGATATTGATGGAAATTATCATTCAGTCCAGTCTATAGTTGATGGAAATAGATGTCTGTTTGAAAAAGAATCTGAGAAAATTGACGAATTGAAAGAAATGATCAAAAAATGTGGGGAGTTGGAAGATGTCTGGGGACAGATATGCCCTGAATCTGAACTTGAGCGTTTGGAATGCCAAGAGATCCTACAAATCCAGACACAAGACTTGAATGAAGAGGGCAATGTTGATATGATTCCTGATCTGATGATAAATCATGATGTAGCAGTTCTTATTGAAAAGACCAGATGTGAAATGTCAAGAGATGATGCACATAGTCTCTTACGGTCACTGAATGACTTCCAACGGAAAGCTTTCTACCAAATAAGACGATGGTGCCTAGCCAAATGCCATGGTGATAACCCAGATCCTTTTTATGTTTTCATAACAGGTTCTGCAGGAACTGGAAAAAGTCATTTGATAAAGGCAATACAATATGAATGCTCACGGATATTGCAACAGACAACAACGAATCCGGACGATGTCACTGTTCTTCTGACTGCCCCAACTGGTGTAGCAGCTTATAACATTGGAGCTACAACAATCCACAACACATTTCATATCAATGCTCATAGTAAGCTACCATATCAACCGCTTGGTGAAGAACAAATCAACACACTGAGAGCAAAACTAAGTAATGTACAAATACTGATCATTGATGAAATTTCAATGGTGGACCAGACACTTCTGTCTTACATTCATGGACGTCTCAGACAAATAAAACAAACGGGAGATTATTCACCATTTGGTAAAGTATGCATCATTGCTGTTGGTGACTTCTATCAACTTCCACCTTGCAGAAATTGGCCACTTTACGATGAATCGCATCTGGTTAATTTATGGGCAGATAATTTTGCCATTATCGAACTTCAAGAAATTGTCAGGCAAAAAGATGTATCATTTGCTGAATTATTAAACAGAATAAGGAAGCTGAAGAAGGGTGAACCATTGCTGGAAGCTGATATCCACATGTTGAAACAACGTATAACGGGAGAAGAGAAAAATGTTATCCACATCTTTGTAACAAATAAGGAAGTTGACATTTACAATGCAGAAATGCTGAGTAAAACCTGTAATGACATAATGGAGATTGAAGCTCAAGATTTTGAAAGAAATGCTAAAACTGGAAGATTGGAAGAGAAAATTGGCCACCACTCAAATGTATTCAATACCTGCTTGAAGAAATCTCTTTCTCTGGGCGTAGGTGCTCGTGTCATGTTGGTTAAAAATATCTGTGTGTCAGATGGTTTGACAAATGGAGCCTTTGGAACTGTTGCTTACATTGACAGTGATGATAGATGTTTTCCAAATGCAATTTACATTGTCTTTGATAATCCAAAAATTGGACAGAACCAAAGGTCTAAGGTGTTTCGCAGGCCATGTATACCACAAAATGCAACCCCTATAAAGCCAGAGGAAGATCAAGTCAATAACCATGGAGGCAAAAGAAGACAATTTCCCCTTCGTTTGGCCTACAGTTGTACTGTGCATAAAATGCAAGGTTTAACAGTGGACAATGCAGTTGTTTCTCTAAAGAAGATATTTGCACCCCGGCAAGCCCATGTTGCTTTAAGCAGAGTCAGTTCCATCGAAGGACTTATCATTGAAGATTTTAAAGAATCTGCCATTTATTGCAATGGTAAAATTCAAAATGCTATGAGCAACATGCCACAGTTCATTGAAGTGGAAGATAATCCTGCATGTTTACATCAGTCTTTCAAAATGGTTCTGCATAACATTCAAAGTTTGAAAGCACATATAAAAGACATGATTGCAGATGATCAGTTAATTGATGCTAATTGTGTTTTTGAATCACCAACAGCAAAACCGAGATGTTCCAACTGCCTCGAGCCTTTCGCGGGACCTCCCCGCGACAGTCTCCCACTCCCGTTTCTCATTGAGATTCCCCGTCGACGAACCGAGCCTCTTTGAGGTGTTTAAAGATAGTGTGTTAATCTAATAAAGGCTCCTTACACTTAGAACCAACACTAAATAGTTTTTCAATTCAGTGATATAATACATGAAATGATTATGCATTGCTACCTGACCATATTCTTCCACTTCCAGCTTGTCTGCAACCTGTGCACACACTCGAAGCATCCATACATATTTGTGAAGTGCGTGCTTGCAGCAGAAACCTTTTTTCTGACCCAGCAACAAGAAATATTATTTTCTGATTGGCTGATAGCTCGCTAATTCAAGACAGCTGTATGGATGGATTAAGCAGAAAAACCTGTCTTGCTTGCCCCGATATCGCTGCTTTAATTTTCTTCTTCTTCTGAGGAACTCATACTTCCCATGGGTGAAAACTCACCAAACTTTGCACAAAGGTCCAGTCCCATGCCAGATTACCTCAACTGTAAACTCAAGCCAATAGTCCTCATGGTGGTGCTACAGCAAGCGTCTAAAGTTCAAAACTTTGAAAATTCATAACATCAACCATACTTGCTACATCTTCACAACTTTCATCAAACTGTAGCCTCAATATTGAAGAAACTTTTGTACATTTAAACCTATTAAAAATTATGAAGTACATCACTCAGTTTTTTTTTCAAAAACTGGAAAACTTCTTAAACCTATTCCTCTCTCCTCCTTTGATTTATCAAAAATTGAGCCTCAAACTGAATTTTTCACAACATTTTAAATTTTTCTTTCATGTGAACAATTGGAGTCAATGCAATAATGACATAGCTAAACATCAGTTATTCACTTATGGAGCAAATCAATCACTTTTAAAAACAAATTACAAACATCTCCATGCTGCAATATGTGTATTTTCAGATTTTTGTCTTGATAACTGAATTTTTTACAGTGGTTTCAAATCTGCCTGCACAACAGTGAATGGCTTACTCAATTTGTGAAGCCACTGTTGTATTGCAACTTGCCAATTAGCTCAGAGCGATAGATGACAGTCTTTGGTTCCAGAAGTTGTGGGTTCAAGCCTCAAGTGGTCCAAAATGAACATTGTTGTCAACTGTCTTGTCTTCCTATTCTCCTGTTTCTTGCTCAGAATTGCCTAAATTTGCCAAAAATAGCCCGGACCCGACCCATTGCTGCGCAGCAGCTATAATTTGTTGTTTGCATTTTGGTCTATTTTGTGCTACAGCCGCTCCGACTTCTCCTTGTATGGTGTTCAATATTTGGGTAAAATGTGAGCTGTAGAAAAGAGCCATCGCCTTTAAAGTCATGAGTTGGACCGATACTTGAAATATCATTAGAATACATGGCACTTCCTTTTAGAGGAGGACAAAGAGAGAGGTCTCACTCCACTGCTTCTTGGTTCCCAGGAAGGGTCTACAGACCCACTTCCTGCTTTAATTCAAGGAAACTCTCAAAAAAAGGAAGGGTCATTATATCAGTGACAGCATTCGAATTTTGCATTGGTGCAAGACTTTGGTGCCACTTCTATTGAAGTCAATGGGGCGGCACGACAAGTCTCACTCTAACCCATCATATCTTTTTTTTGTTTCACCTTTGACTAAATAAAAACACACATTACGTGATGTCGACGGAGTTTTTTAATCTAAACATACACGTTCGATTTCCTTGTTATTGGTCTTAAACACATCATGGCTCTGTTCGTTAGCTGCATATAACTCAACTCAAACCCATTTGGTCCAGTACATCATGATACGTGACCAAACGGGGCATGTTTGACCTGTTATCACTGACCGGACTGCAATTTACCGGTCACTGTGCAGCGTGTGCTTGATGTTGCTTTGCTCCCCAGATCAGTCGCCTGGGTGAGTGCAGTGTGACCATAGCCGAAGGAAGTGCTGCCGAAAGGTGCGAGAACAACACCCATGTTATTGTAAACTGCCATTGTCGCACATGTTATTCAGTTAGCTTCAGTGACAGCTAATGACATGAGAAAACAAGGCAAGACAAATTGATTTGTAGCCCCGGTCAAACACACAGGCAATTCAAAGAAAACAAGGCGAAGATTTGTCAGAGCAACTTTACAAAAAACAATTAAAAAATGACGTTTAGTGCGGTCAGAAGTTGCCCCAAATTTAGTAAAGGGAATAAAAAGCTAAAGAATTATTAATCAGTCAAAGACAAAGTGAGTAATTGTCAACCTGCGCCCTATTTTCCCATGTTTTTGTGTCTACATGACTGAAGGGACAGTTTTTTAAATTTAAGTATTGAGTGAGTGCACAGCAGCGAAACAGGCTGCAATGTGACCACTCGGGGTAGCTATGCAATGTCACTTTATGCCCACTGTAAGTGTTTGTTTTTGCCACTGACAGGCTCCGATTATAATAAGTGTCTGCATTATGGAAAGGATCCTGACAGAGACAGGCAATTTTTAAAAGTTAATCAATCAATTCAATGTTATTTTTTTCATCTTGGCTCATCCTTTCTCTCTTCCGACAATCCCCAACTCTGGTTTGGTTAAGATAAGCAGATAAATAAGGGATAAATGGATAAATTAAGGCTCTGTTTTAACTGCAGCTTAGGGCAACAAAAAGTTTATCTTGGCTGCGTCAGTACAATGGACAACCAAAAAAGGGACGTCAGAGGCGATACCTGCACACAAATGCAACTGGGTTGGACGGCCACAAAAAAGTTTAACAGGCTGAGATCAATGAAAAAAAAAAAAGGTCAGTTTATTTAGAGACATTTTTTTTTAATTAATCTCATTGATCCGGGTTTGCTGATGGCGACTTCAGGGCTTTCTGGATAAATAAAAAGGATCTTAATTGTAGGTTTCCAATCAGTGAAGCCATAGCTTGACACTCCAATCATCCCCTTCATCTTAATCCACATGTGCAAGAAAAATTCACTGAACCGCTCAATAAAGTTTAACAGTTTACTTCAAAAGTCAAAGATGGTACAGAAGCAATCATCTCTCTCCAAATCTAAAATCATCCAGAAAAAAGAGGTGAAGAAAAAGGTGAAGACATAAGAGATAAGAGGTCAAAAACTGTGTGGCTCATCTCTCTACTGCAATCAACTCTCTCAAATCCAAAAACTCCTGCTATTACTGGTGAGAGTGTAAGGAAGGGGCAATTAAAGGTACAATGCAACAATAATAGGACCCTCATCTTAAAAGTTACACATGTAAAACTGCATTTAGGCTCCTACATTAATCCTTAACGAAAAGGTCTATCTCTGTAGGGAACGATTCTATAATGTTATGAGGCACTTATAACAACAATCTGATCTTGGCAGTGGCAGACACATGCACTTTAAGTTTATATACCCTCATGTGAAACTATCCATGAAGGAAAAATAGCTCTTTGGTTACACTGTTCATAACTTATGTCCACATCTACAGTATGATGAGGTTTACAGGGAAACATACAGTCAATGTAATGACACTTGAATATAACATCATAACACCTGTCAAACACACAGGCAATGCAAAGTGCGCAAAACAAATTCTGTCAGAGTAACATTTCAAAATACAATTTAAAAAATTACGTTAAATAAATGCAGAAAATCAGCATAAATAATAACAGGAAAGCAGTTTGAGTGCAGTCAGGAGTCATCCCAAATTTAATAAAGGGTATGAAAGGCTTGAAGCACAGTGAATCAGTCCAAGGCAGATGAAACAGCAGATTTTACCTGAGATTTGAAACAACAAACTGAAACAACGCGAGATTTCCTCCTTAACGTTTCCTTTCACTCAGCTGTTGGAGGGAGCCTGAGATTAAGGATATTACTGCCAGACAACAACTGCCTCTCGTTATGGAGGATGAAAAATGACATAAGTGTAAATAGATAAATAAATACAGGAATAAATAAAAACAGAAATAAATAAAAGAATAATAAATACTGAAATATATCCATAAATATGTAATCAATTAATATAATAAATGAATCTCCCTGATCTTTATCATCACCTTCATCGCACAGTGGAGGTCATCACTTACAAATGTGTTTGTAGCAATCTATAACAACATTAAATGCTTATTCTACTGAAGCTATAAACTCTCAATAAAATATAAATACATATTAAAAAAACTTTATATTTTTGTCATATACAGGTATGCAATGATGATTACTGGGTAACATGTAGGAGTTTTAGGCGTACATATATTTTACCTACAGTGCATCTTACTGTCGCTTTATCTTATATCCACTTGCAGATGTCACAGCTTGTCAGTCTGGAGAGATTTTGCACCTAAACTAGCTGCTGTAAATCATATCGTCTCATTACATGATTAAACAGAGACTCGATAGTGGACAAGATCAACATACATGTTACCCAACTATCATCATTACATATCTGTATGTGACAAAAACTACAAAAGAAAATAGGAAATTATTAGTTTTTTTATAGTTTATGTAAAATAAGCACATACATTTGTTATAGATTGATGCTATTTTACATAAAACAGGAAACGATGTTGGAGATATTTGCCTTTTTGAGGGCATATATTAAAAAAAACTCACCATTTTTGATTTAACATGAGTTCTTTGAGCAGTCAATCAATCAATCAGTTTTATTTATAAAGCCCAATATCACAAATCACAATTTGCCTCACAGGGCTTTACAGCATACGACATCCCTCTGTCCTTTGGACCCTCACAGTGGATAAAGAAAAACTCCCCAAAAAAAACCCTTTAACGGGGAAAAAATGGTAGAAACTTCAGGAAGAGCAACTGAGGAGGGATCCCTCTTCCAGGATGACAGATGTGCAATAGATGTCGTACAGAACAGATCAGCATAATAAATTAACAGTAATCCATATGACACAATGAGACAGAAAGAGAGACAGAGAGAGAGAGAGACAGAGAGAGATACAGGACAGATGGTAATGACAGTAGCTTACAACAACATTAATTAAAGTAATAATATTATAATTATAGTTCTGGCTACTGTGGTACAATATGTTGAAAGTATATATTAATATCTGGCAGTATACATGTGTGACAATAATCATATGTGTATAATAACAGTAGAAGAATGACTAATGACTAATGATAACAGCAGCAGCAGGAGGCATCTGGCAGGACCACGGCAGCAGCACAACCACACACGTCACGCTGTCCAGGCACCGCTGCGATATGAGTTAATCTGAGAGACAGTGGAGCACAAAGGCTCCGGAGAAGAAGCCAAGTTAGTGACATCTAGAATGGCCGAGTTAGCAAGATGCAGTAATAGGATACGAGAGAGAGAGAGAGAGAAGGAGAGAAGGTGCCCGGTGTATTATAGGGGGTCCTCCGGCAGACTAGGCCTAAGTCAGCCTAACTAGGGGCTGGTACAAGGCAAGCCTGAGTCTGCCCTAACTATAAGCTTTATCAAAGAGGAAAGTCTTAAGTCTAGTCTTAAATGTGGAGACGGTGTCTGCCTCCTGGACCGTAACAGGAAGATGATTCCACAGGAGAGGAGCCTGATAGCTGAAGGCTCTGGCTCCTGATCTACTTTTGGAGACTTTAGGGACCACGAGTAACCCTGCATTCTCAGAGCGCAGTGTTCTGGTGGGATAATATGGCACTATGAGCTCTCTAAGATATGACAGAGCTTGACCATTTAGAGCTTTATAAGTTAACAGTAGGATTTTAAATTCAATTCTGGATTTTACAGGGAGCCAGTGCAGAGAAGCTAAAACAGGAGAAATATGATCTCGTTTCTTAGTTCCTGTTAGTACACATGCTGCTGCATTCTGAATTAGCTGGAGAGTTTTTAAGGACTTACTAGAGCTACCTGATAATAGAGAGTTACAGTAATCCAGCCTTGAGGTAACAAAAGCGTGGACCAATTTTTCTGCATCTTTTCGGGTCAGGATAGGCCTAATTTTCGCAATATTAATGATAATATTATTGTAATATTAATTATAATGAGATCACAGATACAAGCGGAAATGAGTTTCCTACATGGGGTGGCTGGGCTCAGCCTTAGAGATAGGGTGAGGAGTTCGGACATCTGGAAGGAGCTCGGAGCAGAGCTGCTGTGCCTCCACTATGTAATGCAGTGTTAAGAGGCCGTGGTCCTTTTATGTGTTTTTGCAAGATCATGTTAACAAGTGGTCAGGAAAACAAGCAAGTTTAAGGGTGCTTTCAGACATAGAGTTGTCTTGCTTTGCTCTGAATCAGGGACTAATTTTGTTCCAAAGTTGTATAATTGCCTAGAGTTGGTTCGTGTTCTCACGGCAGCATTTACAAGAGGACCAGATCAAATGCCTTGTGTGAGAAAGCTGCTCTTGATTGGTCAGAATTTCCATGTGGGAAAAATCCAGGAAGTAAAGCAAACGTTGAAGAAGAGTACACTTGCAAGATAAATGTGACACTTTCTAATGTCACAATGGAGGGACAACTACGCAGGTTGATTTTAGCGCTGCTCATCGTGGACTATATTGCTGTCATTGTTCATTTTAGTCAAACCATACAGTTTGAAAACGAGGCGCGGCTCCAACTAGAAAACAATGTTTTGATGCATTGGATGTGCTGAATGTGCATATTAAGGCAGTACAGGAGGAGGTGCACATTAATAATCCTCCAGGACTGTAACATGCTCATGTTTAACCCAAACAATGTGTCATGTGACTGCAGTTGCTTCACATCCAGGTTGGGACAGGTTTGTTTGTAATCAGACCATGTTTGAGACCACCTCTTCAAGAAGGTCTCAGTCTGGTTGTTTTGGTGCACATCCGAATGTGATTGCTGTGTTCACACCTGCCCAACCGCACTTAGGGGGCAAATGAACTTGGGTTTGATTGAACCGAACCAAACAGGGCAGGTGTGAAAACATCCTGTGGCAAACCCTCAAAGTACAAAGGTGATTCATCTGTGGTTCAGCTTTGACCTACTGTACCTACCATACTAACGTACACTCAATTTTTCTGTGTAAAGAAGGGTTACTGACATTTCAGGCATGCACATCCACCTTTGTTAAAGCAGGTAAGATTCTAATAATTACAGAAAGCAACAATGGCATAAAGCTACAAAAATAAGAGTAGACACGAGTGGGGTTTCTGAGAAAACACTGATAAAAGCTTGACATTTGACTAAAATCTGTGCTTCAGGATATTATAAACAGGTTTACGCCTGGCTGCACACACACACACACACACACACACACACACACACACACACACACACACACGCACTGTCACCCTCTCCTCTCACTGCAGCAGCTGTGTGAGGTAATGTCTGTCTCTGTCTGTGTCTGTGCAACACCCTGCAAGAATAACAAATCCACCTCTCCCTCTGCCTCTCATCCTTTTTCTATCTCATTATCTTGCCCTCTGTCTGTCTGTCTGTCTGCCCCCCACCTTTACCTCCCTCTCTCTCTCTCCTGCGTCTACACTCTCCTTTTCCTCGCTCACTCACCCCCTTACTCCCCCGCTCCTGTTTGAGGCTAGACGCAGTAGACTATTACAAATGTCCTCTGTCGAGAAGAGATTATGTTGTAAACAAAGAGAGAAAGAGAGGATGAGGGAAACAGGTGTGAGGAAGGGAGGCTGGAGAGGAATCACACGGGAGAGAAGAAAGACGAACAAAAGAAAAATCAAATAATTTCCATAATATCATTTGCTCTTTTAACCTGAATAGTGAGGTTTACATTAACATCACCTTCAACTGAAGCCTAAGCAAACGTGTATGGGTTTCATTCAGAGATGTTCGTTTACACTGAGGTCAGATCGAAGCCCCAGCAATCTGTTGATGTAAAGGTCAAGTCCAAAGCGGTTCAATTTAGAGTCAAGAAGCTCGGGATCAAGATGTTAGCTGTGTCAACACTGACAATAAACTGCTTCATGTTAGTTATGGATGTGAACTACGATTGAATAACAATAATTCAATCATTCGTTCCATTTCCTTTACTTACCTTACCTTTTTCTAATCTCTTATCCTGTTGGTGGTCACGGGGGGCTGGAGCCTATAGAGGGGTGGGGAACACCCTAGACAGGTCACCAGACTATCACAGGGCTGACACATAGAGATAGACAACCATTCACTCACATTCACACCTATGGACAACTTTATATTTAATGTGTTGCATCTTTATTGTCAAGCAGTTTGGGCTACATCTCTTTGGCAGCTAGGTGATGCAGTGGTAGTGGTTAGCATTGTCGGGTTCCTGATTTGAACCCGGGGTGGGGGAGCCCCTCTGTGTGGACTTTGCATGTTCTCCCCATGTCAGCGTGGGTTTTCTCCGGGTACTCCAGCTTCCTCCCACAGTCCATGACATGCAGGGTAACTGGTGACTCTACAACCCCGTTTCCACTGAGCAGTTCAGTTTCCATTTCCACTGTGAAAAGTTGTGGATGGTACCAATGGAGCCGTTCTGTACCGTCCCCATGTTTGGTCCCCCTCTGTTGGGGTACCTAGCACACAGATCTGGTACTAAAAGGTGGAGCTGTTAACACTGCAGTCTGATTGGTTAGTAGAGGACGGTCACTCTGCTCAGGGCTGAGTTGTGTCTGGTTTTGAGGCTCATGTAACCACTGTTCATACTGTGGAGAGTTTTATTAGTAAACTGTAACTGTAAAATGAAAGGATGTTTTGCTGCCTGACAACTTTGACCATTACTTTAGTTTTTTTATGACTTTCAGTAATGAGTGGGGTCAGAGGGTCGCATCAGGCTAAGGCAACACTAAACCCCTGAGCTTGCCTGAGAAGGACTAAATGCACAAACCTGCTACTTTTAAATATCCCATGGAGGGAGACTCTCACTGCAGCCTGTTCTATTTTATTCTGAAAATGTCGAGGTGCAGCCTCGTTCTGTGGACGATAAACAAGGTGCAGATGGATAAAGGAGTAAATACAGTGAGTGCTGGACAGAGCAGTGAGTGACAACAACCCCGGCCACATTTAAGGGTACTGTTTGAGGTGGGAATGCTAAACGAACGTGGGATCTAGGTACCACGTCTGAAGGGTTACTGTTGGTTCCAAAGGTACCATAGCAAAAGTGTTTGGTGGAAATGGATCTTAACAGACTGAAAACAAACATGAGACACTAGGGAGGGTAAACAGGAAACACAAGAGGGAGGCAAAGCCAAAACCCTAAAATATGCATGGGAATAAATTACAATTTAATTTATTTCAATATATTTCTCACTTATGCTCACATGTGCTATATAAATAAATTTGTCTTGCTTTGCCTCAGAGGCCTTGAAAAGTTACTAAATCTAGTGAGAGAGTTTGCCATGTTGGCAACACTGAGTACACCGCTGTAGAGGAGAGGGGTGTGCTTGATTTATAGCACCAGACAAAATGAGATCATCATTACTAGACAGCACGCGCCGCAAGAATTGTTTTACCTCAATGATCTTGTTTTCATAATCATTGGAAGCCAAAATCATAACTGAATATAAGAATCAGGGGTGACCACTCACTGGGGCGCTCTGTCAAGTGCGACTCGGGGCAGCTCGCAAATGTTTGTGTTATTATTGTTGATTTCTTCATTTCTGTGTCGTGATCCTCAACTTTCTTTTTTTTCGGAGAGCTACGTGTGTACGTTGCAGTTATGAACCTGAGGAATTATGTGACGATATGTGCTGCTTTATGGACTTTATTCTCCTGGCTGGTTTGTGGAGATCAACGCAGTGACAATGGAGGCGGCGGCACTCCGAACCGAATCACTTATAGCCGTGAGTTTCTCCTGTCTTTACAACCTTCTGCAAGCAACCCTGAGATCTTTTCTTCACTGTTACGTGGACTGGACAGTGATCAGCTGTCCAGAAAGAAACCTTTGAAAAGGATTTGCAGGAAAAGAGGGAAAAGGGGAGGTGTCCAGTGGAGAATCAGGAAAGTTGATCTTGACGTCAGACGGAGTGTCCCTCCTCTCCCAACAATTCTGCTTTCCAGTGTGCAGTCCATCCGAAATAAGCTGGACGAATTGGAGGCTTACGCTAAATGCAAGCGGGAGTTTAAGGAGACGTGTCTTTTGGCTCTTACGGAGACATGGCTGGGTGAAGCTGACCGGGATGATGAATTATTCATCAGTGGGTTTGGTTATCCCATTCAGATGGATAGAAGTCCCTCTATCACAAATAAGGCTAAGGGGGGAGGAGTCTGCTTTTATGTGAATGAGAGATACTGCAATACGGTTGTTGTGTGGGAAAGGATCTGCACGACTGACCTCGAATTATTGTCCATCTCCCTCCGCCCCTATTATTTGCCAAGGGAGTTTTCCCAACTCTTTTTTACAATTGTTTATATTCACCCACGGGCCAATGTTACTGCAGCCATGCAGCTGATTATGGATATGAAACATAAGCTTGACTCTCTCTCTCCTAACGCTCCGAAATTCCCTCTTGGAGATCTGAATCATTGTCGGTTGGACAAATCATTAAAAACTTATGAGCAATATGTAACATGTGCCACTACACAACGGAATACAATGATTGACTTATGTTATGGCACTGTGCCTGGTGCTTATAAGTCTGTTCCTAGACCTGCATTGGGAGCATCCTACCACCACAGCATTTTCCTCTTGCCCTCCTATAAGCCCGTATGTAAAAGCTTGGAGCGCACTGTGAAGACAGTCAAGTGCTGGACAGAGGAAAGCATCAGCAAACTTCAAGCTTGTTTTGAGTGTACAGACTGGTCCATTTTTTATGATGCTTGTGATGATTGTAATGACCTGACTGAGGTGGTGTCTTCCTATGTATCTTTCTGCATAGATACTAATATCCCCTGTAAAGAGATTGCTATTTTCCCAAACAACAAACCTTGGGTTACTAAAGAATTAAAAAAGGTTCTTAATAAGAAGAAACGCATTTTCTTTACAGGTAACAGTCAGGATAAGAAAGAAGTATCCAGGGAAGGGAGGACTGAGATAAGGAAAGCAAAGAAAATATATAGAGAAAAAATAGAATTACAGTATAGTAGTGGTAATCTTCGAGATGCTTGGAAGGGCATTAAGTCCATGGCCGCTATAAACCAGAATAAAGACAGTATTGGGAAACACGTTAATCTGGAAGGGGTCAAGGACCAGGACTTGCCAAATGTTCTAAATGCTTTTTATTCTCGTTTTGAGCAGCTTGACTTTTCTGATAAGTGAACTTAAAAATTCACTTTCCCCAGCCAACGACATTATAATATCAGAAGACGAGGTGGTTAAGTTATTGAAAGGCACTGATGTGAGAAAAGCCCCAGGTCCTGACGGTATATGTGGCCGTACATTGCATCACTGCGCTGTGCAGCTTGGTGGTGTTCTTAAACATATTTTTCAAATGATAGTTGATTCTTTTCAGTATCCCAATACATGGAAAATATCTCATATTGTGCCACTACCGAAGAATAGTAAGCCTAGACAGCCTAATGACTTAAGGCCAATTGCTCTCACTTCATTGATAATGAAAATCCTGGAGAAAATAATTAAGAATGAGATTCTCACAGCTATCGAGGGTAAACTCGACCCTCTACAATTTGCTTACCAGGCTGGAAAGGGTGTTGAGGACGCTAAGATTTTTATTCTTAACACCTTGTATAAACATCTGGAGAAACCTAAAGCCCATGCTAGACTGTTGTTTGGAGATTTTTCCTCCACTTTTAATCACATGCAACCTTGTCTTTTAATCGAGAGACTGATTTCTGATTTTAAACTACCACATCAACTTGTTTTATTGATTTTAGACTTCTTGACCAACAGACAGCAGAGGGTCATTGTGAATGGTCATTTGTCTGACATTGTTGTAACTAATACCGGTTCACCACAAGGGTGCGTATTGTCACCTCTTCTTTATATCTTATACACTGACAGCTGCAGATCATCTTGTGACAGCAGCTTCCTCGTTAAGTTTTCGGATGATACTGTGTTGTTGTCTCTCCTTCAGCGTGCCCAACACAACCATGGTGTGGCTCTCCCTGAATTTGTAGATTCGTGTAAGGACAACTTCCTAGAGTTAAATGCATCCAAAACTAAAGAAATGATTGATTTTAGACGTAACAAGAAGGCCTTCACTGAGAGTGTCATAGATGGAGAGAAGATTGAAATTGTCAGCTCCTATAAATATCTAGGCACTGTGTTTGACAACCAGCTTAAATGGGATGTTAACACTGAAGCTCTGGTCAAACGTGGACAGCAGAGGACTCATCTCCTTCGAATGTTAAATTCTTTTTCTGTCAGTCCAGTGATTCTTTGTCGTTTTTATCAGTCCTTCAACAACCTGTCACTCAGGGACAAGAACAGCCTGAACAGAGTTGTGAAAATTTGTTCCAAGATTATCAGACTTAAGCAGAGAGACCTAGGTCCTCTATGGGAGCAACAGATTCTGAGGAAGTCACATAGCATTCTAAGTACTTCCGGGCATGTTTTAGCAAGTGAATTTTCACTATTGCCTTCAGGGCGTTGTTATGCCCAACCTGCTTGTAAGGGTAATTGCTTTTCCAAGTCTTTCATCCCCTCTGCTGTCCGATTGTTAAACACATCCTTATGAATTGTATTGTGTGTATTATGCATTGTGCATTGGGTACTGTGTACCTCTATGTATTTTTATCATCCGGTATTGCCGGTATTGATTACTTTTTTAATGAACATATTTATTGGTATTTTCTTCACATTTTAATGTAATTCATCATGGCGACTAACAAAATTTGCACACAGCTTTTAATTTTCTTTCAGTGTTCTATGTGTTGTGTGTGTGTTGTTGTGCGAGCTGTCAAATGAAATTGCCCTTTAGGGGATTAATAAAGTTGTCTTGAGTCTTGAGTCTTGAGACCTCTGACTCACCTGGTGGAGTGTGCAGCCCATATAGGCTGAGCTCTCTGCAGCAGCCCGGGTTTGATTAAAATCTGTGGCCCACTATAATAAAGGCAAAAGGCCCTCAAAATAATCTTAAGAAACAAAAACAGAAAAGAAAGATTTAAATAATCGCCCAGTCCTGATGTTGGGATGTAGATGCACAAATACCTGTGAGTAAATTTTGTGGTGGAATTTCCCTTTAACAGCTGAAAAAGACAAGTGTGCAGAGACACATTAACAGGATGAAACCAGGCACACACACACACATACACACACTCCTACACACATTATGTATGCTTTTATTTCAGTCCAGAAAATGAAAAACAGCAGGCAGGCTGGTAAAACACACTCACGTTAAGAGACACACACACACACACACACACACACACACACAGACACATTGTTCAAGACAGCCAAGGACACACATTTTTTTTAAAGAGACATATTACACTTAGATATGCACACACATTCAGCACACACACACACACACACACACACACACACATACAGTCTGGTAGGTTATTTTCACTTCATTGCTTAATGACTAATTTTGGTGTGTGTGTGTGTGTGTGTGTGTGTGTGTGTGTGTGTAATGGATTGATGATGTCATTATATGGTCAGACTAATCTGAAGTTTGATGACTCTCATTTTCTTGCCTGTTTTGTCCGTCTTGTGCAGACAGACAGACAGCCTGCTGATGTCTCTGAGGAAATAACTGTCTCTAAAGGCTCTGACACACCGAGCCGACGGTCGACCAGTGGTGAATCTGGGCTGTCGCTGAGCCTCTGATTGAGCATTTTGAATCAGTGACAACAACGTTGGAGCCCGTCAATGAATAGAATTCCTCATAAATACACACACTGTAAAATATATGACTGTACTTTCACAGTAAATTACTGTGACATTTTACAGTAAACTGTTGTGAAATGACAGCTGTATACTGTGATTTAGCAGTATGCTCCTGTAAAGTTACTATATTTAACTTTAACCTCACAGTTAAAACCCATTACATTACTGTGATATCACAGTATATTCCTGTAAATTACTGAATAAACTGTATCTTCGCAGTGTAAATACATTTAATTACTGCTTTTTAGCAATATGCTCCCATAGAATTACAGTATTTCACTGTAATCTCACAGTTTAACTCCATATATTACTGTGATTTAACAGTAAAAGTCTGAATTTGGTTAATAATCACAGTAAAAGTCTGTGAGGTAATAATAATGTACTATATTGTGAAATATTAGTTACATGTAACTTCCTGGAGATAATTTGTAGTACACATACACATATAGTACGGCGGTGAATGAAGAGGAATCTTAATGTTTTCTTTGGGTGATTTGATGAGAATGTGGATCCTTTAAATTAGTTTGAGGAGATCCTAAGGTTTGCATGTTCAACTGTGGCTCACAACTCCACAAGGTTTTCCGTTTTGCTGGAATCCTACCCAGAGTGTCATTTAGCTGCTAGGTTGGCAGCTGCAACTGCAGCTCTATTTCCTTTTGTGCTTCGGCCTTCTTCTTTTCGATCATGGTAAGAGCTGGAGGACACATCATACAGGTAAGACTTCTGGTAAATGGACCTGCATTTGTAGAGCGCCTTTCTAGTCATCCGACCACTCAAAGCGCTTTTTACACGAGTCACATTCACCCATAGGTGGCTGAGACTACCATACAAGGTGCCACCTGCTACCCAGTTTTTAACACACTCACACACTGATGGAACAGCCATTGAGAGCACTTTGGGGTTGGGTCAAGGATACTTCCACATGCAGACTGGAGGAGCCGGGGAATTGAACCACTGATCTTCCGATTGGTGGACGACCCGCTCTACATCTGAGCCACAGCTGCCCACAACTCCACAAGGTTTTCGTAGATCATAACAGCAGTCACACAGTGAGATGGTCATTCCAAATTTCTGACACTGTCAGAGTTTTATCCCAGTCTGTCTTCGATTGCAAGATAGTGATAACCGCCATCCTTGAACCTCTCTCACTGTGCGACGTAGGACCACCATTTTAGAGCCACGACCAAAGAAATCGCCACAGTTCCTTCATGATGGTCATCTTTCGTCTGGGACAGCCCAAAATCGCACAGTGTATACCAGGCTGAAGTGTGTCATGCGGTGTGGGACTCATCTGGTGTGGTCCTCAGAGACTTGGTCATGACTTGGTCTTGGTTTCGGTGGCGTTGACTACGATACTGATGAAAACTGACAGAAATACTGTGGTTGTTCAAAGAATGAAAACAGAGGGTGAAAAATTTAAACTAATTTCCATACCCTCACACACCTGAACAATCTCTCTGCTCAGTGAGTTTGAATGTCTGAGTGTTGGTTTGAAAAAGTGTCGCTGTTCAACCCTCAGACAGGCACTTATATGAAAGCATCCTGTCCTTACTGTCTACTTTTCTTGACTTTCTCTTCTAAATAAATGTTGGTTTTCTGTCTGTCTTGCTAATGGACTGAAATGTAAATGACTGCCTGTCTGGATGCATTTAAATGCAAGGAAAGTAAGTGAATTTGAAAACTGCAGATAATCACTCTTTCACTGCTCCCTGTATACAGACACTCCACTGTTTCCTCTGTAAACTGAGATTCCAGACACTTATTAATCATTTTGCTTATGCATTTCATTGTGTGCGGCAGAATCGTTGAATTTAAATGCTGTACCATGAATAGGGAGTGATAACGGAGACTGTGAGACATGATTTTACAGCTCTTTATCCTTCATCATGGCAGACGTCAGGTTAACAGCAGAAACGTTTAAATTACAGAGGAGTGTGTGTCTGCATGTTTTTTAGTCATCGTGATGATGTTGCATTACATTGCAGCAAAAATTGAGTCTGGTCCAATTTTTTTTTGACTGATTTAAAACCATTAACTGTTTCACTGCCTGACCATCCGTCTCACATACTCTCCAACTCAGTCACCAAACCAAAATGTCGGCATTTTATGGTTCTGCAAACCACGGTTACATTCCATCCATCGTTTCCAAAGTGATGCAGTGTATGAGCTGACCTTGTCATCAGGGGGGTGGAGGGGATGTCTAGGTGGTGTGACACCCAGGCGAGGCACCTGCCATGCTGCAGACCACTGTTGACCAACAAACAACACTGGAGTTTTTTTTAGCAAGGGCCGTAGGTCTGAATCAAACCCCGACCACTGCAAAGGACTATATAGGCTACTCTTGTCTTTAGTCATACAGATGGTGTTATCATTAGTTTGTTGACTTTATGAGAGACTTTGCGGTTGTTCAGACGAAAAGCCCATTCAGATCTGCTGGACATTGCAGTGTTTCTCCAGAATCAGTTGGACACATAACCCAAAACAAAGTAAAACTGGCTTAAACTAAACAGGTGAGTCATGTTGGCTTCCATTATATCGAGCTTTCAAGAAAGGAACGAAAGCGTCTGTTGTTCTATTAAAAGTCAATATTGTTTTAGTATACAGAGAATATTCTGTCACCTAAATGGCAAAGAAAAAAGTCACTGTTTAAAGGCTGAAACTGCAGCGCTGGATAAGCCTATTACAGCCTGTGTGTGTGTGTGTGTGTGTGTGTGTTGGGGAGGTTTTTGGACTCGTTGATTACTCATCACCAAGCTAAGAAACACACACACACACACACACACACAGACATGGAGTAAGTAAAGCCTGTGTGACTGACTCATTCACTCGTTTAATTTTTCTGTTTCCTTTCCTTTCTATCTCTATTTCCTCCACCCTTTCCTAGTTCCTCTCTATCATCCCTTTTGTTTATTCTGCCTTTTTTCCCTCCACATTTTTTCCTCTTATCTCTTATGTTTGTTTTTCTCTCCTCTTTTCTTTCCTTTTCCCATCCCCTTGTTCTCTCCTCTTATTATTCTCATTTCCCAATCCTTTCATTTCTTCTGTCATGTTTCCTTCCATCCTTTTCTTCCCCTTCACAAACTCTCTCTTTCTGTCTCTGACACTACACCTCTCTTTCCTTCACATCACATCACATCCTCCTCCCTCTTTCTCCTTTTTCATGCTCCGTCTATCCCCCCTCCCTCCTCGTCCCTCATTATTCGGTATAATCGGTTGTTTAGACAGAAGCTCCCCGCACAGATCACACCTGAGAGAGAGATGGAGGGAGCAGAGGAAAAAAAGAGACAAAGAAGGAAATGAGACACACACACACACACACACACACACACACACTGGCCCTTAGAGAAACTGCAGCTTGGCAATATGAAATACACTCATTAGTTTTGTTCACTACAGTCTAGACGGGTTGATTTTACACTGAGTGTGTGTTCGTGTGTGTGTGTGTGTCTCGTTCTTCTATCTTTGTGAGGACCGCTTTGATAGAGTGAGGACATTTTTGGAAAGTCAGGACTTTTTGGCCACATTTACAGCTGATATTCCCGTAAGACGCTACCTTGATCTGGATAAAGAAGAGGCATCTTTAAGGTTCAGTGTGAAGGATTTCAGGGATTTATTGGCAGAAATGGTACATAATTTGATTAACTATGTTGTCATTTATGATCACATGAAAAAAAAGAATTGTTGTGTTTTTGTTATCTTAAAATAGGACATTTATATCTACCTATGGAGCAGGTCCTCTTCCACAGAGTCCGCTATGTTGTTTATACAACATATCATCATACAATGGTTTGTATGATAGCCTACGAATTAGCACTCCACTAATGACGTTATGTCCTTAACTTGAAGTTACATAATTGACCTATGGATAAGTCATGCCCCCCTCCACTCACGCGGAGAAAATATCAACATTCAGTGACGGGCGCTATGCCAGGTGTCACAGTACACGGCATTTCGCAGGAGGCAATTGATGATTTTTGGAGACATAACGATCTGGGCCCTTATTCACAAATATTCTCAGAGTCCTCTCAAGGTGTGTTCACACCAGACCTGTTTTTTTTTTCGCTGTTGCTCGGTTCGCCCCTTTGATATCGCTTCATCGCTCAGCTGCAATCACTCGTCAATGTGGCAGAAATCAACAGACTCGCTTTTTCGCTTTGATGACGTCATTGAAGCGATCAGAGAATTTCAGGGAGGGGAAGGGGTACTTGACTGTCATGACATGTCAGCTTCATTAAAAGCATAGCTGCAAATTAAAAGCAACAATAGATGTAAAAACACACAGACACAATGCATCTGTGAACAGTTCCCTAATTTAATATTAACAATTTTTTCAATCTTCTCCAATTTCTCATTTTATTTTATGGACGCCACAACGGTTTTTATAATGCAAATAACTCTGTTTAGATGAAACCTACAAGCTTCTCTTTCTATGACTTTTACTAAAAAAAAATGCGTTAAGTTACAAAAATGAAACACACTAGACTTCTGAGCATTTATACCTCCGACCGCGGCAGACCGCTGCTGAAAGTTATACATTTTGATACACAGGCCCTACAGGTGGCTATACATATTGCAAAACTCTGTAAAAGTACACCAAAGCATACATTTTCGTTTCCAAATATTTATTTGAAAACAAAACCATTCATACGGTCAGTAAAAAACCATTTTGTTAATAATAAAAAACGAATCTCAACAGTGACTGCGCCAGCCGGCGGGACTGCGGCTGAACCGCTTCCAATGTTCATTCATTCATTCAGTCGCATGTTCAGTGTGTGTGTGTGTGTGTGTGTGTTAGTATGTCAGAGAGGAGGAGTATCAATAAAAAAAAGTTTCCACTAATTATTTCGGTGTTTATTTCTTTTATTCTTATTTTTTTTATTAAAATGTGTAATATAGCCAACAATATTATTACCAAAAGTTAATCTAATTTATTATTGTAGAATGTATTTAGCAAATCACCACTCTCAACTTGAGACACAGCGCAGCAGCAGTGCAGCAGCAAAAAGAAAAAAAAAAGGAATTATAAAAAGCCGACAAATAGTGTTAATTAATTGACATGAGACACTGGAGAGGTTGTCAGTCCTATTCTATAGTCTGTAATAATTTTTTTATTTTATCATAACTTCTCGGCAGCATAAACAATGAAGTTACATATGTTGCGGCGCTTGGAGGGGCGCTGTATTCCTGGCGGTCCTGTGTTAAGCACCATGACAGCGCCAATGCATCTATCACTGTAGCGCAGAGGCTCTGATGCCTGAGACAGAGCATGTGAGCGGAGTTGGAGCTGCCTGGAGCGAGGAGCGGGATGATTTTGTATGTATGTGCCAAAATAGGTAAAAAAAAAAAACAACAAAAAACTGAATTTCTTCATCTTTTGTATAATAAAATATTTGGAAACAAAAATGTATGCTTTGGTGTACTTTTACAGAGTTTTGCAATATATATAGCCTACCTATGTATCAAAATGTATAATTTTCAGCTTTTTATAATTATTCTTTTTTATACCTCCGCGGTCGGAGGTATAAATGCTCAGAAGTCTAGTGTGTTTCATTTTTGTAACTTTAAGGGCCCTATTTAGATGGTCTAAAACGCAAAGCGCCAGGCGTGCGGCGCATGGGCGTGTCCCAGTCACTTGCTAGTTAGACAGCGCATTTTCAAACTGTGCGCCATGGCGGAGAGCCTAAAAGGGTTGGACTTACTCTGTGAATTAGTCATGGGTGTTTTTTGGGCATATCATTCAACAAGCTAATCAGAGTGTCACCTCTCATTCCCTTTAAAAGAGGCGCACGGTGGAGAGCTAGTTAGATGGCGGACCTAACTGGAAAGAGTGAGCGTTTTACAGCTGAGGAGACGATAAATGTATCTCTGTATTGACTGTCCCGTCACATCTGATGTCAGATCAAAGGGGATTGGCACCGTTTGGCACGTTTGGCACGCATAATGGAAACCCAACCTGATTTGATTAACACAGCTGCAATCTAATAAGTTCACATCCCTCTCAGCCAGCCACAAACAGCCACAGCATCAGATAGGGAGTATATATTCAGCATCTGTCATCTTAGAAAAGCCAAAAGAAAAGAAACAGAGTGAGACTGCAAGAAAGAAAGAGAGAGCGTGTGCACGCACGAGAGAAACGCTGTCAACAAATTGTAAATTATTCAATTTATTTTATTTTAACCCGGGAGGTTAGAAAGCCCAGCTCCTTCTCCAGCATCCTGTGTGTTTATGTCAAAATAAAATTTATCAATTCATCACGTTTTCACATCATTGATTTTGTGATTTACATGCCAAAATGATCACAATTCAATTGGGAAAGACAAGTTCATTTTACAGGCTATGCATCATCAGCCCATGGAGGTCTGCTCGCAGTTCCGTATATTCGGACACTGCGAGCTTGGACCTCCCGGATTATGATGATCATTATTACTGCGATTAGATCATTCTGATTAATGACTGACCATTAAGACGTGTTTCTGATAAACATTTTAATGAGCACAATAATAACCTTTCACAATGTAATCATATTTTTATCTGTTATGTTTTGCATATGTGTGGCTGCTCCCTGTGTGTCTGAGCAGAGTGCACGCGCGTTGTGCACCCGCCTAGAGACGCATATTACCAACTTGTTTAACAGCGAAATACTGCGCTGTTGACTTTAGACCAGGTTTTTGTTGGTCACTGGCGCATTTGCTTTTTACATCATCTAACTAGCAAGGCGCCATGACTGCACCTGACCACTCCTCATTTTTAGACCAACACACCCAGAGAAGCGCAAGTTCATTTGCTAGTTAGACGACGAGGGCGCAGGGTGTGAAAATGACAACTGCGCCTGCATCTAAATAGCAATGACACTTGCGACATGGATTATGCGCCCTCCCCCGTCCACTTTAGACCATCTAAATAGGGCCCAAAGGCTTCAGAACACATACAAGACACATACAAAGTCATAGGAAGAGAAGCTTGTAGGTTTTATCTCAGAGTTATTTGCATTATAAAAACTGTTGTTGCAGCTCTAGGACAAGTGCACTTACATTGATCACTTCCATAAAATAAAACGAGAAATTGGAGAAGATTGAAAAAATTGTTATACTTTTAATGAAGCTGACATGTCATGACAGTCAAGAACCCCCCAGGATTCCGGGGTTACGGCAGCCAATCAGCGTTGAGCTGCAAGCGACAAGACCCAGTGAAATACCACTCCAGATGAGATTTCTCATCTCAAGCGACAAGCAAAAAATCGCTCTGTCGCTGTTGCTCGGAGCCCAAGCGATTTTTCTCCTGGGCGAATATACGCTCAATCGCCCGTTTGCATTGACTTTGTATGTAAACTCGTCGCTAGCGAAAAAAAAATAATAAGTCCGGTGTGAACACACCTTCAGAGAGCTCCTAACTTAGCCTAAAAATTCCTAGCAAGGAATCTTAGCTTAAGAGTGATTCAGGAAATTTCTGAGAGCAACTCTGAGCAAGGAGGGTACACAAACTTTTATCTTAGTGAGGAGGTGTGGTTGACCCCGTTGCTAGGTATGACGCAGTCTTCTAAAAGCTGTGATTGGTTGTTACAAAAAGGAAAAAAGAAAAAAAAAGAAAAACAAATACGCTCCTAGTAATGAATGGACAGTGAAATCAACCGATCATAGAACTTATTAAGAAATGTCTAATCGTGAAAATAATTTTATGTCATGATGATGAAACTCAGCAAAATTAAATTAATTGTTACACAGCTTCAAAATGTTTGAACGTGCCTCATTCACATGCCGATTATTATATTGATTTGCTTATTGTTATGTTTACTCGCCATGCTGGTAATTTTACTACTTAATCTATTTGATATTAATGGTGGAAAGCAGACTCAGCTGTCAGCAATTACTGTGATTGCTGGCCTCCTTGTAAAAAGCAGTTTGATTTGGCAGAATGACCAAAACAACTAATGAAATGGAGAAAAAAAGAACGAGAAAGCCGAACTGGACAGAAGAGCAGTGCCTGCTGTTGGCACAGCTCGTGGAGGAGAACAATGGAGTTTTAAGAGGGAAATTCGGTCCCGGGATCACGGCACAAGGGAAGAGGCAGACTTGGGAACGCATTGCCCGACAAATCAATGCGTCATTCCCTCTCCTTTTATGCACAAGCGATGAGTGTGAGAAGCGCTGGCACGTACTGCAATCCAAAGCAGGCGTTATTGCGTTACCACACTGGGTGGGAAAAGTAAGCTAATCCCTGATGAGGTCAACCACAAACATTATCCCTGCACGATCAAGCCGGTAGCATCTTATTAAATCACTGTCGTTCAATATACGGAGAATATCTCTCCTTCCTCTCTGTTTTTCCACCATCTTCTCTGTTTAAGACACTCTTAGGCTTCTTAAAAGTCCTCCTCCTTCCTCTTAACAATTTTTACCTTAGGAGCTCTCTTTTTTTTTTTTTTTTTTTTTAGGAGCTCTCTTAAGGCCTAAGATGCTTTGTGAATAACTTTTATCTTACCAAGGGAAAATTCTATGAAAAATCTTCGAATTCGAGGAATTCTAAGATTTTTCTTAGAATGACGTCACTAAGAGCTACTTTTAGTCTTGGGATTATTTGTGAATACGGGCCCAGATGTCATTGAGAAGTAACAAAAGAGCCTAAACTACGCATTGGAGGGATATTCATCATTTTATTGTTGAGAAGGTCGATGAAAAGCTTAAATTACAAGACAAAATTTACAGGTCACAGTGTAAGCGTGATAAAACGCATTTCGTTGCCTAAATTTTGGTGCATCAAAGTGCCACTGAAGTTAAGGTTTTTGGCTCAGAATATGAGAAAAGGATAACGGCCTTTTTACCATCTTTACCAAGAGTGTCTCTCCGTTAGTTTGGTGCTACAGTATTTACACTGAGTCATTCAGCATAACGTTTGCCAACCTTTGTTATCTCTGCCATTACAAATAAGTTAATGAAGCTAAGCTCCAGAAGTTAACGTTAGCTTAACTAGAGCCCTTTGGACAACAGCTAACAATGATGTACGATCACCAAAGTACAAAACTAGAGCAAAATAGGCTAATGAACTCCCAGCAAACAAGGTGACATGATGAACAACGCAGCTAGGAGCTAACGTTAGGCTAACTTTAGCTAACGTTAGCTAGAGATGTTAAAGATAACTTTATATTTCTTTCCAGCAAAGTGACAATATGTTGTCTCAAACACAATGTTGACTTACCTTAGAACAGATGTAGACATCATTGTTAATCTTATTCACCTTGAGTTGATGTTGTGGTCTAACGTTACCACACAACTTTATCCAAAGGAGACACTTTTCTCGGTTGAGATGTGGTTTAAAGTGTAAAAAATACACCTCATCGCCCAGCCTCTCAGGATACCTTGTGTCAGAGTTGCATGTACCCGGGTCATTCTATGGTGGCTTTTTGAACAGCAACTTTGACTTTTTTATTATTTTTTTTCAATCCAAAAGTTAATAATAGTAATAGTTAACTTCTTAACATTATAAATCAACACAAATGACAGCTTAAAGTATTTTTATATTTTTACTACATTACATTAAGTAATGCTTGTTCTCTTTTTTTGTCACTGGTGTTACCTATGTTTTAGATGATAATTCAGGCTTTAAAGAATGTAATTTGACTATTTAATTTGCACATATAATCAAAGACAGAAAAGGTGAATGATATAATTAAGAATTTTATATACTTTTAACACTTATGTGTAAAGTTATATTTTATGACATTTTTCCATTACTACCATTCTTTTTTTTTAATGTAACATTACAAATACTGGACACTCAGTCCTCAAACTTGAAATATCATGCACTTAAAATGTTTACTAATTAATGTAGTAACAGTTGGGTAGATACCAAAAACATATTTAAATTAATTGGGCAACTCTGATACCAGAACACCAATATGGCATACAGTAACACCAGTGACAGAATGTTAAGGAATGATAAAACAACACAAGTTCATTTGATATGATGAGTTCATGTTAATTCAAGGTTAACAATAAAATGATGGTTATTGGTCAAAGATTTCGACCAGAAGTTGACAGCTAAAAATGTGCTTCGTAACACAAGCATTATCGTGGCTAAAGTATGCTTGCTGCACAAAACACGTGCACGTGCAGTTTTCGTGCACGTTTGGCTGCCACGCATATTTTGCGGTCGTTTGGCGAGGTAGCATGACGCGTACGCAAGATGCAATATTGACATGAACATTAGAAGCACTCGTGCAAAGTATACATAGAGACTGTGAACGTGAGGTCGGAGGTCATCACAATGGCGGTGAATAATTTACATACCATCTCCAATGGCAGTGGAGACGCACACGCACGCGTACTATGACGTGCGCAAACTACATCACACGTAAGATGCGTACTGTACTTACAGCGTGTGCACGTCCGTCTGTCACCATTGGAGTAATGTTGTTAAGTGTCAACACACACGCGCGTTTGCACTTGTTGATTCTACGCAACTGGAAGTTTATCTGCATCGCGCACACCAGTCTGTGTGCACGAAGGCTCACATAGTTTCCTTTTTCATGTTATTATATAGTCATTGAATTATAGTTGACCGGGAAAAATGATTGAAAAATCATCAAACTATAGTTGACCGGGGGATCATCACATTGTGGGGAGACCAGCTATCAGACTGCATAATGTTTAGACTGTAATCCTAGCACCCTACCCAGTGAGCTAACTCTGCTCTCTGTGGTAATGGTACAATAAATATTTCATGCAAATACTTTTCTTCCACAATACAATACAATAAAAAAAACTGTATCTAGGCTACTAACTTTGTGTCCGTGTTTTTCCAATTACATCTAATAATAATACTTTAAAAAAAAAACTATAATCATATATACAGTACAGGCCAAAAGTTTGGACACACCTTCTCATTCAATGCGTTTTCTTTATTTTCATGACTATTTACATTGTAGATTCTCACTGAAGGCATCAAAACTATGAATGAACACATGTGGAGTTATGTACTTAACAAAAAAAGGTGAAATAACTGAAAACATGTTTTATATTCTAGTTTCTTCAAAATAGCCACCCTTTGCTCTGATTACTGCTTTGCACACTCTTGGCATTCTCTCCATGAGCTTCAAGAGGTAGTCACCTGAAATGGTTTCCACTTCACAGGTGTGCCTTATCAGGGTTAATTAGTGGAATTTCTTGCTTTATCAATGGGGTTGGGACCATCAGTTGTGTTGTGCAGAAGTCAGGTTAATACACAGCCGACAGCCCTACTGGACAACTGTTAAAATTCATATTATGGCAAGAACCAATCAGCTAACTAAAGAAAAACCAGTGGCCATCATTACTTTAAGAAATGAAGGTCAGTCAGTCCGGAAAATTGCAAAAACTTTAAACGTGTCCCCAAGTGGAGTCGCAAAAACCATCAAGCGCTACAACGAAACTGGCACACATGAGGACCGACCCAGGAAAGGAAGACCAAGAGTCACCTCTGCTTCTGAGGATAAGTTCATCCGAGTCACCAGCCTCAGAAATCGCAAGTTAACAGCAGCTCAGATCAGAGACCAGATGAATGCCACACAGAGTTCTAGCAGCAGACCCATCTCTAGAACAACTGTTAAGAGGAGACTGCGCCAATCAGACCTTCATGGTCAAATAGCTGCTAGGAAACCAATGCTAAGGAGAGGCAACAAGCAGAAGAGATTTGTTTGGGCCAAGAAACACAAGGAATGGACATTAGACCAGTGGAAATCTGTGCTTTGGTCTGATGAGTCCAAATTTGAGATCTTTGGTTCCAACCGCCGTGTCTTTGTGAGACGCAGAAAAGGTGAACGGATGGATTCCACATGCCTGGTTCCCACTGTGAAGCATGGAGGAGGAGGTGTGATGGTGTGGGGGTGTTTTGCTGGTGACACTGTTGGGGATTTATTCAAAATTGAAGGCACACTGAACCAGCATGGCTACCACAGCATCCTGCAGCGACATGCCATCCCATCCGGTTTGCGTTTAGTTGGACGATCATTTATTTTTCAACAGGACAATGACCCCAAACACACCTCCAGGCTGTGTAAGGGCTATTTGACCAAGAAGGAGAGTGATGGAGTGCTGCGGCAGATGACCTGGCCTCCACAGTCACCGGACCTGAACCCAATCCAGATGGTTTGGGGTGAGCTGGACCACAGAGTGAAGGCAAAGGGGCCAACAAGTGCTAAACACCTCTGGGAACTCCTTCAAGACTGTTGGAAAACCATTTCAGGTGACTACCTCTTGAAGCTCATGGAGAGAATGCCAAGAGTGTGCAAAGCAGTAATCAGAGCAAAGGGTGGCTATTTTGAAGAAACTAGAATATAAAACATGTTTTCAGTTATTTCACCTTTTTTTGTTAAGTACATAACTCCACATGTGTTCATTCATAGTTTTGATGCCTTCAGTGAGAATCTACAATGTAAATAGTCATGAAAATAAAGAAAACGCATTGAATGAGAAGGTGTGTCCAAACTTTTGGCCTGTACTGTATATATATATATATATATACATACATATATATATATGTCTACATAGAGTGTATTATTGGCTCCATGGCACCATCTACTGGATGAAAATGGAACACAGAAATAGAATGAAATGGAGAAGTGACGTGACGTGTTCATGCACGTGGACTGGTGCGCATGATGCAGATAAACTTCCGGTTGCGTAGTATCAAAAAATGTGAACGCGCATGTGTGTGGACACTTAACAACATTTCTCCAACAGTAACATGCACACGCTGTAAGTACAGTACGCATCTTCTTGTTACGCATGAAATACAATCTGCACGTAACAACGCATGTGCGCACGCACACGTACCAAAATTTACTATGTTAATCATGCATGCACACACACATTGCTGCGCGTGTGTCTGCTTATTTTGATATGGATAGGATAGTGGTATGAGTATGTGTGATGTGTGTGTGCTTGTGCCACACAGTCAGGTGCTCCTCCAAGTACGTACTTCCAGATACCGTGGCAAATTCCAAAAGATCTTTTTGTCACTGGCAGTGTTTTTGCCATATCTATAAAAAGGAAAGCCATGTGGTTACAATATTGAAACAACAATAAAGTGCTTTGAACCTTACTTTTGGAAGGAAAAAATTTAGTACAGTATTCTGTATTGTCAGTGGTGTTACCCTCATGTCACTGGTGTTTCTAACTGGAACAGTAACACCAGTGACAGTAACACCAGTGACAAATCTGCAGACAAGATGGCGTATCTAAGATGGTGGCCACTCAAGGTCAAATCGCATTTCTTAAATTGTAAATAAATCACATAATCATGCAATTTCATCAGTTATTGTAATCAAATTCCCTTTCCCATGACTATAAACTGTATAACACCAGTGACGGATCTTAAGTCCTCACGTAAAATAACTACCTAAAGCACAAAATTGTTAAATGTGAAAAGGAACTGCAGACTCATCTTGCACCTGAAAGATGGCCACTCTTCCAATAAATCTTTGAACCAGGAAGAAGTTGGAAAGGAAGTTGTAGTTTTTCCAAGGTGGTGGTTTTTAAATACGGTAACACCAGTGACATGAAATCAAGGGACGGCTATTTATTGTAAATTATTTTTAATATTAATACTTTTTTTTTTAGATTTTTAAAGTAGTCTGCTGACTAACTATAACACAGTCCTTTTGTATTATGACGTTTAAATGTGAGAAAATCATGTATTTTAATTCTAAAAATGTCACTAAATCATGACTCCTTACCCGAGGGACAAGCAAATTTAATGGCACTGACAATATTCAACAATGTAATAAAAAAAAAAAGATTTGCAATATATCGGTCTTATTTGTCATTTATTAACAATGAAACACTTACATTATAACAAAGCATGTATATTTTGTGTCATTCTCTGAGACTTTTGGGTGTTTTTCCTGGGGAATAAGGAAGGGACAGCAATGCCACCATTTTCATAGAACGACCCACCCCATGCACACCGTTTGACCATTTTTAAACTTCAAATCTCAGAAAAAGCTCATAAAACCGAACCGAACTTTCTGTAATGCATTTCAATGAACATCCAGGCAGAGAATGTCTGAGTGTATGAAAATGGCTATACGCACTGTGATTGGCTCATCCCGTTTGAGGGCTTGAGATTTAACTTTCAGGCTGGTTTTGTGGATTTGGAGCTAAATGTTGTGCCTGGGGCACGTCGTGTATTAATGATACTCGTTACCTGGAGAGGTTGGAAAAAGATATACATTTCTTCCCTGTTCCAAAACCAAAATCAAACCCTGAAAAGTGTAGGGTTAGCTAGCTAGCTACTGAAGATATAGCCTACTGAATGTATACACATCCTGCTTTTGATTTTTAATGATTATAACAATGAAACAAAGATGGACCCTGCTGTACAGGAACCAGTGAAGGGAAGCAGGGAAACTTTACTGATGTTCAACCAGCTGTGTGTCATTGCAGTGTGAACAGATGAACATTTTTTGACTTTTGACTCCCCTGGAGATCCCTGGCTGTCTGGTGGCAAAGCTCCAGCAGTTGGCAGCACAGGGGTGAAGCCAAACAGTGTTCCTCTGCACACACTGTGATGCCACACAGCTGGTTCAATATCAGCAAAGTTTCCCTTTATATTCATTGTCTTGTGTGGCGATTAGCAGTGATGTGGTGGTTCACTTTTACACTGTGATCTGTAGCCTATAGTTCGGCTTTAGCTTCTATCTTTGTCTTTTTAACCTGTTGTTGCTGCTGAGTCAGTTTGACATCCTGGATATATCCTTCAAACACAGACTGTAGACCCCTCTGTCTGCTTCTGTCATGAACTTTGGCACAGAAAAGGCAGGGCTCAAATGCACGACTCAGACCGGTTAAACACAGTAAAACAAGGTTTATTCCAGGCAGCGGTATATACACAAGGAAGCTGTACAAACCAGGCAGAGGTATCCCAGACGTGAGGCAAAAAGGCAAGGTCAAAAAACAGGCAAGGATCAAACACACTATGACTATGACTATGACTATGACTGAGGAAAAACGCTGGAACATGAGCAGAGAGCATCGACGACCTGGCAACGAGACAAGACACACGGGGGAATATATGCAGGGCTGATGGGGAGTGATTAGACACAGGTGCGGGAGACACAATCAGGGATCAGGTGCACGCAGACGGGGAGGGGGCAGGGCAGACAGGAACCTGGAACAGAGACAGCGGTGAGTGATCACAAAATAAAACAGGAAGACAAGACATGAAACATGAGGGAGAAATAAAATACTTAACAAACAGTGGAACATGACAGCTTCTCTCCGGAATCACTCTTTCATTTTTCCAAAAAATTGATAATATATCTTCAGGGAGTGCAGTTAGTTACTCCGACAGCCTCCCGTCAGCTCATTGGTCACCTGACTGCAGACTTCCAAAATATGTGGGTTATGCATGAATTACTGGCTCATCATTATGGGGGATATGCACAAATTTTGGTCCATTACTTTTCACAGGAAAATGTAAGAACAGTGCATGAAAACAGCCTGTGTTTCTACCGTACAAATCTAACGTGGACTCAAGACAAGCCATTTCGCATTTTTGTGTCAGCCACCACCGCTCTCCTAATTGACCTTCAAAGGAATAGTTTTAGAAATGGGATTTGTGCTTTTTTGCCTGCAGTTCGATGAGAAGTTTGACATCACTCTCAAGGTGATCTGTTTTTTGTATTCAGCTTGATCCAATAAGCGGGATGACTGCCACATCCTTCAAGTGCACACTCTTTTATACTCTCTCCCACAATGCAATATGTAGTTACAAAAATACAAACTACAACTTGAAACATGAACTAACCTGCCTGACTGTCAGCTGACCACCAACCACTCTCCCCACTGTCTTCTGTAAATATCCCTCGTCTCTTTATACTCTTCTCTCTTCTTCTCAAACACACTTTTTCTGTCGACTGAACTCGCCCATGTCTCTGTGCAGCACAGCTCCGCATCCATCTCATATTGTAATGACTTTGTCTTCAGCTGCAGGTGTGTGTCGTAATTAGTATCAATTGAAACCATAGGTGCATGTTGCCCTCTGATGGCCTTTTGGGTGTACTGCACAGAGATTTTCAACTAGAACCAACAACGTTATTCTACTTTTTATCAAGATAGATCATGCAGCTTCTGCTATTGTAAATGGTGATAACTTCCAAAGTGGATGTTTTCATCTACAGTTAAAGTCATGCAGATTTGAGGAGTAAGGGAAGATTTAAAGCTGGAGTTAGTAACTAGAGTTAGTAGATAAAACTGTTGCTAAAACTGTCACTGGGAGTGGAGAGGAGTCTTTAACGCAGAGCCTCATGTTGACCTCCAACAACAACATTTAAACAGCAGAGATCTGATCAACAAACATCATGAGATATCAAAGTCTGGGATCAAACCCGTGGACCACACAGAGGGAGACTGATCTGAGATCTGTGTGTGATACCTTCCATCTCACAATGAATGTATTCAACTGACAAAATAAATGTCGAGTACAAATTCAAAAACACAACACTTAGAAAATCTGTCTATTCAGTTCAGTTTAAAGATTTCTTGTCACAGGTCTAAGTTAAGTAGAAGGAAGTATAAGGTGCAACAAACCCAGAATGTGACGTCTTCATATGAGGACGCAGGTTCTCAGGAGGATATTCAGTGTCATACCTGCATTCGGCCATGTCGTCGAGTTAGTTTGCTGTCTCTGTGAAGTACCTGTCTATTATGGCACATCCACACCAGGATGGTCCGGGGGACTCAGTTCGATTGGGCGGGGAATGCCGAAAAATTTCACACCTTCATTTGGTTCGGTTCACTTTCACACTGCACTTTTTAAAGCGGACCAAACTGCCTGGGCAACGTCACACAGTTACAACAGCTGCTCGTTTGGGGGCGGTATTGCCCAAAACGACCACTGACCAGGAAGAAAAAAAACATGAGGAAGAAGAAAACCCGGCTCATCGATTGACCAGGACCGAAAACGGAAATCCATCCCCTTCAGCCAGCTTGGTCACCACAAAAACATCAAACACCAAAATGCACTGCGCTCTACATCACTTCCTCTCTTTGGTTCACTAGATAGTCTGTTTGCATTTCCCACTGTAAGCAAACCACACCAGGGTTCACTTGCAAGTGAACCGAGACCCCCAGTTTTCAAGCAGACCAGGGTTCACTTGTTTGGTCCGCACCAGAATTCGAATGAGCATTCGAATTTTGATATAGTCATATTTTGATGATTTTGATTATTGTCAGTACAGTCTGATAATCAACTTGCAAAGTGTTTAAAGTGCCTCCACCTTGTAATGCTGTTTCATCTCCTTCTTTTCAGTGCCTCTCCATGACTTCCACTACATCTATGCATGCTTTGAATCAGGGGAAGTGCAGGTGGATGCCCTTGTTGACGGGGACGTGGCCGCGTATGCTGATTTCAGCAAGGACGAAATGGTGATTGCGGTACCTCACGTGCCACAGTCTGCAGAAGAGATAACGAAAACGGCTTACGAATTTGCTAAAGCTAGCATTGTTCACTGTCGCGGCATTTTAGGTAGAATACTAAAAGCAGATCCGGGTGCTATTCTACGGCAAGGTGATGAGCTTATTCAACTTTATTAAAATAAAATTAGAATTTTTAATCATTATATATAAAATAATGATAATGATAATAAATATAAAATCACACCCTCAGTGTCAGTTCTTTCCCTTCTTTTCTTATTGACCAGATGCTCCAGATATCTCCATCTACACCCGGTATGAGGAAGAGGACGGTGTGCTGAACACTCTCTTTGGCTGAATACTCTGTTTGGCCAATCACTCTTCTGTTTGGCCAATCACTTCTACCGCTTCTACCGCTCTCTACAGCTCTCTACAGCTCTTTGTCTTACCCCAGCAAGAGCTGGGGTAAGACAAAGAGCTGTGGTGTCTGTCGTTCAAATCACTGTTGTAATTATTCTTATTATTCATTTTGGAGTCATTTTTCTTAGGACTGTCTAAGACACTAGTTCCCAACTGGTCAAGCCACGAGGTCCAGTTTTCTCCTTAAGCTGGGTTTATACTCGTGCATCAGCTCTATGCAGAGCCTACGCTATAGCCTATGCCGTTGTGCCGCTGTGTCACTCTGCAGTTATACCTCCAAAATACTAGTTGGCAGTGGGGTTTGTGTGAAGTGCTGTAAAGTTTAGTTGACTCAAAACACACATGAAACATGACTTGATAGCAACAATTTCAAACACAAGTACACAAATCAGCTTCACTATAACTCACAGCATTCACAGACAAACACTTGTCTTTATCTGGACACATTTTCCCCACAAATACAACATGCTAATGTTTTTAGCACAAGCCTATGGCATTTTACATTGTATAAATTAGCCTAGCGGCCAGCGAACTTTGCCTGTACTCATATGAAGCCAGGGACAACAGCGACATTTAACTAAGGTGACATTACAAAATTTGTCTCCATTACTACTCACGAGGTTCACGAGCTAAACACGTTTTCCAAGCAAATGTAACATGCTAACGTTATTAGCACAAGCTTATGGCATTTTACATTGTATAAATTAGCCTAGCAACGTGCGGAGATTTCCTCTGCTCATATGAATAGGCTGACCAAACGTCCTCTTTTGCCCGGACATGTCCACTTTTCATGTCCCCTCCAGGGCGTCCAGGGTTTTTTTATAAATTGATGATAATGTCAGGTTTTTCGTGTGTGTGTGTGTGTGTGTGTGTGTGTGTGTGTGTGTGTGTTAGAGTGCGGCACGGGCCACATATCTCTGTCCGAACCCGAACCGAGCCCGACATTATTTAATGACTAAAGCACTGAGTTTGTGTCACACAGTTGTTATGGTTACAGGCAATTTAACAGGCCGGGCATGCGCCGTGGGTGCTCTGCGGAGAGGGAGACCTCCGTGTTTGAGATGGGAGCGGGAGGCAGGATGTCCGACACTTCCAGCAAGGGGAGAGAGAGAAATAAGATAAAATAGGAAAAACCTGTCTCCCTCTTTTATTTTATTTTCAGTGTTTAATCAAGGCGGAGGCGGACGGCTGGAGGTCCAAGACTTCCAGAGAGGGGAGAGGTAGAAACAGTCAGCCAATGTGTGTCTGTGTGTGTTATGTTCAGGTGTTGTCAAGTAAATAACAGTGCCCAAGCAATAAACAGGACAGACAATAGGATTTTATTTATTTTTACACTACATTTTCACTGAAAGCTGACCGAATCCGACCCGAGCCCGAATACAGTTTATACATTTTTGACCAAACCCAGCCCAACCCGTTGGGCTCGGATCAGGTAGCCACACTCTAGTGTGTGTATGTGTCCCCTATCTATAGGGGCCTATCTGAGTGGGCGGAAGTTCGCTGCATAGATCAGCCTCTCATTGGGCAGAACGAGCCACCCACTGAAGTCTCGCCCTACCACCTCCAGTTGTGTAGCAGTTTTCAACACGTCCTTTACTAACTTTTGCGGTGTTTGGTCTTGCGGGGATGTAGCCATGGTCACAAGCGCACCGTTGCTGTGACACCACCCAGAACAATTGTCATTGGTTAAAAAGAAATACAAGCAGCTGGGGCGTTTTTTTCTCCAATCTTAAAGTGAGAGTCGGCCCAGCCAGACCTTTCTTTTCTTGAGAAAGGTCTGGTGAGCAAGACTCATAGGGGCCTATCTGTATTTTTGTCTTTGAGAGATATTATTTTGTAATATAACTGAATTTTCTATCCATACACATAAACTTTAAATATATTAAAATTATAAGGCATCTTTGAGTAAACTGCGAGTATCATTTAAGTAGGCTATCTCGTGGCTGGGCCAAGTGTCCTCTTTTTTGGAAATCAAAATATGGTCACCCTACATATGAAGCCAGGATAAATTCTGAAGTATAAATCAACAAAGGATAAATTACGCACAAGACTATTACAAGACAAGTAAAGTACTATTTTTGTGGAGGCTTTATTGTCTTCACAATTTATTGTTTCTTATCTGTGAAATTAAAGAAAATAAAAGCTTCCTTTCCACTGAGGGAAATGGTTTCAGCTTACAAAAATAGACAGGAGGTCTGCGCCGCTGTGACATGTAGTTACATTTCTGGGGAGGTGCATGTCAGGCCACGGTGAAGGGTACAGTGTAGGCTCTATGCAGAAGTATAAATTCTGCCTTAGTTGTTAGTTCAAGGTCCACACAGTTTAACACATTCAGTGTCATACTTGCGTTTGGCCATGTCATCGAGCTAGTTTGCTGTCTCTGTCAAGTAGCTGTCTGTTAGTCAGTCACTCTACAGCAGGAAACAGTGCTTAAAAAATGCAGCTCTGTGTCGGAAATGTTTTTTACAAACTAGACACGTTTGCAAGTCACTTGCAGTCCATTCAGAATGGACCCACCAGTTGGGAACCATTGGTCTAAGAGATCTCATGGTTACTCATCTCAGACAAAGTTCTTCTCTGTTCTTGGGTACTCATTTATAAAACAGTGCATAAGATCCATGCTAAAAATGTATGCACAAACAAAAGCCAAAAATGGCGTGGCCAAAAAATATTCAACCATTTCTACAATCAGGCCTCCAACTCACCATCTACATCGCCAATTTCTCGTCTCCAAAATGTTCATAAGCATGAGTCAAAGTTTCTCCCATCACGTCTGTTTTTATAGATCACAACTTTTGTGTGGGAAGTGGCGTACGCCTCTTTCAGGTCTTGTTTTGTGCATACGCAATATTTATAAATGAAACTTTGTAGTGTAATGTACTGATTTACTGAAGACATATACTGTACCTTTTAGCTGACCTTTAAAGATATGTGTTGAAGCAATATAATCTGTGCAACTGACAAATTACACACTGGTTTAATATTTCATGTATTCTTATGACACACACACACACTCATTGAGCACTTAAGCATTGTGGTGGAGAAGTACCTAGGACTCACTGTGAATCATTTCTAAAAATAGCATGAGGATGGGTTCAGAAAACACTAGTGGAAAATTAGGGGAATTACAGCTTGTCCTGAGAATGACCCTAGTAAGAGGAGGCGGTCTTAGATCTAGGAAAAACATTACTCAGCAGAAATATGACACCAATATGGTGGAGAAAAAGTGACTCAGCAGAGGTGGGATATGTTACGATCAGAGCCAAGTGAGAAGGATTAAGGGAAAGAGATGACTCAGCAGAAATTCTACGATAAAAGAGCAAGCGCAAACAAAGAAATTCCAGCCTTGCTCCGGAGCTTGGCTCATTTGGGTTGTGATGCGTTTGTTGCCTGCGAGCACATTAAACTCAGTTGCATCTGATTCTACGTGTCTCCAGTGATTTTTTTTGACCTCTGAGTATCTGAGTTTTTGATATCTAATGGAAGATAAAGAAAGTCCGTTTGAGAGGAAAAGAGCGAGGTCGCGAGCTAACTGGCCCGGCTCGGGACCTTGACTTTTTTGCTTCTACATTATTTGGCGAGTCAGCGTAGGAGGACGAGGAGGTCGGATCCTGAGATCGGGGGCGCTTGGCTGCACATCAGACGTACAGGTGGCCACCAGATAAGGTAAGCAGAGCCTTTTTTCTGCCTAAACCGGGTGCGTCTGAGGTGCAGTTGGGAGCCGCCAAGGTCGGAGGTATTTGACAAATTCCTCTCCTAAAGAACCTAAAATGTGATGTAAAAATTACTAACTAATAACACAACATTGGAACATAGCTGATATATTGCTGGAGACAACTGAATCTAGTGCAACACAGTGTGTGTGTGTGTGTAAGTTAGAGAGATAAACATGGAGAGTGAATGTGGGAGGGAGTGAGTGAGTGTGTGTATGTGTGTGTGGAATGTGGGGAGTGAGCTAGAGTAACCAAGCAGGCAAAAGAAAGAGTGAATGTGTGTGTGCTGAATGTACGGTAACAAATGTAGTGAGGAAGGTAGTAAGAGTAAAGTATTTAAAGTATTAAGAGTATTTAAAGTATTTAAAGAGACAAAAGTGCACAATAAGAGAAGAAAAGAGTCAGAGATACTCAAAAGCATATCCGTGGTTACCGCTATTGACTTGACAAACGCATCCTTTAAATCTGTGAAGGCAGGGGCGTTGAGCCAACCAATAGGCTGCTCGGGCGGAATGCAAAAATAAGAGAGTCAGAGGTACTCAAAAGCGAATCCGTGGATACCGCTAGCGACTTGCCACGCACACCTTTAAACCTGTAGGGGCAGGTGTGTGTGAGTCAACCGTTGGGACAGCTCAGACGGAGAGCTTAGGGAATAGAGATTAAGAAAAGGCCTAAAGTAAAAAGCTTCTGTGGATACCGCCGTTTTGAGGAAAGTGACCTCCCAGCCAAGAAGGAGGGGGAGTCACCGTAGACAGAACGGGACTGAACGGGCAGAACGCTTAAAATGTTGCAACCAAAGAGATAAAGGAAAAGTAAAAAAGACAAAAAACAAGTCAAAACAGTTAACAGATCGATCAAAAGTGTAAAATTGTAAAAACCTAACTGTAAGCTATAAAGTTGCTGTACATACATTGTAGTATATTTAGAAGTAAGTTGTAGTAAACACAGTATAATCTATTTAGAGTAATGCATGAAGCGTTGTATAAAGTGTTGTAAATACAGTAAAGTGTTAAATAAAATGTAACTGTAAAAAGACTGACAAATCATTGGGAGACTGACTAAACAGAGAGCACAAAAGGAGGGGGTGAGGCATGCAGCCAGCACAGAGTGAGGAACACAGCCAATAGAAGTGGGCTTATACAAAAAACAAAGCTCTGTTAAAATTTGATAGTTTGGTTCTGACCTCTATTGGGTTAAAGGTCATTACAAAGAAAAAAAGACATTTTGGGGCCTGAATGTTTTATCATAATCTGGTATCTGTGTGTTTGTTTTATGTGATTTGTTTCAAAGTTTTGTTACATGAGGTAGTTATTAACAGCGTCTCAGTGAAACAAAACCAGACAAGGGTAACCTAACGGTGTCAACAAATTGGGGACTGGAAACCTAACGGTGCCAACAAAAAGTCCACGTTTCACTGATTGAACCAGTTGCTCGGGTGAACTCCATACAAACTGGTTGGCTGTTAAGTGGAGAATAAAAAAGAAATATCTGTTATTTTAATTTAATTTTATAGATAAATAAAATAAGTGATAAGTATAGTCTCATAAATGAATAGAATAAGCAATAAAATTATAAATAAATTATAAATGATAAGTAGGTTTAGTTTATATGTATAGTTTTATAATAAATACAATAAGTAATAAAATAAAGAAAAAAGAAGTTGAGATCAAGCTGTTAAGAGTTGGATGGAAGAGGGTGACAGCAGTAGTAATGAAATTTGGGCTGAAGAATATTGCATGACTGATGGTTCAGTGGACACTAGAGGCATAAAAAACACATTTTGGGTTGGAAAGAAGCTACATAGACAGCGAAGGGGGTGAGCAGATAGAGAGAATCAAACTAAGCTGTTAAATAAATCAAGTACACGGGCTCGCTGCTGCAACATTGGGAGATCAAATTAGGCTGACTTCACTGGTACAACATCGTGGACCAGAGATAACACAAATAGGGAGAGTAATAAGGCAAACACATACATTTCACCAGTGACAGGTTAAGAGGTGAGGTTATACATAACTCACAGAACACCTGAAATAGATGGAAGAGGGAAATGAAGGGAGAGTGAGAATAAGACGCAAGAACCAGGTCAGTATGATGCAGAAGAGGAAGCAGACGACGAGGGAGATCAGATATGGTCAGACACAGACTCAAGGGAAGAATACGAGGAGAGAGCAGTGAAGCTTACAGGATTAATGAAGTCATATACAATGCCATCAGAAAAAGGCAGAGAAGGACAGTACAGAGTCAGCACAGGTTCAGCTGTTAAAACTCCAATTGGAAGATGCACGACGTAAAACCAACGATGCAAAAAAAAAAAAAAAAAAAAAAAAAGCAGAGAAAAAATCAACCAATCAGATGGTTCGGCAGCTTCCGCCCTTCCCCATACACACTCCAGATCTATTTCTGACCCCAGAGTGGGTTGATCCTCGCCCTCCCCATTGGAGTGGCTCGAGAAGAGGTACAGGAGGATTCAGAGGCAGGGGTGGGGGTCGTGGCGACCCAAGAGGGGGTCAGGGCGGTAGAGGGTGTTTTATTTGTGGAGCCACCTTGAATCTCCCTGTGTCTAAACACCAAATATCATCCTCAGCAGTTGAACTAACTGGGTTCCTGGGACAACCACAAAATCTGCCGCTCACCAAACCACTCACTACCACCATACTCCAGGCTGAACAGACATTTTCACGCAGATATGTTTCTTCTTTGTCATGCCCTGTGAATCTATTGGGGAGAGATGTGCTGCTGAAGTGTGGAGCTTCCATACTCTGCACCCGGATGGGCTGATAGTGACCTTCCCAAATGGCTACACTGTGAACTGCTCGTTAACAACTGTGCATTCCTCCTCGCAAATGTTGTTATCAGCGGATACCTCCCCCATGGCTGAAGGACATTGAGCTGATATCTACTGGGGCCTTCTCGAGCCAGAAACCATGGAGACGCCTGGCATTGGCACTCTCTATCAGTCTTGGCGTCCCTGGGTTCAGTCATTAAATCCCTACACGCCTCCTCTCGATCCCCTCCATGTAACTCTTTATTATGACAGGAATGGCAACGAGTTGTATCAACAGGCATTTTATAATGAGATAGAAGGGAAATGTGGGAGATAACATCCACCTGCATACTGGTGGGAAATGGGGGAGTGGCTGCAGCTGTTGAACTGACCTCAGAGCAATTGCAGTGGTATGAGGCGGCGGAGGAAGCCTCCCCTCACATATCTTTGGCAGTACATCAAACATCAAGCCAAAGACTTGGGCCCTATGTGTAAAAAACATTATTCACAGATGGATGTTGTTTTAGACATCCAACGGAGGGACTGAAAGCAGCATATGCAGTGGTAAGACAGACAGAGACAGGGTTTGAGGAAGTGATTACAGAAAGTGTGACAGGAAAAGAATCATCTGAATTGGCTGAACTCCAAGCAATGATTGCAGCATTAGAATGGGCTGAAGGGAAAAAAGAGAACATCTACACAGACTCTGCCTATGTCGTAGGAGCGATCCATGTGGAAATGACACAGTGGATCAGATCTGGCTTTTTAACAGCAGCAAAGACCCCCATTAAGCATGAGAAGGACATGAGGAGACTACGGGAGGCTCTGATGAAGCCGGCACAGGTAGCAGTGATTAAGTGCAAGGGTCACGACAAAGCAGGGACAGTTGTCTCCAGAGGGAATGACGCAGCAGATGTGGCAGCCAAAAGAAAGGCAGGATACAGTCAGCAGTATGTAATGCTACAAACAGAGAGAACAGTGCATGACCTCCTGCCGCCCTGTGATGTAAATATGTTAATAGCAGAACAGCAGAAAGCCTCTCCAGAGGAGCTCACAGTATGGAGAGAAAGAGGAGCAGTAAAGACAGAGGGTATGTGGGGGTCTCCAGACGGGAGACCTGCACTGCCCCCAGGGCTGAGGAGATCAGTCCTTCAAGAAGCTCATGGTGTGACTCACTGTCGGAAAACGCAAATGGCGCGATATCTCACTCATTGGTGGCACCCGTTTTTGCCAGCGGTGATTGAGAATCGCATCCAAGAATGTAAGATATATACAGAATACAATGTTAGACCCGCAGTGAAACCACATCAGGGGAGATTTCCCCTCCCCAAACTCCCAGGTCAAGAGGTCATTAATGACTATACAGACATGCTAGAGAGAGTGGGAGGATACAGGTGTCTTCTGGTGGCAGTGGATGCATACACTGGTTGGCCAGAAGCCATACCTGCCAAATCAGAGGATGCAAAGACAGTAATCAAATTTCTGATCAATCAATACATTTCCATGCATGGGTTTCCCGAAAGAATCAGATCCGACAATGGAACCCATTCCAAAAACAGAGATCTACAAGAAGTAGAGAGAGCATTGGGACTAAAACACACATTTGGCACAGTCTACCACCCTCAATCACAGGGAGCTGTAGAAAGAGCAAATGGTATTTTAAAAACCAAAATAGCAAAAATAGTAGTAGATAGTGGAAATAAGCTTAATTGGGTGGATGCTTTACCGCTTGCACTAATGTCTATGCGTTCACAAGCCAGCCGAGTCACGCATCTAACACCGCATGAAATGCTTACGAGCCGGCTCATGCCGCTACCATACTTAAGAGGTCCCCATGAGGGACCGTCCCTGGAACAATTACAAGGCGAAATGTTTGACTATTTACGAAGTCTAACCCGTATCCATAGGGCTATCTCCCAGCAGGTGAAAGGCACCACAGAGGACAGAAGGGTCGAAATCCCAGAAGACCTTCAACGCATACTTCCTGGAGAGTGGGTGTACGTCAAGGTGTTCAAAAGGAAGTGGGACCAGCCACGCAGAGAAGGTCCATACAAGGTCATATTAGCTACACCAACTGCCTTGAAAGTTGAAGGTAAGGACGTTTGGTTCCATCTTAACCACTGCTGCAGAGCTAACAACCCAGAGAGGGTGTCGACAGAGAGCACCTCAGAGGAAAACACCCCTTCCTCAGTCGCCACCTGGTAGCCACAGGGCTGAGGATGAGGGCCCAAGCGCAGAGAGAACAGAGAGAGGAGAGAGAGCAGAGGCAGAAAGAGAGCAGGGAGAAGAAAGCAGCAGCTCAGAAACAGGTGAAGATGGTAACCTGACTCAAGTTTACATACGTATGTAGACAGAGACCAACAAGTACAACATTCCAATTGAAACACTAAAAACCTCATCAATTCTTGATTGGTTAGAAAAGTTCTCTGTTGGAAAAATTTTACAGACTATAGGAGTAATATTTGGACTCAGCATCCTTCCCCTAGTACAGATCCTGATAAGAAGGGCCATGAGAATGGCCACGGGACAATTTATTATGCTGATACAACAGCAGGAAAAGCTCCCCGAGAAAGGCAAATTGTGGAAACTAGATAAACCGTGGGTAAGATCCTATGCATCCAAAAGATTGAACAACGATTTATATGAAACCATGATTGACAATACGGACATATGTGAGAATATGGCTGACAATATAAACTTATATGAGCCAATGAAGGGGAACCTGGAAGGGGAATACGAGGTTGTATAGAGAGAGAGAGGGAGAGCCGATTCAGGGTAAGAAATAACCAAATAATTGGCAATCGATTCAGGAAAAACCTTGCTGTTACCAAACCCATACTAACAATCGACTGATTAACATATATAGGTTATCTATACCACAGGGCAATTAGGAGGAAAAGGAGGGAAGTGAATTGAACTAAACAATGTCCTTTCTAACACAGAGATTGGTGCAGAGCATGGCCAGCATGTGGAGATCCCTGTATCCAAAGCAGCAGAATCCAGGGTTGGCCTACCAAGAGCGCCCAGCCATGTCAGAGGACCAGCCCCCATTTGAGCCCAGGCTAGGGATGACCTACAGCGGCAACTGGTCAACCACCACGTGCTGCAACAGAAGATTGAGATGCTGAGGGGGATCAGGTGGGGTCCTACTGGCGCCTGTGGATGACTGGTACATCCGCCTATGTGCCCGACGGACAGTAACTTGGCAGCATTAACAGCAAAGATAGCTATGTACCTTGCTTACTGTACCCGGTATATGTGAAGTTATCATGTATTCACTGAAGAAAATACCAGTAACGACTGTAGTCACAACCACTGTATAAGAATGTCATTATGATTAATCATGCAACAAGAAAAACAAAGACATTATTAGGCTAGCTCTTATACTCTATATACATACGAATTATTCGAGGTGATAATCATGAATTGTGTGTGATACCTACGGATGACAAAATGTGTGACAGATACTGCTGATAATCAATGAAGTATGACTTATGTGCAGCTCTACTGATGTTGATCACTGGAAAATGATTCGTGTGTGATAATAGCCAATCTAAATCTTAATGGTATGGGACTATAAAGTCCCAAAGGGGGGATATATATATTTTCTCCCCCTTGCTGTGATTTAAGATATTATATGGGACTATGGAGCCCCAAAGGGGGGATTGTAGTGTAATGTACTGATTTACTGAAGACATATACTGTACCTTTTAGCTGACCTTTAAAGATATGTGTTGAAGCAATATAATCTGTGCAACTGACAAATTACACACTGGTTTAATATTTCATGTATTCTTATGACACACACACACACACTCATTGAGCACTTAAGCATTGTGGTGGAGAAGTACCTAGGACTCACTGTGAATCATTTCTAAAAATAGCATGAGGATGGGTTCAGAAAACACTAGTGGAAAATTAGGGGAATTACAGCTTGTCCTGAGAATGACCCTAGTAAGAGGAGGCGGTCTTAGATCTAGGAAAAACATTACTCAGCAGAAATATGACACCAATATGGTGGAGAAAAAGTGACTCAGCAGAGGTGGGATATGTTACGATCAGAGCCAAGTGAGAAGGATTAAGGGAAAGAGATGACTCAGCAGAAATTCTACGATAAAAGAGCGAGCGCAAACAAAGAAATTCCAGCCTTGCTCCGGAGCTTGGCTCATTTGGGTTGTGATGTGTTTGTTGCCTGCGAGCACATTAAACTCAGTTGCATCTGATTCTACGTGTCTCCAGTGATTTTTTTTGACCTCTGAGTATCTGAGTTTTTGATATCTAATGGAAGATAAAGAAAGTCCGTTTGAGAGGAAAAGAGCGAGGTCGCGAGCTAACTGGCCCGGCTTGGGACCTTGACTTTTTTGCTTCTACAACTTCAGCAAAATAAAAACCATTCCTTCACTCCCCTCATACATTTAACAGAAGGATGTGATTGTTTTTGTGTCATCCACAGAGCTGGAGAAGAGTCAGAGCAGTTTGAGTCCTGCAGCTTTATTCTTCATAGCAAGCCTCGTTTTGTGTCTGTTTGGAATCGCGACTGGAATCTTCTTTTTTAACAAGGAGCAAAAGTAGTGCCTTTACATACTACTGAGAGAGGCTCAGCCAGCATGAAGCTAAGCACTCACATGTTTGTTGGCATATTCGAACACAGATGCCGATGTTTAAGAGTTTTTCACTGTTTATTTAACCCCAAACATTCAGAGTTTCTACACCTGAATAATGTTATTTATATTGTTTGTTATTTAATAAAGAGTTGAATCATTGTTGGATGATGTGCTTGAGTTGTTACATGACATACGTACAGTACAGGCCAAAAGTTTGGACACACCTTCTCATTCAGTGCATTTTCTTTATTTTCATGACTATTTACATTGTAGAGTCTCACTGAAGGCATCAAAACTATGAATGAACACATGTGGAGTTATGTACTTAACAAAAAAAGGTGAAATAACTGAAAATATGTTTTATATTCTAGTTTCTTCAAAATAGCCACCCTTTGCTCTGATTACTGCTTTGCACACTCTTGGCATTCTCTCGATGAGCTTCAAGAGGTAGTCACCTGAAATGGTTTTCCAACAGTCTTGAAGGAGTTCCCAGAGGTGTTTAGCACTTGTTGGCCCCTTTGCCTTCACTCTGCGGTCCAGCTCACCCCAAACCATCTCGATTGGGTTCAGGTCCGGTGACTGTGGAGGCCAGGTCATCTGCCGCAGCACTCCATCACTCTCCTTCTTGGTCAAATAGCCCTTACACAGCCTGGAGGTGTGTTTGGGGTCATTGTCCTGTTGAAAAATAAATGATCGTCCAACTAAACGCAAACCGGATGGGATGGCATGTCGCTGCAGGATGCTGTGGTAGCCATGCTGGTTCAGTGTGCCTTCAATTTTGAATAAATCCCCAACAGTGTCACCAGCAAAACACCCCCACACCATCACACCTCCTCCTCCATGCTTCACAGTGGGAACCAGGCATGTGGAATCCATCCGTTCACCTTTTCTGCGTCTCACAAAGACACGGCGGTTGGAACCAAAGATCTCAAATTTGGACTCATCAGACCAAAGCACAGATTTCCACTGGTCTGATGTCCATTTCTTGTGTTTCTTGGCCCAAACAAATCTCTTCTGCTTGTTGCCTCTCCTTAGCAGTGGTTTCCTAGCAGCTATTTGACCATGAAGGCCTGATTCGTGCAGTCTCCTCTTAACAGTTGTTCTAGAGATGGGTCTGCTGCTAGAACTCTGTGTGGCATTCATCTGGTCTCTGATCTGAGCTGCTGTTAACTTGCCATTTCTGAGGCTGGTGACTCGGATGAACTTATCCTCAGAAGCAGAGGTGACTCTTGGTCTTCCTTTCCTGGGTCGGTCCTCATGTGTGCCAGTTTTGTTGTAGCGCTTGATGGTTTTTGCGACTCCACTTGGGGACACATTTAAAGTTTTTGCAATTTTCCGGACTGACTGACCTTCATTTCTTAAAGTAATGATGGCCACTGGTTTTTCTTTAGTTAGCTGATTGGTTCTTGCCATAATATGAATTTTAACAGTTGTCCAATAGGGCTGTCGGCTGTGTATTAACCTGACTTCTGCACAACACAACTGATGGTCCCAACCCCATTGATAAAGCAAGAAATTCCACTAATTAACCCTGATAAGGCACACCTGTGAAGTGGAAACCATTTCAGGTGACTACCTCTTGAAGCTCATCGAGAGAATGCCAAGAGTGTGCAAAGCAGTAATCAGAGCAAAGGGTGACTATTTTGAAGAAACTAGAATATAAAACATGTTTTCAGTTATTTCACCTTTTTTTGTGAAGTACATAACTCCACATGTGTTCATTCATAGTTTTGATGCCTTCAGTGAGAATCTACAATGTAAATAGTCATGAAAATAAAGAAAACGCATTGAATGAGAAGGTGTGTCCAAACTTTTGGCCTGTACTGTATGTACAACTATATATATATTTAACCACATATGAGTGACAGGGAACAATAGGTATCAATAAATGGATGTGCTTCAAAAACTGTTCATATAACATGTGGAGTACCACAAGGATCTATTTTGGGACCTTTATTATTTCTTATTTACATTATTGATTTCTTTAGTGGTCTGTAAATTTTCTTGTCCTATCTTATTTGCTAATGTGGGATCTATAAAGGTGTATCTTATCTTATCTTATCTTATCACAATGTTATCACATACTGGCTTACACACTGTAAAAAAAATAACACAAATGAGGGAATGGTGAGTTTCAAAACAGTTTCAACTCAGTAAGCTCTCATTAAATGTTAAAAAATCAGGAGGTATGATAGGAGGTATAAAACCTCGAACAAAGTCATCAGTGCAGTAATTAACAGGGCCAGATAAACATACAAGGGGGCCCCAGGGCATATATAAGCTTTTGGCCCCTGTTGATACAAGATAAATGATTAAAATTGAAATTTCTTTTACTTTTGTTGTTGAACTTTTTTAAAACTTTATTGAACAGGTATCATCAAGGAACAAAGCCAGCTGTTCTGTGACAGAAAACATAAAATCTCTGCGCATGGCTCTGTTCATAAATATTAAGTCCAAAGTTCAAGTAACATCTAGGGTTGTAGCGATATACCGGTTTTAAGATACACAGTGATATGACGTTGACAACTATTGCACCATGTATACATCTGCTTATCTACGATATTGGGAAAAAAATGCAACTGGACGGAGATTCTCCCCTTTATTTTAGTTACTTTTAAAGGAAAAACTTTCAAGTCTCAGTTAAAGTAATAAAATATTCATTCAACCAAAAATAAGCCCTCCATTTTGATTCCTTCGGCAATCAATCTGACTGATGAAAATATAAAATCTGCAATACCATGAAACTGCATTTTCTTCCTGAGACGGTTATTGTACCATGAAAATCTAATATTGTAACCCTAGTAACATCAGTGTCCTTTTTAGTAAAAAAATTGCAGGATTTATACCAGTGAATGTTCCTAAAAGACACATATTTCACCTTAGTTGCAATCAAGTATTTAGATCATAAAATGCAGTCTTTCATCCAGCTGAAACAAGATTATTTTTTTGCGAAAAAAAGTACAAATTTTATTTGCTGTTATTGAGCTTCTTTGCAGAGAAACAGATGTCACCAATATAAAATAAAAGTAATGATAATTTGTTATCATAACCCATAAAATGTCTCTGTTATCCCAAAACATTTGCTTAATAGACAAATTTAAGGTGAGTTTTTCCCAGTAGCTAATATTACTACGTAAAATTTAAATTCATGCCAGTAACCTGCTTCAAATTAAGGTCAATTTTAAAATGGCCTCTGCTATTTATTCTTAAAATCTCTCTAAAAAGCATAAAACATATTTTAAACTGGTGGTCAGTCTCTGCCTGTGCTCTGCCTGAAATACTCAGGCACTCACTTGTTTCACCACCAGGTGTCACTAAAGCCACAATAAATGTGTCATCTCTTATTTCCTCCGGCTGCAGTGTCGGTGCCTCCCTTATTCTTGTCCCCGGTCCCACTTCCTTTCATTCTGTAGTTCCACAACACGCGTGTATCTGACGTTAGCTGGCAAAAACTTTGGTGACATGAGTGCTGATAATAGTGGTGGAAATGTTTCTGTGCCTTTACGAAATCTTCTGAACTCCATCCAGTGTGTAAGAGACCAGGTCAGAGGTAAATGTGACACATCAGATGTGACGCAGCACAAATAGTCAGCCGTTAACCCTATGGGCCCTAGGCGTTTTTGGGGTATTTTTACTGCCTTTACTTTTAAGCTCATATCACAGTCATTATAAAGGCTACATACACATGCTATATCTTGTTTTTTTTCAGGACAATGTGGGCTATCCATTCCATGTCCTTCTATGTGCCTGTATTTTATATTAATTTTTCTATCAATGAAAAAAACAAATCCGTGTGACTAAATTCTTACATTTTTACATGTATCTCACCATAGCAAGTTGGAAAATGGCATATTCCAGACTCTCTGGAATCTGGCAATATAAGAACCATGATGGTGGGACATTCTGTCACTTCACAGCTGTCCAAAACATGTGGTTTGTGCCAGGCGGACATGATTGCCAGTATTTTTTCATTATTGCAAGAAATTCCATTGACTCATTCACAAGTCAAAAATGTGTTTTATCTGAAGGAAACATGCAATATTTACATCTAAGATCATAGAAAAATAGTCAGCCAAGTGCAATGATGTCCTCCAAGATAATATTTGACACTTTGTTTGCAGTAAACAACATTTGTTGTTGTTTTTCAGTTTCAGTTATATATTAGGGGGGCATTTTGGGCATGGGGGGGGGCACGTGTCCCCCTCAATGTATATGGTGACTATGGCCCTGTCAAGCATGCATAATTAGGCTGCAGTTGTCTGGGTGCACAAAGGTGAAGTGGCTGGTCTTGTCACACAAAGTTTGATGGAGTGTCAACTGGACAGTATGGAGATATTTGCATCTTGAAAGCCGGACTACAAATGTGGATAGACGGGGAGAAACACACGCAAGCCTAAGACGTGGTAAGATACGATATTCCTCACTATATGAAGTGACTGATAACAAGATCTGTATCATGGATTGTAAAGAAATTCGTCAGGTTTTTATTTTGTAGACAGTTAATCTGTATTTATAGCATGATGGGATGACAGCACAATGACGTTTGTGGTATCATTGGAAAGCTCTGCTCCTGCACTTTCATGTGATATTTCTGTGCGAGCCTGCATTCGCGAGTAATCTATCCAACAGTAATATGTGTGCAAAGCTGTATGAAAGCTCTGTTATACATAATTTTAGTGTAACTTTATCATTTTTTTTTTGCTGTGAAAACATTGTACTACCGACAAGTGCTTGGCCTTGTTTCCGCTGTTTCACGTGGTATGCGTGGCTTCTCGCTATGACGCACGGTCGTGGAGAAGCTAAGTGTGCTAACCTGTCAAAACGGTTATTTATATTTTATGTAGAGTTACTTTGGGGGCGATTTCTTAGCTGTGAATTTTAATATTTACTTTTACAAATTAAGCTAGATAGAGTTACCCCCTGTCTGTTTGCTAAACTGTGATGAAATTGTCAGATTTTTATCTCAAATCTTTGGTCAAAATAAATACTCAGGTTGTCGGTGTATTTGGTAACTTACATACAGCTACATCTAGTTATAGCAACAGTTCTTCGCTATTTAATTAACGTTAGCTACCTTATGTAATGGCGTTGATATTCAGTTTCTGTAAAACTTGTGTCATAGACGTGTGGATGTACATTCATGGTCAATTTTTGGAGGCTGTAACATTAGTTTTAAACAGTATTGCGAGTTGTTTTTGTCTTTAGTTCGAGATGGAAGAACTATTCAGAAATGTAACTTGAGTGAAAGTAGCAATACTGCAGTCTGTCATTCAATATAGGGATAAATCGATATGGATTTTTTAGGGCTGATGCCGATACCGATTTTTTTCCATCACCCTTAGCCGATGACCAATTATGGACTGCCGATTTTCTTGAGCCGATATTTGGGGCCAATACTGCTTTTGCTCCCTCAATTTACATCAAAAAAATGACACAATGATAACAAATATTACAGATCTCAAGTTTAAAATAAGAAACATTTATTCAACAGTAAAAAATACTAAAACAAGATGGAAAGTTGAGGTAGAACAGGTAGAATATTATTATTATTATTATTACACATTCAAATAAAAAAAAGAGTTCAGTGCTCTTAAATCTTCCAGTAATGTCTTTATAAAATAAACAAATATTTAAGCTGAAGCATAAATAAAACAACAACTACTGTACACAGTAGGATTCAACAGCTTTGTTCAACTTAACCACATACTTTCAAATGACAAAAAGTGCCAGGGAAAAATAAATCTGCGAACCCACGCGCGTATCAGCCGATGCCGATACAAGTAAAAAACTCAAATATTGGCCCGATATATCGGCCGGCCGATGTATCGGTCTATCCTTAATTCAATATTGTACTCAAGCAAATGTACAAAGGCATCAAAATATACTTAAAGTACTGAGTAAAACTTCTCATAATACAGAAAGCACCATTTCAGAATCATAATTATGCTGTTGAATTATAATAAGTGATGTCAGTGTGTATGTTACTTTAATGTTGTACTTAGCTGTTAAAGGTGGGGATCATAGTAATCACTTTATATATCGCTGAGTAGGTTAACCTATCATAATACATTAGCATTTACTATTTGAACAATGCAAATTTTTAAATGGTGTGGATTAAAACACAACACAGCTCTGCAGCCTCCAGAATGACCATAAAGTTGAATTAACACCTCTTGAAACCAGTTTTGTCATCAAATGTTTTTAAATTGGCAGCTGAGTGTACATTTCAAGTTTGAGTGTATAATTTGGATCAAATCTGCTGCCAACATGTTTTATAAATATGCATATATATCATGATCTTTTACATTTTCTAGAAAAAAAAACACTTGAGAAAAGGTTTATGGATAAAATAAGTAGACCAAAACACATGATAAATTACGGAAGCGTATTGCATTCACTTGACAAATTAAAAGAAATCTGTTTTATTGAGTAATTTTTTCCTGTTTTTCGGAGTAATTCTTTTATTTTTCTGTTTTTCGTGGTAATTTTTTTCTGTTTTTCGGGGTAATTTTTTCTGAGTTAAGAGACCAATAGAACAATAGATGCTTTCATTCCTTTCTTGAGAGCTCGATATAATGGAAGCAAACATGACCCGCTTGTTTAGTTTAATCCAGTTTTACTTTGTTTTGGGTTTGAGACACTGGGAGATACTCTTGTCTTTGTCATATAGATGGTGTTGTCATTAGTTTGTCGACTTTACGTAGGCACCTTATGTTTGCTTCCATTATATTGAGCTCTCAAGAAAGGAATGAAAGCGTCTGTTGTTCTATTGCTCTAACTCTGAAAAAAATACTCTGAAAAACAGAAAAAAATTACTCAATAAAACATACAATAATAAAATCAATAATTTTCCCTCCATGGAAGTACACATCCACCCAGAAATATTATCATATATTATTATAGATTGGTATTGCTGGTACAGCATAAACAATGCAATGAAAAATATGTCAGTTTGCAAACTGAGTGCGACAGAACACAAAATGGACAACTTGATAACACCAGCCAGTAATGAAAAGCAACCATTACTAGGAATGAGCATATACATGAAGATGATGTCGCCATATTGCCAAAAAGAAATCATGCTGCCTGTAGCTATTTGCGGCGCTGCAACTAGCGATTATTCCATTATCTGTTATTATTCTTTAAAATCAGTTGTTTTTAACGGAACAGAAACGGCGAGGTGCCCATCACAAGTTCTGAGAGCTAAGGTCATGTCTTCAGATGTTTTGTTTTGTCTGACCGACGTTGCAACACCCAAATATATTCAGTTTACATTGATTTAAAACAAAGAAAAGCTGCAAATGTTCACATTTTGGTGATTAAATAACCAATTATTTGACGAAAGGTTTCACGTATCACCATTTTTCATTTTTAAGAATAATAATAATAAAAATTTAGTATGGTGTTTTCCCTGGAAGAGAGAACGTTTGCTAACCGAACACTCATTTTCCACCACAGACGGAGAGTCCAATGAGTCAGATGGAGCGTTCAATCTCTCCAACTTCTGGGACACTCTGAGTTGAGTATCATTTATTGTGGCCATCCTCCACTTCCTGTTCCTTCCCCTGCTTCTGTGAAGGTTCCATAATTAGTAAAAAAATCCCATCTTGTCACCCTGGATGTCTTGTCGTTACTTAAACATATTTTTGCATAATTTTTATATTAAACAACACACTCATTTTTGTGTGCTGGTTTTAGAAACCTCCAGATTGTGTTACAAATATTTTTTCATCTTTTAAAACTCAGGACACTCCTTATGTTAAGTACCAGCACCCCATTATCCTTCTGTTCATTTAGTGGGAGCTTTAAATGTGATGTAACTGTGACTCCTCTGTCCTCAGACCAGGCAGTGAAGGCAGTGTCCCAGGAAGCCACTGAACTCAGCCTGGCCTTCTCCAGACCCCCGCTGCCATCACAGCAGGTCAGATTATATTACTAGCATCATGATGTTTACCTTGTTGTGTTTATGTTGTATCAGCTATGATTCATTTTTAAAGCTCTCAGGAAGTTTGACTGAGAGTACAAAAATATAGGGATGGGATCTTAGTGATTGTTATCAGGACAGATCAAGGCATTTTTTAACTGAGTGGCACCGGCCAATGCAGGGCCACACGTAACACACAGCAACGCGAGTGCAGCCATTGTCAGCTCTCCAACTATCCGCTGTCTGTGTGTGTATAAGAGCAGCGACTGAGCCCTGCCTGTGGTGAAAAAACACATGTTCACGCCATAAACGAAAGTAAAACTTAGTATGAGACTTTTTATCTTACTATATAATGACGAAAACTCTGTCTGTGTCTCTTTTCCATGTTTTTCTCCTCACTGACTTGATCAATCCATGTGAAATTTGGCACAGTGGTAGAGGGTCATGGGAGGATGTGAATGAAGCAATATTACATCAGTTGGCCAAAGGGAGGCGCTATAGCAACCGACTGAAATTGCAAACTTTGAATGGGCATATCTCATGCCCCGTATGTCGTAGAGACATGAAACTTTGCACAGAGATGCCTCTCCTCATGAGGAACAAATTTGCCTCAAGAACCCATAACTTCCGGTTATATAGATTTTCCGCCATTTTAAATTTTTTGAAAAACACTTGAAATCGATCTCTTCCTAGGAAGTTTGAGCGATCTGCATGAAACTGGGTGAACATAATCTAGCGACCAATATCTAAAGTTCCCTCTTGGCAAAAGTTGGAAAACTTACTAAAACTGAGCTTCTATAAGGCAATGAATATTGCGGAGGGCGTGGCTCATCACATAAAGGTGTATAACATCTCAAGGGTTTCACCCATCACCACGCAACTTTGTAGGCATATGACCACACATAATCTGAGGGGACCCCTCCATTATTGACCCCATCAAACAAAATGGGGGCGCTAGAGAGCTAATTTCTTATCTAGGCCTAACCGCCATATGGATTTTTACTAAACTTGGTAGATATGTAGAACAGGACGCCTCAAGGTGACTGGAGAAATTTAACTCTAATTGGCAACTGGGTGGCGCTATAACAACAGAAAAATGCTTCAAAATGGCTAAAATGCGACCGATCGCTGTGGCTCCCCCTGTGGCCCAATGGTGTTGTTTTGTTCTAATTTTTGGTATGACCAAGTCATGGTATGGTATGCTGTACATAATCACAGAAACTGTCAGTGTGTCATTCTGTCAGTCAGTCATTCTGTCTGTCCCACGTTTTTCTACTCACTGATGTGGTCAATCTATGTGAAACTGCACATAGGCATTGAGGATTGACATAGGTAGAAGGTGACAAAGCTACCAATGGGTATGGACTAGCATATTTTATTTACCAAAGTTATGAGCACTGCTGTCATCTAAGGTGCGTGGGGTTTCACTGACGCAGCAATGACTCTGGATCGGGGACAAAAAAACTTGATTGGGACATCCCTAATGATATATTAATAAGGTGCAAATCCAGAATATACACAATGCCAAAAAATATAAATAGGTTAACAGTAAAGATCATCGATATTTAGTTCTAATATTTAGTTCTAATATTAATAGTTAAATTGTCACGCAATTCCCAACATGTTCATGTGTATTCTGTCTCTCTTCTTTCCTTCCTCTCTGCAGGATGGAGAGAAGTTAGCAGAGTCCATCCTGAAAAGTGTCCTCACTGTCCACTGTGTACTACTGGCTACCTAAGAGCCAAGGTAACGCCGCCACTCACCACCTGAAGAGCGCAGGACTTTGGCTTCTTGGCTGTCACTTCAGAGGAACAGCGTATTTACTCTGTTCTCATATATTATCACTGCAACAGTATATGGAGGCAATCACAGGATGTTAGAAGTCTTCAGAGAATCTCATGCTACACTTGATATTGTGGAACCAAGAGCATGCAGCCAAAATTAATATAAAATGGATGTAAAGCTTTTATTAGCAGCTTCAGCTTGTCACCATGTTTCTGTTGTCTGTCCTCTGTGTGTCTCAGGTGTCAGTCTGTGGCGACAGGTCCGAGACGCCACAGTCCAGGTTCTGGAGGGAGTCACACAGCTGGTCGAGGTCATACTGAGCTCACCGCTACAGAGGTACATTAACACACAGACACAGAGTCAGTGCAAGATATAGCATATTTATGAGTCACAGTAGAACAGAATGTATGAAAGACACAAACACACACTCACACTGGTGTTGTCATAATACCTGAAATTTCAATATTAGTGATACAGAAATTTGATCAACATGATTTTCTTCTGTTAGCTGACGTGTTTTATTAGTACAGAAAATAACCTTTTTACAACCGTCGATTTTCCATTTTCAGACAGACAAAAAACAGTATGTTGTGTGGTTTGTTTCTTTTCTGACTTCCTCCTTTTCTCTCCGTCCTCCTCTTCTCCCTCTGCTCACCTTCAGTCTGTCCCAGGAACAGCTGACGTCAACAGGAGGTGTGTGGTCAGCCTGCGACCACTTTGCCCAGTTACCACAAGGTTAGTAGATTTAAATAGATTCGATTTTTATAAGTGGAGTCGTTACTGAAGTCAGACACAATGAAATCCTGGCAAACTCTGTCACTAATTTGAATTTCATTGTTGAAGTAACAGTAGAAATGGTGGTGTTAGAAGTGTCAGTAGATTACTGCAGGTGGTGATGTTAAGTTTAATACAGAGTGTGTGTGTGTGTGAATGAGAAAGTTTACTCTGAGGGTGTGTGTGTGTGCATGGGTGTGTTTGTATTCATTTATTTATTTCATTTGTATTTATGATAATAGTAACCTTTAACACATTACAATCGAAACAGTGACAATAATATAGATATAAAATCTGATATAAATAGCAAAGAATAAAACAGACATGGTCAGATTACCTGACATTAGAAGGCAGTTTAAAAAGTTAAGTATTTACATTGTAGAAATACCAGCATGTTCGCAAAGTGCTGAGAAAAATGGAAAAAGAACAATAAAAGGACTTAAAATTAATTGTGACCTCAAAGGTAGAGCAGTAGGTGAAGTGAGGTGTTAACTAAGTTTCAGTAATAGTGATATAATACTTGCCGCAGGAGAAAAAAGGACTGGTTGTGCAGGGATTAAACACGAGAGGACTGGACTCATTCCAGAGCTAATTATGTTCAGACTAGTACCAAGTGTTCAAATCTCCCTTCAAAACTAAATATTAAAAGTGCACATGTGCTTTTCTCCACCACCAAATGTACTTTTAGCAATTCCATATTATTTCTAGACATAAAATCACGGTAATAGATGATTTACAAGTGAGCATGTTTTCATCCTCTGTGTCAAAGTACACCAGATTTTCTGAATCTATACAAACATGCTTTTAGTGTCATTTATGGTAAAAATTTAATAGAGAACCATCCTTTTTTGGCATGAAGCCAAACACGTCGAGTGGCCAACTGTAAAATATCCCCGGATGATCAGCACGGCTTCCACATAGAGCAACCGCAGTAGAGACTTGTGCCAGTCAAGTCGACTACTTCCGGTTATGCACTTCACTAACTTGAATAGAGTTAAAATGATTGAGATGTACAGCTCATGTAGATTTACCAAATGTTGTCGGACTGAATGGAGCAAATTCTGATCGTGAAACGAGTCAAGAGCTAAAAAAAATGTAATCACTGCTTGTAAGTTTATGTGAAAAAGTCTTTTGGGCCTATTAGCATCACAGGAAGGTGTAATTACACGGTATGACCACTACAAAAATTGGCTTCACAGCTTGGCTCACTTCCTGGGGGCGTGGATGTTCTTAGGGGCCTGGCAGAGATGCTGAGAGGGCAGATATGGAGTCAAAGCAGACTGTGCTTTTCGAGAGGGGCTAAATCTGAGTATTTCAGACAGAGGGTGAATACAGGTGTTCAGCAGAGAGTGTTTTTTGACCATTAAACCCTGTAAACATGCCCATTATAATGACCTGTTCCTCTTACATGAAGTAGGTGGCACACGATCAATCCATTTTGGGCGGCAAAAAAGTCAAATGATGCCACATTGATAGGAACGCAAACAGAGAAGAAGAAAACTGGGTTAACAAAGACAGCTGATAATCACAATAGTGATATTATCTTTGACTGGGTCAGCTAACACAAAGAAATATCTAATATGAAAAGAGTTTATTTTGCTTTCATGTCTTATTTCTGTTATTTTGTTTTGGGAGTTTTGCAAAATTTTAACCAGGTTTGTTGATGAAAAAACGTGCATGTGTGTTTCACAGATAATAAAGCAGCAGTGCTGGTGGTTCTGTCCAATCAGATTGGAGTTGTGAAAGATGCCATAGAAGAAATTGAACAGGTAGAACCACACACACACACACACACACACACACACACACACACACTCATCTGCAAATAGATCCAGGCTTTTATTAGACACTTACTGGTCAGAGAAGGACAGACGTGTGATTGGTCCGTGCCAGGGGCTGATGAAAGCATCAGCAGCATGTCTAAGGAAGCTGACGTTGGCCGTCAAAGCCAACGGGGACGTCAACACGTCTCAGAACCTGGCTCAGCTCGACGACCTGGCTGACATCACCAAGGAAATCAGTCCTGGGTAGGAACACGCGCACAGTCGTATTATTGTGTCATCAAAGTGACGATTTTCTCTGTATTGAGTTGTATGGCAATATTTTATAAGTCATCATATTTGGGTGAGAGGCTGGAGCTGCGGAGGAGTGAGGGGTGGATCTGACTGAGAAGCCGAGGACACTATCAGCAGATAGACTGTTGACTATTAATCACACGTAACTTTAAGCCTTAATAAAATGTAAACGGGTGACTTACTTGAAAATTTATCTCTGCGCAGGTGTCATGGACGGGGAATTAGCTGTAGAAACCAAAACTCGCTCTTGGAGCCAGGTTCAAGTGGCCATTAGAGGAACTGCAGTTTATGGCACTTCCATGTTGGCTTCATTTTTCAGTGCTGGAGGTTGCTGCTTGTTACATTGGCTTATGAAGTAATTTGCAGTCAATCGCAAGCTAGCCATTTTACCAGCCAGATGAGAACTGGAGTCTGAATTAAATACGCTGATCACTCAAGACAGTACTTTGCTACATTTGCTCATCAATAAATTGTCAGCATTAGCGCCAGGGGGCACTTAGACCACAAATGAGACAAGAATTAGCTAGCTAGCACAGCCCATAAACCCTCCACCTCACTTTCTGCCGCCATGACACTACGTCCCTGGGAGCAGAGTGGGCTGCTGTAGCAACTTAAATTCAGCCGGCTGGGTCGAACATGTGTAATGGCAGCAACAGAAAGTTTGCTGATCCGACAGGGACTTGGGTTGGTTGAAAGGGCGATATGGGATCAGATCCAGCACTCGGGTGCTTGATCTGGCTCTTGGTGAATTTGAGTTGTCACAGGGCGCCAAGTGAGGGTCCGTCTCCAGGCTGCTGCAGTTGCAAAATGTATCATGGAAACACAGTATGTGTCGACTGTATGTTGTGGTAGTTACAGGCTGTTTGTTGACTTCAGCGGACTCCATTTCTTGTTGTTACATTCTATTAGTGCTGTAGTGGAACTGAAGAGAGGCAAGGCAATCATAAGTGCACGTAACGTCCCATCTTTTGGATCTTCTCGGGAAATTTGTTTCGAGTTCTCGCATTGAAACAATCAATAACTCTTTCTTTATCAGCACAGCAACAGTTTGAATGAGATGGTGCATGTTTTTATGCATTTATAGGCTTCGTTCCTGCTGTCAGTGATTGTTGCGAGGCAGCTTTTGCCCAATAAGCTTCCAAAGTTTGATTTTTTTAAAAAATCAAAATACAATAAACATTTTTAAACAGTCATGCAAACAAATCTATGCGTCTTTTCTCCTCAGTGTTGATGATCTGGCTCTCTCCGTCTACCCACCGATGGACTACAGCGGAGTAGAGAGCAATGTAAGACACGCACATGCGCACACACACACCCACACACACACACCATCGTTAAATTTCTTTGATGTTCAGAGTAGGGGTGTAACGATCCATCGATCTTGATCAATATATCGATTTAATGATCAACGATCCAGTCACATCAATGCAAAGTGAAAAAATTGATCCATATTGTCATCTTTAGTATAAGCTTTTATTTTGAAAGTCTGTGTCACTTTCAAACAGCGGCAGGCAGATGGAAAGCAGCCAAGAGAAAGACGATTAGGATAATGTTGTTTACTTGGGAATAAATCAGCATATAAGGATTAACAGATAGAGCACGTGGCGTATGTAAACTGATGTTAGGAGATAAAACACGACGTAATGTTAGAATGCTGTTCTGTTGGGAGATGCAGTGACTTAAACCACCGGTGAGTAAGAAAAATAATAATGTTACATGTAATATGTTAAGCTATGAGAAGAGGAAAAATGTCCACTAGGCTAATTTATGCAATGTAAACATGTTTAAGCTAATAATGGGTGATTAGCAAAAAACAGTTGTTTTGTCCATGAACCTTGACAGTTATTACTGAGCTGAATATCCAGGGCTTGAAGTTCTCCATCACAGTGCTGGATTTCCGGCGCAGGAATATTCGAAGCGCAGCGCCCAGCAGCAGAGGCAGTTTTCAATCGGCGCCCATAGCTCAGTCCATAGGGACTTGGAGGGTCGCCTGTTCGAGTCCCCGTCCGGACCAAATATGGAGCGTGGACTGCTGGCTGGAGAGGTGCCAGTTTACCTCCTGGGCACTGCCGAGGTGCCCTTGAGCAAGGCACTGAACCCCCCAACCGCTCGGGGCGCCTGACCAAAGGGCAGCCCCCTCACTCTGAGATCTCTCCACTTTGTGCATGTATAGGCCCTGTTTGTGCATGTGTGTGTCTTTCAGACCTGTGTGTAATTGACAAGCAAGAGTGAAAACATTGAATTTCCCCTCAGGGGGATTAATAAAGTAAATTAATAAAGTAAATAAACTAAACTTAACCTATCTGACTGACTGTCCACACAGGCCGCTGAGCAAAGCGGAGCGCCCACGGAGGCTCGCGCACTGCAGTGCGTCAGTTCGGCATCTGGTCTATTTTTCACGCGAGCTGCGAGCGCTTCTGTTAAGCTGGATAGAGCGGATCGTACCAAACAGGAAGTCAGACACAGAAAAGACGAGAGAATCCGGCCAATTTTCAAAATAAAATAAACTTTAAAAATAAAAGCCTGTTTAATTATGATGTTGCTTGTCCGTCTATAAATATATGTTCAGTTTGGACTAGACACGAGAGAGATGAAAACACACACACACACACACACACATAAAGAGAGAGAGAGAGAGAGAAATGGCTACAGGTTGGGGGCTGCAATTCAGAGAGATAGAAGATGCTCCTTGATGTCAAAGGTCGTGAGTTCAAGCCTCAACTGATGTAAAATGTACATTTTAATGCAGACGTTTTTGTTGTCTTCCTATTCTGCCTCTTGTTGCTCAGAATTGCCTAAAATTGCCCGGCCCCAACCACATTAATTCATTTAGATGTCAAATGTTCAAAATTTTAACCGGGGGGGCATGCCCCCGGACCCCCCTAGCCCTCTAAAAAAATTTCAGGCACAGGATTTTTTCTTGCTTCAAGCCCTGAATATCGTATCATGATGAAACTGGTGATCTCAGCCCTAGTTCACATGAACCTTTATTAAAGCAAGTGTGCAAATTATCTAACCATTTGCCATCAGTCTGGAAACCTTTTCCCACATTTAAGTTGCCAGATCTTGTGCCAGTGGTAATGCGATTCAAATGTCATGTTGTTCATGGACCTGTGTTGGCTTGAATGTGCTTCGACAGTCATATAAGGATATGTTGGCGTGTTGAGTGATAAGAGGTGTGACAGAGAATCTTCCACAGAAAAACATCTTGCATGTCAGTTGAGATATTTATCGTTCCACATGAGTAAATAATTTCTAAAGTGCGGCAGCGTAAAAACAGTAAAACGTTTTTTTTTAGCCAACACATTAAAAGTGTGAGTATTATGCTGACAGCACAAAATACAAATGTAAGTCCATCGCCTTTGTTGACCAAAAATTAACATCAGCTGACACTATACGCCACGTGTGCCTTACAAGGGATTTTATATATGGAAATATTAAGCAGTTTTCTTAGTCCATTAGATTAAATTAGGTATTTTAATCATAAAAACGTGAATTATTTGATTTTAAATTAAACATAATATGTGTGTTTGAAAAGTAAAATAGATTATCACACCATGTCCTGTAACACACCAAAGTTGTACTAGTTTCTTTTGGCATGTCTTTGTGCCAAAGATCAGATAAGATCATTAACTGTAACTCCCTAAGGCAGCATACACCTTAAATTTGGGTCAGGTCAAAAATCTGCCAAATCATCAAGGTAATTAAACGCCTTTGTCAGGCTATTCCTGTCTTGTAGAGAACATTTGCTCTGAGCTGCATCACAGTCTCTGATCAATGCTTTCATAGCCTGCCAGGTATCCCCAGTCAGTGTCCAACATAACTGTAGGAAAGTTTACTATTTTCTTTATTTTGACACCTCTTTTTTCTTCATGTACATCACTTCCTTTTCTCTCTTTTCCTCGGCACTGCTTGGTTCCTGTTACTCTTTGTTCACTCATTAACTGACTGAGTTCACCAGTTCACCCCTAATGTTGATAGATGAAACTGTACAAAGCAAACCACGGTCGCTGTCTTCCACCCAGGCTTATTGTTGCGTCTGCAGAAATAGAAAACCCCTCTTTCTTTTTGTAGCCGCCTGGACCACACTGCCTAATTCTGCCTGCACAGTCTCGCTGGACTGCTGCAGCTTGTACATGTGTGGTGTCCACACAGACAGCGTTGCTGCTGTGGCGCTGCCTGTCAGTCCAATCTTTCTAAATTGAGTTTGCCTTTAATAACAGCCATAAATAACATCATATTTCATTTCATTCCATTTCATTATAAATGTAATTTATCTTTATTGTAGACAGAAATAGGGTAAGAAGGGTGTGCTCAGTTGTAAATAATACATGATTATATCAAAATAAGTAAATAATGAATATACAGTGATCCCGCTTTACTTGGCCTGGCTATGACTACTATGTTTCCACATTTAAAGGCAGTACTTAAAGGGGAACTAATGTTTTTTTCAACCTGGGCCCTATTTTCTGATCTACTTTTGTCTAAATGAGTGAGGGGATGTTCAATATTGGACATTTCTCCGGTACGAAGCTCGGGCTGACCTGCCTGCAGCCCGTGAGCGCGCGCTATATTAAACAATAGGGCACTCAGACAGCGTCAAACAACGTCAAAATACGTCCACTAAAAGTGCATTTTTTTCACACAGATAGGCTCGGATTGTTAGTATAATTATCCAACAACATAACATAAAGGAGAAATGAATGTCTGTGTTTACCTTTAGCTGGATTCGGACATGTTCCTCTGCCTGTTGCAATTTTAGTATATGTGCTACCAAAGTAACACTGCTCCCTCTCTCTCCTTGACCGCTCTTCAGTTTCAGTGAGCTCTGCTTTCGTGTACATCTGTGAACTCCATATTTGTCGGATAATTATACTAACAATCCGAATATTCAGAAACAAAGTCCACATTACTCAGGATGATTCACAGAATACAGTGTCAGCAGTTTTTAAAGGGACTCTTTCATCTGCAGAAAGTCAGTGCGTTGCAGTCAGAACAGGTCAGGATCTGGTTGGTTGGGGTCTTTTTTGTGTGATGGTGCCAGCTGCTCCCGCGTAGGGCTGGGCGGTATGACCTAAAATTCATATCACGGTATAAATCGAATCCCTTCACGGTAACAGTATATATCGCGGTATAAATTTAAGTGTAAAAGTTATAATAGAAGTGTTTCTGAATGGGTTTTGTAGTCCCTTAGCAAAGCTAAATTGATAAAAAAAAAAAAACAACAACAACAACAAAAGCAAAGATATAATGTATTTTTTAGAGCATTTATTGTGCAGAATGCAGATCTCAGAACTCAAAATTAAATCCAGTACTCTATGGTGCAAAATGTCCCCTGGGATCTATATCAAAAGGTAATTGCCTTCTTTTAGCAAAATCCTAAATGACTGAGTTGTGTTTTTTCCACCTGGACCTTCATGCTCTGCCATTTCTCCTCTAATCATCACGCTGTAACCTGTGACAGGCTGTTATGATACCACAACTATCACACAGTCACATATATGGAGTGTTTTGTCAAGCTGTGAGCGTTAAGTAGGTTTACATTACCAAAGGTTTATGACAAACTCTCTTGCCGAAAACCAACTCCCGTGTGCGCACGGCGAGAGAGGAGAGGGAGAGACGCTGTGCTGCTGCCAGAGGAGACACTGAACGAGTTCCCTCTGAGCGGTAAGTCGCTAAAAGAGTCTGAGAAGTCCGGGGCTGTTCATAAAACATTAACTTACTCACTCACAAGTTCTCCAGCAACACATGTTGCACGCGCTACGCTAAATCACGGACGTGAACCAGCTCCTCTTGCTCCGCTGTCTTTGTGCTCGCAGCCATTTTCACACTGAGGCAGGTGCGATGACGTCATTGACGATAGGACGGTAGAGTGCAAATCTCTACCGTGAGCCAAATTTATATCATTTCTACCGTCTACCGCATATACCGTGCAGCCCTACTCCCGCGCGTTATTTACTTACATGCTCCAGTCTGTCAGTTTCAACACTAACCCTTGTAAAGTATACAATAGGCAACAGCATGGCCCCCGTCCCTGTTTTATATTAATAGATCAGTTTTATTGAAGAGCATTGTTGGTCGAGGAGGAGCTAATTATATCTGCTTTATTTACTGCTTTCTGGTTCAGTCTGTTATCATACATTGTATTATTGTGTCCTCATCTAAAAGGTCATTAATGCCTCTGCAGAGAGTGGAGCCTCAACATGAACTCCACAACACCTTAAATAAACTTCCTAAGTAGAGAAACTTAACTACAGACATCAAACACCCCACAGGGTAAACATGCAGTATAGACAGAGCAGAGTGGGTGGAGGCTGAAGGAGCAGGCTCTTTACGTATCTCACTGAAACAGTGAAGTGCTCATGATAAAGAATCTGTTTTTAACCAGCAGCAGCACGGCTCTGTTGATCAGCCAGACGCAGCAGTGAAAGACGTAGTCTTGTATGAAATTTGAAGTAGCAGTACCACAGTGTGGAAATATATTAGTTAAATTATTTATAAGTCCTGCATTCAAAGTCGTATTTAAAAGTACAAAATTGTGAGCATCAAAATATAGTCCGACTCAGAGTTTCCAAAGTGAAAGTACTCAGTCTGTAGAATTTTCCGCTCATTATACCTGTGTGTGTTTGTAGTTATGTATTTCATCAATGCATCAAGATATTCACATTCAGGTTTTTTACACATGCAGAAGAACCCCCTGCACACTGTCACATTAAATCTGGAATCAAACTGAGCTCACATTTTGAAATGACATGAGTTAAGCTGAATCATCTCTCATTCTGCCTGGCTTCATTTTGCAGTTTGTCACAATATCTGTCAGTTTAACCACTTTAATACGAGAATCAGTTTCGTATGTGGGACACCTAAGAGAATATGTCAAACAATGCTGTGCTTTGTTCTACCTCCAGAGCAGCGAAAGGTACTTATCAACATTCCTAGCAGTACATGTAATTACTGTTGCAGTATGCAAAATTCAGAGCATTAGTACAGCGGCCAACAAGGCTTGGGGGTTAAATTCTTTTCATACCTTCATACCAAACTCAAATTTCTACATGACGATATTTGGGTGAAAATCTATCTCGGTCAGTCTTATGTTAATTGTAATATGTCGTTTTTCCTTCGTCTGTCTCTGTTGTTGCTGTAACGTTTCTTCAAATAAAGATGTATGTGTTAACCCAAGGAACACGTAGTATTATCTTACGTTTAAAATGCAACGTTACAAACTATCCAGATGGTTAAAATTGTAAAGTTAAGAGTTTAACCGTTTTATTTTTTTAAATGGATAGTAAAAAAACTGGTCTCTTTGGGAATTTACCTGTAACGCCGCTGCCATCTTCTTCTTCTTCTTCTTCTCCTCTCATTTCCTCTCATCTCCTTCTCATTTATTGGTGGCAAGAGTGTCAAGAAATCGCGAATTTGCATTTTTGACCCTGTAGACTTGCTGTTGTACACGCCCAAGTCATGACATGAGAGGTCATGAGACGAGAGCCATGAGACGAGAGGCTCCAGTCTGCAGCCATACCCGTCTCGACGGAGCAGTGAGTGACAACAACCCCGCCCACATTTAAGGGTACTGTTTGCAGTGAAAACACTAAGCGGACCTAGGGTCTAGGTACCATGTCTTAGGGTTACTTTTGGTTCCAAAGGTACTATACCAAAAGTGTGGTGGAAACAACGCTTAATATTATCCTCACCACTGGCAGCCACCATGTCTGTCAGCTCAGACTGACCTCTAGTGGTGTGTGGTGTGTACTACATAAGAACATCCTCAATACAGCACCTCCATATGAGTTTAATAGAAAGATGGGCATATATTTGAGAGTGTAGAAATCATATTGTTGGGATTTCTAAATACCCTGAAATGTCCCTGTGTGTGTAAACCACTCCCTAGCTGATATCGCCCTTACAACCCAAGGCATTATCGTGGAAGCCTAACGCCCACTCTCCTGTCAGCACAGTTAGCTGCTAGCACTGTTTACTGGTACTCACCGGCTCAGACACCTCCATATTAGGGCCTTGTGCAGGCAACCCTGGCTCAGGCTCAGAATCATAGATTCGCTCTAAATGTTGATAAACAGCTTCTTTTTTTCTTTATTTTAATTTGATAGGGACGATGCACTTAAACATAGTTCCAGTGTGGGACCAACGTGTTGCACAGAGAGTTTATAGCTGCTGCTAATTTTCAACTCTTGTCCCGAATTGGGCTTTTACATGTCAGCCTAAAATGTTATTAAAGATATACAGTTTATAACATCATAAAACTACAATACACTATTAACATGGAAGGCACAATAAAATACATTTACCACAATACATACATCACAACATGTACCACAATGCATCTACTACTATACACAAAATACGCCAATACACATCCAATTTGAAATTGTAAAAATTTTTGGCGCAGTTAACTAAAAGTGGGTACAGCTTTGGTTTGCTTTTAGCCAGCACTCGACCTTTTTTGTGACGAACTTTAAATCTGTCATCAGTTTGATTTCAGTTGGTAATGTGTGGTATTTTTCAAGTGCACTTCACGCTGCGCCTTGTTACTCTTTTACTGTCTTCTCTTTGAATAAATGTTTAAAGAGACTGGAGCTAAACTGTTGATACATTTGAAAGCTAATTTCAGGAAACAAAAGTTGATGAAGCTCTTCAAAGCTGAGAAGATTGTATTGCTCTGATATGTGACAGTGATGCTAGCAGACAGGCTTTTTGTCCATTATTTTTTGTGCCTGATTATGTAAAGATGTAAGGTTCCTTCTTGTTAAATATTCAGTTAAACATATCGCTGACATTTGTTTTTTCTCTTCAGGCCTCTAAATTGGCAGCACTGTTGATGAAAGTTCTGGAGATTATCAGGTAAGATTGATTCACCTTCATCAGACAAAACTAATGCCTTCTATGGAGAGTTGTCCTGACAGTCAATCTTTATATTATGGGCAACAGCATGCAAAACCACTGACATGTTACTTCAAGTGCTGTAAATGATAAAGAGATTGCAGCGCTGCAGTTGAGTTAAAGTGGAGCAATAAGGGCAAGTTTATTTATATCGCACATTTCAGCAATAAAGCGATTAAAAGTGCTCTACAAAAATCATCTGAAGCGTCAATTGAAGGCAGTGCTGCTAAGGAGGAGTGAACGTGGCATGGTGAAACTGCGGGTAAGGTGAAACATTTCCACGGAATCAGTAGTGACTAGCCAGATGCCCCCAGAGAAAGGTTTGGGTGTGAGAGGCAGTTTGAGAAACAAGTGGGCGGTGTGTCTGTTATCAGTGTTGTCACAGAACTGGAATTTCTAACTTTGGCACAATACCTTTATTTAAAGGTAAATCAAGCAAGGCACACGTTATAACATTTCTGTTTTAACTGCTATGTGTGATGGTTCTTTGTTTGCTTATCGATTGTTGTTAATGCCTTGTTCATGCATGACATCATTGAAAATTAGTTTTAAATAAAGTTTTGAATGAATGAATATGTTTAGTTAAATTGATAACATCCCATCAGCTCATCTTATGTTTGTTTGTTCACTTCATGTTTCTTAATGACGGCCCTGAGGCCACCTGTGCGTGCAGTTGCCTTCTGTGACTGATGGAAGCTGATGATGGTCGACCTTTAATTATTATTCTATCATCCTTGTTCGCCTTTCTTACAACCCTCCACTCCCTCTCACCTGTGCAGATCCAGTCATGTGTGCGGGGAATCCCAGCTGACGTGGGTTCAGTTCTTAGATGGAGCTGTCGATCACAACCTGCAAAAAGCCAAAGACTTTATTCAGCAAGACAGCTAGTGTGTGTGTGTGTGTGTGTGTGTGTGTGCGTGCGTGTGCGTGTGTGTGTGCGTGCGTGTGTGCATGCGTGTGCAGAGCATGTTTAAGAACTGTGCAGTATCAATGCTTGTGTAACATACAAATAAAAGGGATGACTTGAGTCCTAACATGAACTCTTTGTGTGTCAGTAGTGTTGTCTACTCAGTTAATCTTCACTTGACTGCACAACCGGTTCCAGGGACAGTTGTGTCACAGCAGTTTGCTAACTGGATTAATCACAATAAGAAGCAAATCTCTTCTATTTGTCTTGAACCGATGCTCCTTGATGACTGACTGAACAGCAAACAGTTTAACACAACAACTTTAAAGGCGGTGCTATGTCATGCTTTATGCAGTGTCCACAACAGGTTTTAAAGTGGCCAGAAAAATCTGTTACTGCAGGTGAAAAGTCACCTGGAAATACAGGAAAGTCCTCAGAATGAACTTGTGCATACAAAAGTTAAGACAGTTCTATAGATAAAAGAAATCCATGTATGTGTTTGGGTAAGAGTCAAGTAGATGTAGTGACATTTTCAGGGCCGCTGCTGGACATTTGGGTGCCCTAAGGCGAAATTTATACTTCTGCGTTGAATCGACACCATACCTAGCAGTGAGGCAGATCCCCTTCTATTTCTGTAAGCTGAAACCATTTCCCTCAGTGGAAACAAAGCTTTTATTAACTTTAATTTCACAGATGAGAAACAATAAACTGTGAAGACAATAAAGCCTCCACTAAGATATTATTTTAACTCTTCTGCATTATTTATCCTGGCTTCATATGGGTAGAGGAAATCTCAGCTCGTTGCTAGGCTAATCTATACAACGTAAAATACCATAGGCTTGTGCTAATAACGTTAGCATGCTATATTTGTTTGGAAAAGGTGTTAAGTATAAAACAGTTGTTTTGTCGGTGAACATCATTAGTTGTATAGAGTTGAATTTTGTGACATTACCTTTGTTAAATGTTGCTGTTGTCCCTGGCTTCATATGAGCAGAGGAGGGGCGGCAATAGCTCAGTCCATAGGGACTTGGGTTGGGAACCGGAGGGTCGCCTGTCGCCTGTTCCTGTCCGGACCAAAAATATGGAGCATGGACTGGTAGCTGGAGAGGTGCCAGTTCACTTCCTGGGCACTGCCGAGGTGCCCCTGAGCAAGGCACCGAACCCCCCAACCGCTCAGAGCGCCTGTCATGGGCAGCCCACTCTGACATCTCTCCACTTAGTACATGTATAGGTCCAGTTTGTGCGTGTGTGTTCGGACCTGTGTGTAATTGACAACAGAGTGAAAAATTGAATTTCCCCTCAGGGATTAATAAAGTATATAAAATTTGAAAAAAAAAAAAAAAAAAATCTGAAGTAGCTGGTAGGCTAATTTATACAATGTAAAATGCCATAGGCTCATGCTAATAACGTTAGCATGTTGTATTTGTTTAGAAAACATGTTTAGTATAAGACAGTTGTTTTGTCGGTGAACCTCATTAGTTGTAATACAGTAGAATTTTGTGATGTTACCTGTGTTAAATGTCGCCTTTGTCCCTGGCTTCATATGAGAAGAGGAAAAGTTTGCTAGCCGCCAAGCAAATTTATACAATGTAAAATGCCATAGGCTTGTGCTAATAACGTTAGCATGTTACATTTGCTTGGAAAATGTGTTTCGTATAAGACAGTTGTTTAATCCTGTATAACCCTTGGCCTTTAACAGTATTAAACTGTCCTATCAAAGACAAAAAGCCAAATAAAGACACCAGAACTTTACAATGCCAGTGTGTATTACACTATAGAGCTAACTACAGGAAAAGCAGACAGACACACACACACACACACACACGTTTGTGCAGTCTTCTTCAATTAAATAAATCATTACAGAGTCATTACAGACTCACCAAGGAATGAGTCCTAAAACCCAGAAATGAGTTAGCAATTCAGCACTCCTGGTTCCCTCATCTCAAAGTCAATGGGTTTTTCGTTAGATGCCTGAAACAAGGTCTGTAGTTTCCACAAGCTGAAGAGACTTTCACATTTTGTTCTGCAACATAAAATACATCAGTGAGTACCCCACTTGTGTATTTTGAAGCTTTTATGTGTCTTAAAAAAGACGGTACGGCCATGCTGTGGGGGCAACATTCAGACACGCAACTGTAGTGTAGTTTGTTTTTTACCTCTGGTGGCTGCATTCAGGCTTCAAAAATCATGAAAGTCGTGTTAGTTGATGAAGATTATCATGCTGGACAAAAGGTGTAGGGATCATAAATGTTTGCCACAGAGCTTAATTTCTGCAATGAGTCAAAATCCAATGGGAAAATCCAGCAGGCTTTTTGACGATTAAACCAGGACGACGCTGACTTCAGCGCCATCCTACAGAAAAAAGTCACCCCTGGAGCACTATGTGACAGCTTCTGAGCGAGTTTTGCATTGATGCTGCTGACAGAAAGACCGCCAGATGTAGCCTACCTGTCCTATTGTTGAACACAGGTATGTTTTAATGAGCTTAAGTTTTTTCAAAAAAAATTTCATCAGCAAAGGCAACAGACAGTATTAATGACTGTGACACTAACCTAGTGTGAGTTCAGCACTTAGGGAGATCGCGCAGCCGATCTTCCAATCAGTCTACCTCTGAGCCACTGTAACCATCAGCAGTGCAGCTCCACCGTGCTGTGTCTGAGGAGGTCTTCACTGGGAGAGTTAATGAAATATGCTCGATTATGATTGATGATGATAATATTGGGCTGTTTTGGTCCTGCGTGCCCTCAGCGGCGGCGCTGACTGTTTTATTTGTCCAGATTATGTGCTCATTTTTCATCCAGTAGATCTCATCTAAGATTTTCTCAGCCACTCCTTGTCACTTTGTACTGAGTGTTTGTTTATACAGCTGTTCAGGATGAACCAGCTTCGTTTATAATATTAATCACTTTATTTAAATAGCACCTTTATAAACAGAGTTTACAAAGTCTTTTGACATGCAAAGCGAAAGCACAAACAGGACACTCAGTCCTACCAAACAAGCAAGACAAAACTAGGGTAGAGTCAAGATAAAGTTCAAACAAGATGACAAAAAATACAGAATGCAGGACACAAAATGTCAGTATGTAAACACAAATCCATCCATTTTCATCTGCTGATCCAAAGCCGGATCATGGGGGCAGCAGGCCAAGCAAAGCACCCCAGACGTCCCTCTCTCCAGCAACGCTTTCCAGCTCCTCCTGGGGGACCCCAAGGCATTCCCAGGCCAGATGAGTTATGTAATCTCTCCAGCATGTTCTGGGTCTGCCCCGGGGCCTTCTACCAGTGGGATGTGCCCGGGACACCTCAAAAAGGAGGCGCCCAGGAGGATCCTGATCAGACATCTGAACCACCTCAACTGACCCCTTTAAACGCGAAGGAGCAGCGGCTCTACTCGGAGCTCCCTCCAGATGTCCGAGCTCTTCACCCTATCTCTAAGGCTGAGCCCAGACACCCCATGGAGGAAACTCATTTCAGCTGCTTCAAAATACAAATAAAAAGACCAAAAACAACAAAAGCAATAACAAGGAAATAAATACATATAAATAAATAAAAGACAACATCACATAAAAGCATCTCTTGTGAGGCATTAGTAAAATGGGAAGGCAGTGATGATGGAATCTACTAACTTGGATAAAATTCTGGTGTTGGAGTGATTTGCTAAATTTAGAGAAGAACAACGCTCTCGCTTCTTCAACTGCCTTTTGATATTTTTTCATTGCGTCTTTTTGTTATGTGATGAGGCAAGCTGCTGTGATGGCAGATGGTTACCAGGTGGAGAAGGAGTGGAGCAGGAGGCAGCAGACCTGGATAACGCTGCAGGTACAGGGAAACAGGTGCATTAATCAAAAGCACAGGATTCACAAGGTGGCTTGAACGTGACTGACTAGTAAGCAGAGTCTACGATCTGGCAGCGTGCTGGAGTTGGAGCCTGGTATTTGAAGCTGAGCTGACTGAAGATGATGAGCAGCTGTGGTGACTCCTGTGCACCAGACAACACTTCTTTAATCAGAGCGAGAGAGGGGAGGTGGGAAGCTCCTGGCTAGGAGGGAGAGGAGGCTGCAGTTAATAATAATTAATAACTTTGGCAACTTGATATATGTGCCTCCTTCCTCTTCAGCCCAGACAGCACAGTGGTGCAGTGGTTAGCACTGTTGCCACACAGTGAGAGGGTTCCAGATTCGAACCTGCCAGCCAGGCGGGGGTCGTCCTTGTGGAGTTTTCATGTTCTCTCTGTGTCAGCGTGGGTTTTCTCTGGATTCCCCAACTTCCTCCCACAGTCCAAAAACATGCAGGTTGGGTTATTTGGTGACTTGAAATTGAACTTGTAGGTTTGAGTGTGGTGTGAATGTGTCAGTCCTTTGATAGTCTGGCAACCTGTCCAGAGTCCAGGTTTCTTAACAGGACAAGCGGTTAGAAATAATGAATGAATTCATCTTCATCAGCACTCGCAAACCATGTCTGACTTTCATTTTTATGTCAGTGTGCACTTAGTTACACAAGTTGCTACCTGCCCATATAATTGGAGCTGAGGAAGCGTCTGCACGCATCCCACAGTATAGTATGAAATGCAGTCACATACACACACTCATAATACAATGTGATGGCAGCAAAGTGAACAGACATCTGTTACAAGCCTGCTAAAATCATTCAATGCTTAACTGAATCTTCAGTCCGATTGCATGCAGCAGTTTCAGGAAGTGGTCAAAAAATCCATGTTGCAAAATGTGTTGTATGTAAATGTGAGAATGGGGCTGGGCTTGCCAGGTCTTTAAAATCAGCCAAAGCTGGTGCACCCGTCAGTGCGCTGCACACAACCTGTCAGTTTGCATTGTACTGTCTTCAAATCCACCACTCTAAGATGGACAACAGTAGAACCTGTGGGACGTGTGAGGCTCCTCTAATGGTGCCAGGGGGGACTACGTCGAGTAAGTACACTAGAGTTTTTAACAAAGGTATCTGTTTTCACTTTCACGTTTTATCTTGTCCTGTGTCGATCTCTGCATCCACACCCCAAACCTGATTGCGTGCAGTGTATTGTGCTGTACATGAATACAGTCTGTAATGTTGTATCTGGTTGCGTAATGTGTTTAGACAGAAGCACACGGTATTGTACAGTCAGCTGGAAGTTTGGAGGATGATGCATACAGCTTGGTATGTACTTCAAACTGTAAATTAAATCAACATAATAATAAATCCTCACAGATCAGCTGCTGCTGTCGGGTCACATGGGCTCAGTCACATATCCGGTTTCCGTATGAAGCTGTCTGGCATGTGGTTTTTCATAGCAAGGTGTAATGTGTCTCTCAGAAAAACGGAAACAAAACAACAACAATGACACAAAAAACTACAAAGAAATTAAAAGCAACAGGGACAATGCTGTTTATCAGCTGTTATTTTACTGTCTTTTTAGCAGCTTAATTCAGAAAACATGTTTTCAGTTTGTCTCAAACTGTGCCTGTCTGTGGTTTGGTGGTCAAAGCCTGTTCTCATGCCAGCTGCTGCTGTAAGTGTTCATATGACTGTGGCGAGACACAAAAAAACAAGAAGCTGAGGTTAAAATGCTCCGTAGAGCTGACGACAGCTGAGACATCAGGTGATAACTCTCTGTGGGTTCGTCAAAGGAAGCAGATCCTTCATGTTATACATTATCATTTGATCTATTGTTAATATAAAAATATTTATTTGTAAGTGCAACGTTGGGGTTTAAAACAAGCTCATGACAAAGGAGCAATGGACAAACTTAAACTCAACAGTTAAAAGTTTCAACTAAGTCATTGCTGGTCAAGAATTGCCTCCGGGACATTTGAGGCACAGGTATTGTAAAGGTATTTCAGACTTACTGTGTCATGTTCAAGGGGTCATTTCATGTTGCACAAACTTGTCTCTGCTGCGTATCACACACAGCGTTAAATGAAATTGCCTCTGGCAGCTGAAACTGCTTTTATCAGAGTCTGGATTGTGTTTGTGCGTGACTGCATCGCCCCCACAAGCTTTTGGGGAGGGGGCTGACGTGATTTTCCAGGCTGCTGTTCTGGGGGGGCCTGAGGTGGAGCCGAGCATTTTTCTTTTCTTCTCTTATCCTCTCCTGTTGCATCACGCCCCACCCACGCACATTTCTTCACCACATACTGTAACTCTGCCAAAAGTGGTTGCATGTACAACCTGGCCTGTCCACCCCTGCCCTGCTCCAGTTTCTGCCAGAAACAGCATGCAAATTGTCAACATGCTCAGCCAGTTTGTCGAGGTGAATCTGGGTTTCTCCACATCCTCACCTGAGCTCGCCAAGCGTGACCCTCACCTGGGTCAGCACCAGGCTGCAATCTCCAAGGCTGAAAATGAAGCTAACACTCAAGTGCCAAAAACTGCAGTTCCTTAAATGGCCACTTAAGGCTGACTTCAGGAGCGAGCCAATCCACACAGACCCCCATGTTAAAATGCCAAACTTTACAGCAGAAATAAACATGTTTACAGCCTGATACACAAAGCAGAGAAAGAAAAACAGGTTTTGGTCTATGTAGTTAAGCGTCTACATATAAAGGACGCACGATATTATCAGTACATCATCAGTATCGGCCAATATCAGCTTTAAAATGAACTACCAGAATTGGCCAACATGCTTCTTCTAAATTTGCACGATGAGCAAAAAACATCCAGCATCGTGCATCCTTGGTATACATGTCTATGACTACGATGACAACCATAAAAATTGCACTAATCTAATTTGTTTTGGACACGAAAGAGATGGTCAAGTAAATGTTAGACATTATATTTGATTTATGCAAATTAATTAAATTATGGTCATTATCTTTGTGTGTGTCGCGGATAAATTAGACTTTTCTTCTACTCGAGATTTGCTCTTTATAAAAAGTGGATTGTAATGAAATTCACTGCCATCAAATAAGTAAATAAATGTTGTATTGTATTAACTTGTTCATGGTTGTTTGTTTTTAATCTCTTTCAGTCTTTGACTCTGTGCAGCCTTCCCCCATGAAGAACAACTTTCTGCACCACACCAGTGAAATCTCATTGACGGAGCTGATTGTGAGGCGAGGCCAGCCCTTCGACGTGGACATTAAACTGACGAAACCTTTCGACCCTAAACTTCACCCACTCAAAATTGTTGCAAGTACAGGTTGGTGTTTCATTAAGTTATTTGTTTTGAGTATTTTTTGAGGGTCTGTTCTGCTCTACGAAGCCAAAACACAGTAATATCTGGAAAGAACTCCGACCATGTGGCATCTTTTTACTGTATAAAAACATATGAATTGTTATTAATGAAATATTGTCACCGTTAGCAAGACAGAAGAGTTAGCGTTGGCCCGACAGGGAAGTTAACGTTAGCGTCTTAGCTTAGCAGAGCAGCAGTAACTGAAAATATGCACACTTCTACACATGCGTAAGAAATAAGATAAAATAAGATTTCATGCATTTTAATATGAGTATTCAGCTCAACTCTAGTCGGTACTGAGTTTCCCCTGAAGATTGTAAAACTACATTTTAAGTTAGCTTGAAATTTTCCCACAGTTTTTCCTTAATTTCACTTCTTAAAGTTTGAGGGATCTTGACAGCTAGTGAAATATCACATCACTACATTAATTGGATGGTCCAGTCTGTTTAAACCAATGGATGGATGAACGAATGGATGAATGGATGGATTGTTACATCGGTAAATGAAACGTCTGACTCCCTGTCTACAGGAGAAAAACCAAGCGAGGACTCGGGGACAGCATCAATGTTCGGCATCCCAGATACTGTGAAACGGTCAGCATCAGCAAAGGCAGTGTGGAAGGTGGAGCTTCACAAAGACTCTGACCCAAAGTCGGGCAAACTGGTCCTCAGCATCTCCCCCCCAGCTGACGCCCCCATAGGGGAGTACACCCTCAAGGGTTGGCACAGGGACGAGGAAAAACTGCTGGCAAAGCCTGTGGTGCTCTTCAACCCCTGGTGTCGCGGTAGGTCAATCATCTGTCTGTCTGTTAAAATACTCTGTTACAAGTAAACTCCTGCATTCAAATTGACCTACTGCTAAGCCACGCCCCCTCCACTCACTCGGACAAACAATCAACATTCAGTGACCGGCGCTATGGCAGGTGTCACAGTACACGGCATTTCACAGGAGGCAATTGATGATTTTTGGAGACAATACGATCAGATGTCATTGAGAAGTAACCAAAAGGGCCTAAACTACGCATTGGAGGGATATATTCATCATTTTATTGTTGAGAAGGTCGATGAAAAGCTTAAATTACAAGCCAAAATTTACAGGTCACAGTGTACGCTTGTGAACCGCATCTCGTTGCCGTCACCATCAAAGACAACAAGTTAAAGTGCCACTGAAGTTAAGGTTTTTGGCTCAGAATATGAGAAAAGGATAACGGCCTTTTTACCATCTTTACCAAGAGTGTCTCTCTGTTAGTTTGGTGCTACAGTATTTACACTGAATCATTCAGCATAACGTTTGCCAACCTTTGTTATCTCTGCCATTACAGATAAGTTAATGAAGCTAAGCTCCAGAAGTTAACGTTAGCTTAACTAGAGCCCTTTGGACAACAGCTAACAATGATGTACGATCACCAAAGTACAAAACTAGAACAAAACAGGCTAATGAACTCCCAGCAAACAAGGTGACATGATGAACAACGCAGCTAGGAGCTAACGTTAGGCTAACTTTAGCTAACGTTAGCTAGAGATGTTAAAGATAACTTTATATTTCTTTCCAGCAAAGTGACAATATGTTGCCTCAAACACAATGTTGACTTACCTTAGAACAGATGTAGACATCATTGTTAATCTTATTCACGTTGAGTTGATGTTGTGGTCTAACGTTACCACACAACTTTATCCAAAGGAGACACTTTTCTCGGTTGAGATGTGGTTTAAAGTGTAAAAAATACACCTGGTCGCCCAGCCTCTCAGGATACCTTGTGTTGGAGTTGCATGTACCCCATGCACACCGTTTGACCATTTTTAAACTTCAAATCTCAGAAAAAGCTCATAACACCGAACAAAACTGACTTTCTGTAATGCATTTCAATGGACGTCCAGGCAGAGAATGTCCGAGTGTATGGGAATGGCGTTTGAGGGCGGGACTTAACCATAGGTCAATTGTTACATAGGAGTATATAAATATAATCAGGAAGAGTATTTAAAATGCAACAAATACAACATATACCGTAATACAAAAATCCACCATAAAACAACAACTATTCAAACATAGAGGCCTCTCAAGAAAAACAAGCACATGTCTCTGTCACCACATTCTTTATGATGCCCTTAAATTAATTAGTGGATATAAGTGTTTCTTATATTAGATCTTTTTGAAGATTGTTCCATATCTATGATGCGTAGTAGGAAAATGCAGTTTTCCCCAGATCTGTTAAGACCATTAAAAAGCAACCACTTAGAGAAGCGTAGCTGGTAAATACCAGAGCCGACACACAGCAGTTTGCCCAATATTGCTTTATAGATAAAGATATACCAGTGCTCTTGTCTACGAGTGGTCAGTGATGTCCAAACCACTACATCATAAGGAATGCAGTGATGAGTAAGTGACTTTGCATTTGTAATAAAACGTAGAGTTGTGCATTTTCATTTGCTTGAGCTACACACGTGAGCATAGACTTTAATGAGGACTGAGATCAGGAGCCACTGCAATGATGGCAGTGAGGCAGGTAGATGAGATGACTAACTTCAATGTTAAGAAATGGTGTGGTCCACTTTAGGGGTTAGTTAGTGTCTGAAATTGTTTTACAAGATTCTTCCTGGCACGAATATAATATTTACAATTACAGGTAAGCAGAATTTGTACAAGTTTCGATCCCCCTGTTGTTTCTATGTCTTCTTGGGGGGGGGGGGGGGGGCAACTGTCATAATTAGGGAGGTGGCAAAGTGGCAACTCAAGTAAAGTATAATAAATTTGTACTCAAGTGCAGTACTTGAGTAAATATACTGCTATCTTTTACTTTTAATACGTTAAATACATTTTACTGATAATGGTGATGTTATCTTATGTGTAAGACTTTGAATGCAGGACTTTTACTGAAGTAAAGTATTTGAATACTTCTTAACCGAACACTGTCTGTCTGTCTGTCTGTCTGTCTGCATGTATTCACTCTCTGCAGACGACCAGGTGTACATGGAAAATGCGAAGGAGGTGGAGGAGTATGTGATGAATGAACAAGGAGTCTTGTACAGAGGAAGTAAAAACTACATCATGCCTCTAGACTGGGACTTGGGACAGGTACACACACACACACACACACACACACACACACAAATAACGGCCATAAAGATTTTAATCTTATAAGCAACTGAATACCTACTTGTGAAATTTAACCACTACTGAATACGTAGCCTTGATTCAGTATATCATGCATCTCTAGGTTTTATTATTATGTGTCATAAATTATCAATAATTGCAGTCTGATATAAAATAAGAGCAGATGATGTCTCTTATAAAGTTTACATAATAATCCCATCTTCAGTTTAACACCACTGTGTTGCCATCAGTAACATGAACTTGCACCTCCTCACCTCTCTTCCTGTCTGCTTCTGTCCAGTTTGAGGAAGACATGGTGAAAATTTCTTTAAAGATGTTGGACATCAGCCACAAACACTATGAGAACCCAGCTGAAGATGTTGCCTCTCGCAGCGACCCCATCTACGTCGGCCGCGTGATCAGCGCCATGGTAGGACACAAGACAACTCCACGAACCTTTTACAGCAGCGAAGCGTTTACAGGCTGACATTTCTGACTGTTGTGTGTCAAAATCCAGCCGTTATGTGATTCAGAGTGATGCCATGTTGGGGCTGGGGATGGAGTCTGCAACAAATTAAAGTCTCAACCCCTAAATGAGAGTAAAAGAAGGGTTTTTATTTTGGGTTTTCTGTGCTAATTAGCAAGTATTATTGTGCTAACATGATAAACTAAGATGGTGGTGGTGGTGGAAGCACTCGGGTAACTTACTTGAGTAAATTGTAAATGGACTGCCCTTGTATAGCGCTCTTTTTAGTCTGCTGACCACTCAAAGTGGTTTTACACTATTCACACAGTCACACACTGGTGGCCAAGGCAACCATACATGGTGCCACCTGCTATTCAGTGACCATTCACAGGCATCGGGAGCAATTTGGGGTTCAGTATCTTGCACAAAGATACTTTGACATGCGACACTGTGGAGTCAAGAACTCGTCTGTGCAGGGAGGCAGGTTGGTGAAGCAGTAGGTGCTCAAACTGTGTTTTTCTCCTATGTAATTTCACACTAGCTCCTGTATGTGTGTGTGAGAGAGAGAAATAAAGGGATGGTTCCTTATCAGTATATTTTTGAACGGTGGTATGAAGCCACATGACCCATCCCCACCTTCAGTGTTTCCCATGATATCCACTTCATGCCCCTCCCCCACAGCCAGTCAAATCACTAAAGGGTTAAAAGTAAAATTATTCATTATACAGAAAGGCCTGTTAGAAAGGCCACATATAAAAACATTAAAAAGACTTGGCAAATGTCTCTCATGTGACACGGTTTTAGGGTCATTCTTTGGAGTTGTGATTTTGAGGCAAAAAAAAGTCACATTGTAAGAATGAGAGTTTCCTTGTTTTCTTCCAGATCAACTCTGAAGATGACCACGGTGTCTTGGAGGGAAACTGGGGAGGCAATTATGAAGACGGGTTCTCACCCTCTCACTGGAGTGGCAGTCACGCCATCCTTAAACGCTGGTACGACAGCGACTGCAAACCGGTCAAGTACGGGCAGTGCTGGGTGTTCGCTGGTGTGATGTGCTCAGGTAACGTCTCACTCTGCAGGTCCCACACCTGGAACATATGTAAAGATAATTATCAACTCCAGTCATCGCAAACTTAACTGACAATTTTTGACTCAAATGTATGGACTTGTTTCTCCTCTCTGTTTTATATGATTGTAGATTGAATGTGTTTAGGTTTGGGACTTACTGGAATGACTCAAATCTTTGTGTTTGGTTCCAGTGATGCGTCTGCTGGGTGTGCCCACCCGCACGATCACCAATTTTGCGTCAGCCCACGACACCAATGGGAATCTGACCATCGACCGGTTTTACGCCGAAGAGGGAGTCACACGAAAACAGACCCATGACAGTGTTTGGTGAGACACACAGCGCTTTAATACAAGTCCATCAAAAGTAAAACATGTCCCACCACATTCTGTCCTTCAGTTTCCAGTTTCCTTAAATTCAATACATTGATCTGTAATGTGACTGATTGATCATATCCACCTTATTCCTGAGGGCCATTGATATGAGAAATAAAGTTTCACAAGACATCGCGAAAAAGTATCAAATCAGAATTAGCAGAAGAGAATGACACTTAGACTGACAGGTCCGTCACTCAACGTCAGTACATGATCCCTGTCATTCCCCGTCTGACTTCATTCTCAATCTACATTAGAAAATTGCTCGTTATAAAATAAACTCAGCAACATACATTGAAATATGTATTTAGTCATTAGGGCTGAGAATGTGTTACTGATTTACCGTACGTCCATTATATCATATAAAAAAACGAATGCCAAAAGTTATTTTTTTAACTACTACTTTATATGACTATAACTGAAGTCTGCTGCTAAATTCAGCTTCATGTTTCGCTCAGAACAGTTTTTATATTGGAAGTTAAAAAAACGTGTAAACTGCGTTGCTAATGCAGATGAGTGGAGGATTAGCTGTGAAGCATCACATTTATTCACTTTACATGGAGCTACAGTTAATACTGAATTATGTTTGTATCATTCACATTCATCAGAAATCAGAAATCATCTTTAGAAGGAGCAGATGTTAACCTTAAGCTAGCTCGGGCCATGTTAAAGTTAACAATATTTTAACGGAGTAAGGTGAGTTAATTACTAGCGTGCTCGGTTGAAAAAGAAAAAAAAAACACAAAGCTTTGAGATGGCTGTCAGAGATGGCAGAGGTATGATCACATGATCCTGTTTGAGCTATAACAGGTGGTGTGTTCCATGTTTTATTTCCTAATTACTCTTGGAAAGAAGAATAGAGTACTGTAAACAAACTGTTACCACTGGAAATCACCAGTTTCGGCTCAACGCTGGAAGTTGAACACATAATTACCTCCGCCAAGGAGGTTATGTTTTTGTCGGTGTTGTCTGTTTGTCTGTTTGTTTGTTTGTTTGTTTGTTTGTCTGCAAAATAACTCAAAAAGTTACAAACGGATTTTGATGAAATTTTCAGGAAAGTTGGATAATGGGACAAGGAACAGATAAAATTTTGGTGGTGATCGATTGAAGCAAAGTGGATAAAAGAATGAAGTCTATCGTCTGACAGCCTCAGCAGCAATTCCAATTTCTAATGACACGGTGAAAATAGTACCATCTGATGGCTGGAAAGCACGTCTTCTTCTACTTGCTAAGTATTGTTGTAATTCTAAAGTTGAAATTAATGTTCTGTGTTGGAAAAAAGGAAGTGAAAAATACAAAAAAACATATTATATTCTGTTTTGTTACAAAATAAAAACGAAATAAATATACCACAGTGTCTCCATGGTGAAGGCGTATATAACCTAATAATGATAGTGATGCAAATAACCTAACTGTGATGCAGGCTGCAAAATCTGATGCAGAGGGGGAGGGAATATCACTTACTTGGCGGAGGTCTGCACTCTGAGTGCTTTTCTAGTTCGCGCAAGGTATCGTGAGGGCTAAGAATAAGGTGGATAGATTATGTGTATACGAAACATTACAATCATAATTCAGAAATAATATTTACAAAATATCACTACCTTTTAGAAAAAAAAGGACCCATGCTGTCACACTACACAAGTTATTATAAGCGGTTAGCTAGCTAGTTAGCAGCACACGTTACAGACGTTTTCGAATTCACTGAAAGATTCGTTTTCCATGTCTGTGCTGATATAATATTCACATGCTGCTGAATTATTCACGGACACACTGTCTTGTAAATTCCCATGGGTGTGTAAAGTATCGTGCCAGACCAGTGCCACTCCTTACAGCTGAGTAAACAACAAAACTAAATAAAAACCAAATTAACAAGGGCAATCTGCCATGTTTTTAATGAGAAAGTGTTCCCAGTTTATAGAGGTCGGATCAGAGTAAAAAGGTTTCACATTAAACACATTCTCAGGCCTATTATCATGACAGCATGTCATTACCTGCTAACCGCAGCTACCAAAATAATCTGACCTCTGAACACTGTGATGTCTGTTGTGTTCTGGCATTTTACCTGATTTATATCTGAACATGTGGAGGTGTTTGGGTGTGGTGACTTATCGTAAGAACTTTTGATCCGCCAAGAAAGAATGTCACTATTGTCTACTGTGGAGAGTTGAAGTGTCCCATGACGCTTTGAATACTTTTTTTGGGGGGGGTCTTTCCCAACACCTTAAGTGTTATACTCAGATATCAGAATAGACTTTATTGTCATTGCACAGGAAGTACAATGAAATTTGCTGTGCCGTGCCTGAATATAAAAATAAGAAAAATAGACAGTAATAAATACACAACACATACGTGTACACAATCATCCCAAATCAATTCCAATATTTAAGAGTTCATCTGAACTGTATGAGAGCGATGACTCACTCAGCCCCACACATATCCACTCACATAGTGGATATGTGCGGTTTCAGAGTTGGAGGTTTCAGAGAGCACTGAGCTGCTGCGTCTGTGCGCGCCGCCATTCTCGACCAGAAGAGACTGGTTTTTAGAGAATTTATTTACAGGTGCACTTAGGTATGAGAAATGTCTTTGGCGATCAGACCCCATCATGATGTCATCTATTCCAGGAGGGTGGAAACCAAACCAACATGCTCCTCCTCTGCCCTCTTTATGCACCGCAGCCCCAAACTGCACATCATTTTTCTTTATTTAATTATCAGAGGCGTGATGTGGGAGACGTAAATATTATTTCAAATTAAGTTTTGGTCTAATAAGACCTGTGGACGTGGGAAAGCAATTTGCCGTCCGACCAGGCAGCTGGTGAACCCGAATCTGGCAGAGAGTTGGAGGGAGACGGTGTGGTTTTACGCCAGACTATCATACTTGTTGTTCAACTTAACGGTGGGTTATTGCCTACATCAGGCTGCCTGTATTAAGATGTTCTAATAGTGGTGTCATTTTACAACAGTGACAAACAATGCTGAGGCTCAGGGCAGACTGACAGAGATGTCACTCTGCTGATGTAAGCAATGCACTCGTCTGCAGCAGAGAGCTGTGACTGGGAGGAGCCTGCTGTAGCTGTTGTTATTGTGTGTACTTGAGCGTGTTTTTTGCATCTAGTTTAATGTCGAACTATTTTCGTTTGACTTTTTGGATGGTTCAGATGATACGGAGTTAACTGCACCTGTTTCATTTCATTTACCTGTCTCACATTACTGATAACAGAAGAAAATAAAATGTTTTTCTCACCTTCTTGAAAAGGTGGTTGAGGGAAGTTTACCATATTTGCGCATAGCCACAAACCTGTTGATATCCAAGTCTTTTATGATGTTTGAAAGTAGTTGTGTTTCTCCTTCCAACCAGAAATGTTGGCTTTTCTTTTGAGCATGCATCTCTACCCCAGCCTTGCAAACTGTTGGCTAGTTGGTTTGTATTCAACACACAGAGCCAACCATAAACAAGCAGGAGGCCGTGTGTTGGACCAGAATGTTCTGGTTCTTCTAAATCCAGTTTATCAGTGATGTATTTCAGTCTCACTGCACCACTGTGGCAGAATCTGAATGCTGTTTTGTGTTTTAGGAACTTCCACGTGTGGACGGAGTCGTACATGAAGCGCCCTGACCTGTCAGAAACAGGCAAATATGACGGCTGGCAAGTTCTGGATCCAACACCGCAGGAGATGAGCGATAGTACGGACTCCTTTGTTTATCTCCATAAACTTTAAATGTGATGTGCTTTCTTCCCTGCTCTGATGACCTTATTTCTCGCCCTAATTTTACACGCTGACCTGTTTCTACTCTGAGATTTTATCAACAGTGTCACTCATAAGTCCAATGCTTTGATGCAGATGATGATGACCAGGGAATGAGAATGGGCTGGAAAGCCCCTTTAAAGAAGTATTTCACTGCTGGAAAGAGTCTTTTCATGACGCAGAAAAATTAGTTGTAGACATATTTTAGTCATTTTTATCCGTCATAGTTTTAGTTGACGAAAACTCTAAACGTTTAAGTCGAGAAAAATTCCCGACATTTTAGTCATTATGTTTTCCATGTTTTTGGTTGTCAAACTAATCCAGTGAGTGAGAGTCAAGGTGACAGGTTGTATAGAAATTTAATTTAGACAATTTTTACTACAACAACTAATAATTTCTACACACTTACAAATTGTCATTTCCTGCGGGGATCAGCTGTGAAGTCCGACGGCCAGTGGCCGCTTGCTCCACTGCCGTTCCGCGGCTAATGACCGGAGCTAACTGCTAACAGCCACCGCTGCAACTCCCAAACTCCACAAAATTCATTCAACAGCTCCACCATCCACAGTCAGACACACACGGCTGATTATTTACTGCTGAATTACAGCTCACAACTCGCACCAACGGTGCACGCTGCTCCGGCGTGAGTGATTTTGCTGGCTATGTAAACATCCTGGTGTGGACTATTAACTTGAGTTTACCAGCCTGTCTCTTATGCAGCATGTGAAGAAAATTACAAGCACGGCTGCTCTCGGCTTTCAGTGTCAGATAGTCCACCACATTTTCGTCACGTCTTGTCTCATCGACGAAAAAAAAAATCGTTTTTGTCTTACTTTTTATTATCAAGATCTATTTTTAGCTCTTCATTGTTGTGTTTTCATCATGGAAAAAAAAGGTCATTGATGAAAAATTATCATCATAGTTATCGGGGAGGGGGTGTGGTCCTCTTCTGGCAGGCAAGACAAAAATGTGGAAGTTCAGCCTGCAGTTTGAGCAACAGCCCGAGAGCCAGCAAGACGTGTTTTGCATCATCAGGTTGAGTTTCTCTGGGAGGGGAGCAGGAAGATGAAGGCGCTGGTTAGATGGAGGGAAGTTTACCATAGTTCATTTACACATACTACCCACAGTTATGACACAAAGCTGGTTGAAAATCTGCAAAGTATCCTTTTAAAGTTATCATCTGTAGAAGTTCTCTTTGACTGCAGGAGATTATGATTGCATATGTGAGTTTCTTTTTGTATCAAAAGGAAACTCTATCCAAGAGGAGTCTTAAGTTCAGGACTGACGAAGCCTCTTAGATAAGAGGTGAAACGTTTTCCACGATACAGCAATTAGGACCATCACGTGGCAGCAAAGTGAGGAATTCAGATCAGACAGTGGTTTTCTGTGGTGGAAAAAAAATCTACTTTAAGTTGAGCAGTTTGTTACAGCATTTCATGATTTAATTGTCTCTTCTCCTGTAGATGTTTACTGCTGCGGTCCAGCCTCGGTCAAAGCCATCCGGATCGGACAAGTAGACCTCAAATATGACTGCCCTTTTGTCTTTGCTGAGGTCAATGCTGACATTGTTGATTGGCTGGTCAGTGAGCAGAGCTTGAGTCTAACCTCATCAACATATACATTTAATCAAGGGCTGCAGCAAAAGCTACTTTGATTGCAGATTTTGTGTGATGCATTGTTTCTTTTTGTTGTTTCTTTTGTTTGTCCTGTCAGGTCAAAAAAGATGGCTCACAAACAAAGATCGAGTCTTTCCCTGGGAGAGTTGGTATCAATACCTCCACCAAGGCTGTCGGCTCCAAAAAGAGGGTGGACGTCACCGACACCTACAAACCAAAAGAGGGTGGGTTCACCTAACAAACAGATCACACACACAAACTACTGAACTACAGTAGTGGCTCTGGAAATTGACCGAATTTCTTCATTTATAGGGTCAGATAAGGAGAGGGCTGTCTTTAAGTATGCCATCAACGTCACCAAAGACTACTCTGCAACTGATGACGATGAAGAGATGGAGGAAGAAGAAGAAGAAGAGATGGAGGAGAATGACGGCGCTGAAGAAGGGGAGGACAGCGTCGAGACAGAGGAGGGTGCTGAGGATGAAGAGGTGGAGGAGCCAGACATTGACGAGACAGAGGAGGATGAGGAAGCTCCAGCTCCAGCTCCAGCTCCAGCTCCAGTTCCACCAGTGGTCATGACGTTTGTAGAGGTGCGTCACAGAAAGCAAAGTCCCTGAGTTTCCCTTTAGTGCAATTGAACAGTGTTTTTTATCTTATTTTTAGTCTCAATTTTGTTTCTCAATGTTTTTTTCTCTGGTTAGGTTTAGGCACAAAAACCATTTGGTTATGATTAGGAAAAGATCACATTTTGGCTTAAAATACCAAGTTTTGGGGGTCCGATCCCTGCTGGAAATGCAGCGATGTCTCAGTACCCTGGGAGAAACACAGGGACAGCTCCCTAAAAAACAACTGTGTTTGGTGGCTAAGAAGTTGCTGGAAACACAGCAATGACCCGCTAAATCACAACCGGTTTTGTTGTTTGTGAGTCACTAACAGTGGTCTGCAGCTTGGCAGTCTTCTCACCTAGGTGATACGCCATCCACCCTCTCCTCCACCTCCAGATTACAGTGTCAGCTCATAAACTACATCAGTTTAGAGATGTTGATATGATACGTATGAAATGTGCCCATGTGATGAATCTGTGGTTTGAAGAAACATATGATGCCAACATTTTCTTCCAGTGATGTGACTGGTGATGTAGCACTGAGCGACGGCTAAATGTTAACAGACAACAGCGTGCAGAGTTAAGGGGGATTTAAACTTGTGTGGCAGACCCTTTACCGTGGCCTACGGCGTTGTGAGCATTTATACTTGTGCAGTGGTGTGTCTGTGTCACTCTGCAGTTAAACCTCCAAAACACTAGTCGACACTAGTGCTGTAAAGTTAAGTTGATTCAAAACACACTTTAAACACACTTTAAACACAATTTCAAACACAAGTACACAAATCAGCTTCACTATAACTCACAGCATTCACAGACAAACACTTGTCTTTATCTGGACACATTTTCCCCACAAATACAACATGCTAATGTTTTTAGCACAAGCCTATGGCATTTTACTTTGTATAAATTAGCTTAGCGGCTAGCATACTTTTCCTCTACTAATATAAAACCAGGGACAACAGCAACATTTAACAAAGGTAACGTTATAAAATTCGGCTCCATTACAACTCACAAGGTTCACTGACAAAACAACTGTCTTATACTAAACATGTTTTCCAAGCAAATATAACATGCTAACATTATTAGCACGAGCCTATGGCTTTTTACATTGTATAAGTTAGCCTAGCAACAAGCAGAGATTTTCTCTGCTCATATGAAGCCAGGATAAATCACACACAAGACTTAAAATGCTGTTTTTGTGGAGGCTTTATTGTCTTCACAATTTATTGTTTCTTATCTGTGAAATCATATAAAAAACTGAGGGAAATGGTTTCAGCTTTTAAAATAAACAGGAGGTCTGCGTGTAGTTGCATTTCTGGGGAGGTGCACGTCAGGCTACAGTGTAGTTTATATTTGGTTTTTGGATCTGACTCACACACTGCAGCGACGCCTCACGGTCGGCCTGTCACTCAAGCAGCCCCACTCTTATGAAGCCTCACTAAAATATACACGAGTGAGTAATATAAAAATTCACCTCCTGTACAGCTGTCATGAATGTTGAAATTAGCTGTAGAGACCAAAACTGTCTTTTGTACCAGGCTGTAAACATGTTTATTTCTGCTGTAAAGTTTAAGGCATTTTAACATGAGGGTCTGTGGAGAGTTACTCTGTTTTGGAGCCAGCCTCAAGTGGCCATTCGATGAACTGCAGTTTTTGGCACTTCCACACTGGCTTTCAGCCTCGGAGGTTGCAATTTAGTAATGATGGGGTTAACCTTCACCAACCAATATCTGGGTCATGCCTAACACCTCCTCTTAGCTGTTACAAAATCACCCTAATCCGTCTCTTGGCTCATGCTTAAACAAACACACACCTTTAACTGTTATTATGGAATGGGGGTTTCACATTTATTTGCGTAAAGCACACCCAAATAAGGAATGTTTTTTTGGCACTGTTGTATAGCGTGCTCATGCAGAAACACTCTCACCATCCCATGGTAGAGCACAAGCTCGAGTGCATAATTACTCTTATGTAACACTGAATTGATCAACCTTATTAAAGACCAACTTAGCTTTGTTTCAATTAAGTTTCATTTGGCCCTTCATCAATGTCTCCGTCCTGCCATTGCAGGTGACTCACCCGACAAACGGGAAGGATGTGAGATTGAAGCTGAAGCTGAAGAGCAGTACTGCCAGGCAGCTGTCCATTAACATCAGCGTCCAAGCCATGCATTACAACGGCAGGCCAGCTGTCAACATCAAGCATCAGGAGATGGAGAGGTCACTGGAACCTGGGAAAGGTGAATCTCTTTCACTGGACAGAGGTGTTTCTGTTGACTGCTGGAGGCAGATAAATAAAAGGGTGGAGAAATAAAACCAAAACCGTCTGCAAGTTTAGACACTATGAGGGATAGGTGAGAAAACATTGTATGTTTTTATGGAATTTGTTGTGAACCGACTTTAAATCTCCCCTCTCCTCTCTGTCTCTCAAAGCTCTGTTAATCCCTATCCGGATCCCGTTCATCATCTACCATGAACACATGATTAATGCTGACAGCATGAACGTATCAGCTGTGGTCACAGACATGGAGAACCCAGATCACACGTACCTGGCTGATGATGAAGTTGTGCTGCTTGACCCTCCCATTTCCCTGGAGGTCAGTATAAAACCTCTGTCTCTAATATCCCGTATTGTCTGGCTTCGTTCAGCTGTTTGTCACATTGGTATCTCATCTCACACTCAAAGTCTGGGATTTTAAAGAAAACAATCCCAAAACTAATGAAATAGTAATAGCAATAGTAATATAGTTCATTAATACCTTTGTCTATAAAGCTTTAAATAATGGCAACGCGCTTGAAGTTTTTTATTCATTCATCTTTTGTTTGTTTTGTTACATCTGGTGCATAATGTTGATTTGCTGATGTACTACGTTGTATTTTTATAGTTGCAATATGAGTGTAGAGCCCAAGACAAATTGACTTTTGCACACGACGTCTGTATTTTTCACAAGCATGTCAGAATCTTCCTCACTCATCTTATAGAACATGATGCATTGCTGTAGGTGAAACTACCCAACAGTATATTTAGGAGTTAAAATGAGCACAACCTTCAACATCTACAGTAAAATGCAACATATAGGCCCTGATCACACGGAAAGTGTTTTAGCAGCTGGAGGCGTCTTTTTGTAATTGTTTTTAATGAGAATGAAGCTTTTTGCTTGCGGTTTTGCGTTGCAGCCTGCCCCACATATCTACGCTCTAGGCGCCTGGTATTTTTGCCGCAGCGCTCTAAACACATCAAGTTGAAAAACTTCATCTCAGAGTGGAAAAGTGCCCCACGTTTCTTTTTTCGTCATCTTTGTCCATTCGGATGATTTGAGAGGCGGGCCTTCTGTGGTGGTCACAACAACAAGTTTTTTTTTATGTAAAACCTTTAATTGACAGGACAGACAAGTGTGAAAGGGGGAGAGAGAGGGGGAGCAACATGCAGGAAATGGCCACTGGCTGGAGTCGAACCCGGGCCCCTGCGGCAACAGCCTTGTACATGGGGCGCCTGCTCTATCCACTAAGCCACTGACCTCCCAACAACAAGTTTACAGTTGGTAAACAATGGAGGAGAAGCTGGTGGTAGTGGTTGCTGGATCCCCCAAGCTGGACAATAGAGAGCAGGTTGTCAAACTGCCCCTGAGTCATCCTAAAATATGCCTAGAAACAGCCATCATCGAGGAGAAGCTCCTGGACCAACTGGTGGTACTCCCCATGATCCACCCTCTTTTTTAGGGTCTGCAAAATGCATTCTGTTTGATCGGAGCCTAATGCAGCAGTAATAATAATCCAAAAACATCAGATAGTGTAGTAAAACACTGACAGGGAACATTTACTGCAGAGAAAATACTTTTACTTTGAGTAATTCAAGTATATTTAGCTGAAAATACTTACATACTTTTATTTAAGGTTTTGAATGCAGGAAGTATTTTACAAAGTGGTGTCAGTACCTTTACTTAAATGTCGGCCATTGTTATGTCATTACTTGGTTAGAGTTTGGGAGACAAATATAATAATTGACATCAATAAATCATCAATCAGTCAATTTAAAAAAAATATGTACACAAAGAGGATATTTTTGGCAGATATATAGATGAGGACAGGTTGTGTTAGAGGAGTGCATATTTATTTAGTAACACTGGGTGGTACTTTGACTGTAAATAAACTGGGTTTATTACTTATTTATTTAATTGGGTTGTAAATAGACTGTTGAATTTGTTGAAATATTGTATAAGTTAAAAGAAGAAATGTAAGGAAGGGATAGGGACTTATAATTTTTACTTCTACCTACTTCTGTTCAGACACTGTTATCTTTGTCGACGCTCATGATATAAGAATATATAACCGTAAACGTACACTGCAAACTTCTTTACATTAAAGCACATCTTGTGTTTGGGCTGTTTTTCTCTCATCTTGATGCATGATGGGAAGTGATGTTTCAAGAGGTTCCGGTTTGGTTTCCTGACTGAGTGTATCTGAATTATCTGTTAAAATGTGTGTATTCCAGATTTTCGGTAAGCCCCAAGTCCACCGAAGAGCGAGAGGGGAGGTGGTTTTCAGGAACCCGGCCAACGAGACACTGACAAACTGCCATCTGACTCTCTCTGGAAGTGGCCTGTGGCGAGATGAGGTTGAAGTCAAGTGAGTGTGTTTTCTTACAGCTGATCATCTTTTGGTACCTGACAGTTTTCAATACTTGGCGCTACGGACACATTTGAGTCGGCACCAAAAAGGTTTTGTGGTTTGACACACAGCTTTAGTTTGTGGTATATGACGGCAAAACAGTGCATCCCTTCAAAGTTGTGTTTCCTTTTTATAATCCAGACAACACCAGGCAACATAAAGAGCTTTACTCTCAAACTAATCTTTTTGTTTATTTTTACTCTTTGTGTTACTCACAGGATTCCAGATCTGAGGCCAAACAGACAAGTTCGTGTCAAGTTCTTTTTTTTCCCATACAAGGCCGGCAAGAAGACCGCCATGGCCGACTTCGACTGCAACAGCTTCAGAGACGTCAAGGTCTCTTGCCCGGTCAAGATCAGGAAGTAAATTCTCCCTGATGCTGACTGAGAGTCACATATGTTTACTCAGAAAGGTTTACTGTGGAGGTATGGAAGAATATAATATTTTCTTCAAGAATTCAACGTAACACGCAGGGAGTAATTATTATACAAATGGTCATATGCGGGTGAAGTATCCCTTTAATGTCAGTAAGGTGTCCACAACAGTGCAACAATGACTCTGCTTTGTAACAGGTGAGGGTAGAGGTGGGCTATTTTTGATAAGTTTCTCCTCAGCATGTGAAATAAAATAAATATCAGTAAATCGTCTGAGAGTTTGAACATGTTTGCCGTAATGGAATTACTAGAACTATACACAATTTCAAGTTGTGCTTTTTAGACAAAGTAAGACAAAAAACGTCTCATGGATAAGTAGAGTTTCTCTATAAAGGGTGATGTGGGAGTACTCAATGCAACATGCATCATTAAGAGAACCTTTTAGATTTGATGAGCATAAATCATAAGGTACATTTCAGTTTATAGCTTTTTGTGAAGCATACATTTAACAAGTTTTTTTAAATATTGAAATCTTTAATTTGACTCTTTACCCTTGACTGCTGTAACACTGGAATTTCTCAATTGTGGGATCAATAAAGGTGTATCTTATCTTATCTTCCATTTTTACTTTGACTTCATTCAGTGATTTCCAAACGAAAGAGCATGTTGTTTTCAGTCAAATGTGGTTTCAGGGCATAGACTGTGTAAAAGAAGTGGAAGGAACCACCATGACGTCACCCACTGGCTTGTGAAGGCCTGTTTTGAAGCCTCTCATTTTGGCATTTGGCCATCGCCATCTTGGTTGTTTGGAGCCAGAAGTGACCATATTTGGACAAGAGAGTGGAGCTGTAAAGCAGTGAGAGGTTGATCTGACTAGGACCCTACAATACCAGAGTAGCGACTCACATTGGTCATGTGGAAAGTTGGTCACGTGCCCTCTAGTGGCGGGATAGCATGTTGCATATCCGACCAAGAACTGTCTGAACTTCAGTATTGCTGCATTGCTGCCAACCAGGAATTCTTGTGCGTTTCCAAAGTCAAGCAAACCTAAAAGCATAATCTACCATAATCTACCGTAATAGGAGTATCGGTGACCCGTTTACAGGTAAAAAAAAACAAAAACAGTTGTTTTCATCAACTTACAAGCAAGTGCGCGTCAGACATACTGTAAGTGAATGGGTTTTCTGGTCGGGAAGGTAATGCCCTCATGCCCCACTAGAGGGCGCGTGAGGCTTAACTTCAGCATACCACAGGGGTCAATGGAAGTGTCGTCACTCTGGTATTGTAGGGTCCTAGATCTGACTACTGCGGGATTTATACTTGCGTGTCAGCTCTATGCAGAGCCTACACACGTGGCCTACGCAGTTGTGAGCATTTATACTTGTGCGGTGGTGTGTCTGTGTCACTCTGCAGTTACACCTCCAGAACACTAGTTTCTGTGCTGTAAAGTTTAGTTGGTTCAAAACACATTAAACACACATTAAACATGGCTTAATAGAGACAGTTTCAAACACAGGTACACAAATCAGCTTCACTATAACTCACAGCATTCACAGACAAACACTTGTCTTTATCTGGACACATTTTCCCCACAAATGCAACATGCTAATGTTATTAGCACAAGCCTATGGCATTTTACATTGTATAAATTAGCCTGGCAGCTAGTGGGCTTTTCCTGTACTCACATGAAGCCAGGGACAACAGCAACATTAAACAAAGGTAACGTTACAAAATTCGGCTCAATTACAACTCACAAGGTTCACTGACAAAACAACTGTCTTATACTAAACACGTTTTATACACAAATACAACATGCTAACGTTATTAGCACAAGCCTATGGCATTTTACACTGCATACATTAGCCTAGCCACAAGCTGAGATTTCCTCTGCTCATATGAAGCCAGGATAAATCACACACAAGACTTAAAATGCTATTTTTTGTGGAGGCTTTATTGTCTTCACAATTCATTGTTTCTTATCTGTGAAATTAAAGTAAATAAAAGCTTTGTTTCCACTGAGGGAAATGGTCTCAGCTTACAGAAATAGACAGGAGGTCTGCGTCGCCGAGATATGTAGTTTCATTTCTGAGGAGGTGAACGTCAGGCTACAGTTTAGACTCTACGCCGTGGGTTCGGCATCAATTCAATGCAGAAGTATAAATCCCACTTAAGAACTCAAGCAAACCACCATGGTAGTGACGTGTCAGTCACAAGGTAGCCATGCCCTGAAGCATACCGTGTTATTGTCTATTTTACTCTAAGTGGGACCATAACTTACTAAATGAACATCATGCTGTACTGAAGAGGACATTAAACTAGTGATTGAGGCCATGAACTCATCAGGAAAACCTTTACTAAGGTAATAAATCAAGTGAGTAGTAGAGTCATTCTCTCAGAGACAGTAGAGTCGCCATCTAGTGACCATTAAGGCACTTCTGCATTAACTTCACTTCTCAGACCCGGAGGCTCAGTGTTACCGACTTGTTTCCAATGAAAGTCACCAGCACAAGCTCCAAATGTTGCTGAAAGTCACAAGATGTTGTCATATGCTCATTTGCATATTGGTGGTGTCATCATGTGTTAATGGAAGCATTAATACTCCACTGAATTAGATTCAAAACATTTGAGTGGCATGAGAGCAATAGCACTTACACTACAGTGCTACAGAAGTCGCAAAATTTTTTGCCAGTTGCATTTCAGAAATAAAGTCGCAAGGGTCTGAAAAGTCACTGAATCTATAGTGATAAAGTTGGAAACACTGCAATGCTACATTCACTTCTTTATACAGTCTGTGGTGCAGGGTATAAAAAAGCCGGCTATGCAACTAACAGTTGGGATTTTTTGTCAGAACCAAACTTATTTGTTGTTTGCATTTTGGTCTATTTTGTGCTACAGCCGCTCCGACTTCTCCTTGTATGGTGCTCAATATTTGGGTAAAATGGGAGCTAAAGAAAAGAGCAATCGCCTTTAAAGTCATGAGTTGGACCAATACTTGAAATATCATTAGAATACCTGGCACTTCCTTTTAGAGGAGGACAGAGAGGTCTCACTCCACTGTTTCTTTGTTCCCAGGAAGAGTTTACAGACCCACTTCCTGATTTAACTCACGGAAACTGTTAAAAAAGGGAGGGTCATTACGTCAGTGACAGCATTCAAATTTTGCATTGGTGCAAGACTTTGGTGCCACTTCTATTGAAGTCAATGGGGCGGCATGACAAGTCTCACTCTAATCCATCATATCTTTTTTTTGTTTCACCTTTGACTCAAAAATGTATCCACTAAATAAAAAAAACACACATTACGTGATGTCGACAGAGTTTTTTAATCTAAACATACAGATTTGATTTCCTTGTTATTGGTCTTAAACACATCATGGCTCTGTTCGTTAGCTGCATATAACTCAACTCAAACCCATTTGGTCCAGTACATCATGATACGTGACCAAACGGGGCATGTTTGACCTGTTATCACTGACCGGACTGCAAATTACCAGTCACTGTGCAGCGTGTGCTTGATGTTGCTTTGCTCTCCAGATCAGTCGCCTGGGTGAGTGCAGTGTGACCATAGCCGAAGGAAGTGCTGTCGAAAGGTGCGAGAACAACACCCATGTTATTGTAAACTGCCATTGTCGCACATGTTATTCAGTTATGCTTCAGTGACAGCTAATGACATGAGAAAACAAGGCAAGACAAATTGATTTGTAGCCCCGGTCAAACACACAGGCAATTAAAGAAAAACAAGGCGAAGATTTGTCAGAGCAACTTTACAAAAGACAATTAAAAAATGACGTTTAGTGCGGTCAGAAGTTGCCCCAAATTTAGTAAAGTGAATAAAAAGCTAAAGAATTATTAATCAGTCAAAGTGAGTAATTGTCAACCTGCGCCCTATTTTCCCATGTTTTTGTGTCCAAGTGACTGAAGGGACAGTTTTTTAAATTTAAGTATTGAGTGAGTGCACAGCAGCGAAACAGGCTGCAATGTGACCACTCGGGGTAGCTATGCAATGTCACTTTATGCCCACTGTAAGTGTTTGTTTTTGCCACTGACAGGCTCGATTGTTACTGTAAGTGTCTGACAGCATTATGGAAAGGATCCCTACAAAGACAGGCCATTTTTTAAAAGTATAAGATCCTTTTTGTTTAACCAGAATGTGCTCCACAATCGCTATCGCCAAACCCACCAGACTCCATGTAAATAAACAGTTATTTTATCATCATAAAACACACTTTATTCAAAGTGAACAGAAACAAAATAAATCTCATTGGCTCATCCTCATCCTTTCTCTCTTCTGACATTCACCAACTCTGGTTTGGTTAAGATAAGCAGATAAATAAGGGATAAATGGATAAATTAAGGCTCTATTTTAACTGCAGCTTAGGGCAACAAAAAGTTTGTCTTGGCTGCGTCAGTACAATGGACAACCAAAAAAGGGACGTCAGAGGCGATACCTGCACACAAATGCAACTGGGTTGGACGGCCACAAAAAAGTTTGACAGGTTGACATCAATGAAAAAAAAAATAGGTCAGTTTATTTAGAGACATTTTTTTGTATTGCTCTCATTGATCCGGGTTTGGTGATGGCGACCGGGGCTTTCTGGATAAATAAAAAGGATCTTAATTGTAGGTTTCCAATCAGTGAAGCCATAGCTTGACGCTCCAATCATCCCCTTCATCTTAATCCACATGTGCAAGAAAAATTCACTGAACCGCTCAGTAAAGTTTAACAGTTTACTTCAAAAGTTAAAGATGGTACAGAAGCAATCATCTCTCTCCAAATCTAAAATCATCCAGAAAAAAGAGGTGAAGAAACAGGTGAAGACATAAGAGATAAGAGGTCAAAAACTGTGTGGCTCATCTCTCTACTGCAATCAACTCTCTCAAATCCAAAAACTCCTGCTATTACTGGTGAGAGTGTAAGGAAGGGGCAATTAAAGGTACAATGCAACAATAATAGGACCCTCATCTTAAAAGTTACACATGTAAAACTGCATTTAGGCTCCTACATTAATCCTTAACGAAAAGGTCTATCTCTGTAGGGAACGATTCCATAATTCTATCAGGCACTTATAATAACAAACGTCTACAGCATGATGAGGATTCATACAATTTTAAAGCTCCTGATTAACAAAATAAAATGTTTTGACAGACATGTTGGAGATACAGTGTGATGGATTTCTTTCTTTGTCACAAACACAACATTTTACAAAACACAACAACATTTTAGGAAACACGACATGTTTTGTGAAAAGTTGTCCTCTGAAATGTCATTGTGTTTTGTCCCTTCAGGGCCACTGTACTTTAGGTACAGCTCCTAAGAAACTAACAAAATCAATACATCTGAAGTTTGGTGATTACAGGGAAACATACAGTCGATGTAATGACACTTGAATATAACATCATAACACCTGTCAAACACACAGGCAATGCAAAGTGCGCAAAACAAATTCTGTCAGAGTAACATTTCAAAATACAATTTAAAAAATTACGTTAAATAAATGCAGAAAATCAGCATAAATAATAACAGGAAAGCAGTTTGAGTGCAGTCAGGAGTCATCCCAAATTTAATAAAGAGTATGAATGGCTTGAAGCACAGTGAATCAGTCCAAGGCAGATGAAACAGCAGATTTTACCTGAGATTTGAAACAACAAACTGAAACAACGCGAGATTTCCTCCTTAACATTTCCTTTCACTCAGCCTGTTCTCAAAAATAGAAACTTACCAACTGCTGCCCTCTGTCTGATGATGCGTTCAAGGCAGTGGGAAAGATGGACTACTGACAAGTTTTCACCTCGAGAATAAAACAGGACACCCTCTAATTTAACAAACTACTATTTGTTAAGTCACAAAATATAATGTGTGTTTCTATTTTATATATTTATTCATATATATATATATATATATTGGAGTCAGACCTGTACTCTGTAAGAACTTAGTTAACATTGTTCATGATTAGGTGCTCCACACTGACTGATGAATGTAAATCATTTTCAAATCAATTATAAATGTAACCCTTTATTGTTTTAACGTCTACACTGTTTTATGTTTTAGATTTTTCGGTTTTCGCTTGTATGATTTTCTTTAATGAGTGTTGCTGGAGGGAGCCTGAGATTAAGATTATCACTGCCAACAGCTGCCTCTCGTTATGAAGGATGAAAAATGACACAAGTATTAATAAATACAGGAATAAATAAAAACAGATATGAATAAAAGAAGAATAAATATTGAAATATATCCATAAATAAATAGATATATAATTAATTAATATAATAAATGAAACTACTTGATGTTTATCATCACCTTCTCAGCACAGCAGAGGTCTTCTCTTACAAATGTGTTAACTTGTTTAATTAATTTCCCACATTTTTCACATCCTTTTTCAAAACAGTTAACACAGATCTCATCGAAAGACCCAGAACTCTATTGGATTAACTACTGATTATGAATCTCTGATGCACCTGGGTGAAACTCCTTTGCACAACTCTTTAATCAGCAATCAGTCCTCATCCATCTGTAGAAGACACCACCTCTGCGTTGCTGCTTACAAACATGGATCAAAGAGGCCTCTTCAGCATGTCTGAGATCCAAAAGTATAGAAACATCACTGGGTAAAAACCTATTATAAGGCTGCTGTAGCCCAGCGTAAAAAAATGACAGTCTGGATGTTTCTTTATTTATTTTTAAATTTGGGGAAATATTTTGTGCAACTCTGTCTCGACTGTGTCTTCCTTGCAGGGCCATAGATATAGACAGTGCAGACAGTGGTGCAGCTGAACTGGGGCCCACAAATGATTCAGATGGTCAAAATAATAATTTTCTTTTCTTTTTGTGGGTAGAATAGTCAGCAGTAATCTATAACAACATTTAATGCTTATTCTACTGAAACTATAAACTCTCAATAAACTTTATATACATATTAAAAAAAACGGATAAAGTAAATTAATAATTTGTTTTTTTTATATTTTTGTCATGTACAGGTATGCAGTGATGATTGCTGGGTAACATGTATGGTAATGTTGTCGAAAGTCAAGTCTCTATTTGATCATGTAACAAGACAATATGATACAGCAGCTACCTTACGCCACTGTTGCTGTGGCGTAAGGTAGCTGCCATGGGCCCCAGTGCATGCTAGGTACTAGTCATGAAGCACACACGCACACACACACACACACACACACACACACAGTTTTAGGTGTACATACTGAATATTTTATCTACAATGTGTCTTACTGTTGCTTTATCTTATATCCACTTGCAGATGTGCACAGCTTGTCAGTCTGGAGAGATTTTGCACCTAAACTAGTTGCTGTAAATCATATGGTCTCATTACATGAGACTTGATATAGGACGAGATTACATTACATATCTGTATATGACAAAAACTACAAAAGAAAATGGGAAATTATTAGTTTAACTAAAGTTTATTCAGTTAAGTTATAGTTTTTTTATAGTTTATGTAAAATAAGCACATCATTTTGTTACAGATTGATGCTATTTTACAAAACAAAATGATGTTGCCTTTTTGAGGGCATATATTAAAAACTCACCATTTTTGATTTAACATGAGTTCTTTGAACAGTGTATAGGTTATGTGTATGTGTCTGTTTCATTTATGATTTATTATAACTACTTGTATTGTCTGTTACATTCTCATGTTTGGGAGAGAAATACTTTTCATATCAGAAGAGAATTGAAATTCTAGAGGGGAGGTTTTCACCATAAGCTCCGTCGTGTTTCTTACCTCTCCAACACAATGCCTGCCATGTGTATGTCTATATACTTGTTTTAAATTAAATATTGTGTGCTAATAAAATTCAAATTCAAACGGGTGCATATCTCCAGGTGGTAATCGGGCTCCTCAATGTTCCATTTGTGCTCCTGAGACTACGTCCTTGCACATTTGACTCTCTCAACAGGTGTTATATCCATTTTGACCAGCAGAGGGCGCAGTATGTTCTCCAAATCCTACAACTTCCACATGACTTTGAACGCAGCTTGAAAACCGAAGCGAAAGCGATACAGTAGTGACTCCCCCCTCAGCCCTTCCTCCTCCTCCTCCTCCTCCTCCTCCTCGTCTGGCCTCAATAAGCAAACCGAGAAGTTACCACAAGTTACTGGCAACTTCTCCGCTGCACCTTCTCCACCTTAAACACACGCAGAGGACCGGTCCGACCCACCTGGAGGGAGCAAGTACACAAGAGTAATGTCAGTATTAACACCGTACACAGCGGGTACAGATAGTTTCAGGTGCCGGTAGTCGGTTAGTGTCGTGAAGAGGACTAACGTTACTCGCTGCTTTGCTTTCTCTCAGAACCGACAGCCGGTAAGAAGCGTGAGAGCCCCCTACTGTTAGCACAGCTAGCTGTATGAGTGTGCTAAGTTAGCTTGCTAGGTTAGCTTTATTTAAACAGCGTTCGAATGCGAGTTAGCATGAGTAAGCTAGCGAGCTAGAACTTAGCAGTTAAGCTAGAAAAGAGTGGAAGTAACGGCTAATTTAAACAAAAGACAACTCAGGAACATTACGTCCAGGTGTGTCTTCATTTAAAGCCAACTTTTAGTGTTATTTTGGACACAAACGGTCGTAAAGAGCTAACGATAATTGAAGCTACCCGGATAAAACAACAACTACTGGCAGTTTAAGCTAACATGTATCTTGGATAAGTTAGCATACCGGAACAGTAACGTTATGGATAGGTAAACTGTGTTAAATTGATTTTAAGACAAACGCAGGTAAATTATATATGTGGACATCATTAGCAAACATAAAGTCTCTATTTTATATTCACAATGTATTGTGTCCAGCTAGCTAAAACCAGGTCAACACAACAGCCCTGAAATACATTTTACCTTAATGAATTTCATTTTTGTTGTAACTGTTTTATATTAAGGAATGTAGTAGATATTAGAAACACCTCTCAGGAGCAGTACAATTAAATAGCAGCACAAAAGCCTTCAGATTTATCATAAAGGTGAAATTAAACCTCTCTAAACCAGAACATACAAGCTTTAACCAGGGTACCTAATATTCTGGCCACTAAGTGGAAGCAAAGTGTGTAATGATATCTGCATATTTTAACATGTTTTAACCACCATTTCTTGTCTTATCTATGTTGAGATGCAGTTATTATTTAAATTGTGATGCGGAGCAGTTAAATCTGAGTGAGCAGGTGTGGAGCTCAGGAGCACACACTGCATTTGATTGACACACAACATTTGTCACAGCTGAAGTTATGTGAGTGAAACCCCGTGGCCTGGTAGTAACAGAAAAGCCAGGGGTAGGCAACCTGTGGCTCCGGAGCCACATGTGGGTCTGTAGCCCCTGTCCAGTAACTCCCTGTGGCTTTGACCCAAAAGTTATATGTAAATGATTAACAGTTATTTTTTATTTATCAATTTTATAGGCCTAAAGAAATTCTTAGATTCTCCAATTGTAAGAATGTTAAGCCTATATACCTATTAAAAATGTTTTAACAGAGCCGTTTGACTCTGTGATTATTTGACACAGACTGTTTTCATGTGCAGATGGTAACCAGTGTTTCATCTTTTCAGATAAGCGTCAAAAAGACGAGATGCCTCACAAACACAAGTCCAAGTCCTGGACGGAGTTGAAACAAACTGGGAACGATAGTTTCAAGGCGGGCCAGTATGGAGAGGCCACCAATTATTACAGCCAGGCCATCAAAGAGCTGGAGAAGTCCAGTAAGTGTTGCTTAAATATGACCTGTTTATTGTTTATTTATTTGCACACATAAAAGGAACAAATTATAGATTCAGCACAAATACTCTATATAGAGAGGGAGTTAGAGAATGTGCAGGTGAGGTCGGGGACCCAAGGAGCGCTTTTAAATTACACTAGTAGTCTACAATGAAAATTCAGTCAGTAGTAGATGATACATTTATCTAAAAAGATAAAATAGAAAATAGCACAAATGGCACAGAGGTCTTCCAGAAAGGAAATGTCTTCTTCAGAAGAACAACAAGGACACTATCTGTCAGCTGCTCTGGAGACCCAGACCTCTCACCCTGCTCAGCACAGACCAGATCAAGAAGGATATTCAGAAATACTGAAAGATCTTTGAGCAGAAGCATCGTCTGAGCCAGTCCAAGGCCTCCAAGGAGCTGGTGGACAAGCGCAGGTCCATGATGGAGGACTACCGTCACTACTGTGACCACAGTGCAGCAGACCTGTCTGGAACAGAAGAGCATTCGCCTCGAGCTCAGGAGGAGTGGAAACGGATGAGCTGGACATTAATGTGGACGACTGGGAGGAGGAGACCATTGAGTTTTTTGTCAGTGAAGAAAGCATTTCCCTTGGAGCTCTATAGCCATAAATATGAATATATACACATTACAAAGTCCAGGATATCCATATTTTGTGTTGAAACATTTATATTTTGCGTAGTGTTTTTATTTTTGTTAGTATTTGTGTTAGGTCAGAGGCTCTGTACATGAGGTCTTGAATATTTCCCAATGGTTAAATACTACACAGTGACAAATGACACGCTTGACTACATGGACACCAAACTGATCCTTTAATCAGTGTTTTATTGTCTCTCTTATTATTGCAACAGTCTGTCTTATTAGTTGGCCTTTTCTCATCTTTCCCCTTATGTGTCCTCTAAAAGGACCGAGCTAAAGGATGTTTGACTCAGACTAAATGACCACTCTGGTGAAGTGCTTCTTTTAAACCGTCTTATTTCTCTCTTAAGATAAAAAGAATCCAGAAGATTTGGGCATTTTGTACTCAAACCGTGCAGCCAGCTACCTGAAAGACGGCAACTGTGCAGAGTGTGTGAAAGACTGCAACACGTAAGTGTTTTTATCTTTTATTTTTAACTACTTATCTTTTATATATCTTTTTTATTACCATTTTACACTGTGTCATCTGTAGTCTGTGATTCTGTGCGGGTGTTTTAATTCTTGTAATTTTTGTTTGTTCGTCGTTCAGATATCACTTTGTTTTAGTTACACCGCACTGTTGTGTGGTGTAACTAAAACAGGATGTTTGTTCTTGTCACATAATTTTCTAATGTGGCTCACATTTGCTTCATAAGTAAACTTGTTAAAGACCCCAACCTTTAAGTTTTTAAGTTATTATCAACCATGAAGATATTAACCTTCATGCCAACAGTCCTTATGTTGTAGTACGGATGTTTTTTAGGCGTCTTTGTCTCTTTCAGTTTTGACACTTGACCTTGTTACAAATGGAAAATAAGCCTGTTCTGCTGTTTTGCTCTTTGTAAGTGTCTAACTTGTGAACTGAACACATTTTCTCTCAGGTCTCTGGAGTTGTACCCGTTCAATGTGAAGTCCCTGCTGCGTCGTGCTGCTGCCTACGAGGCTCTGGAGCGTTACAGGCCGGCCTATGTAGACTATAAGACTGCTCTGCAGATCGACTGCAACATAGCAGCCGCTCACGATGGCACCAACAGGTACCTTGGTTGTAGACTGGATTTATCCACTCTGGGGAATTTATAAGAACTAAAAGTTTGTTTGCTCTGGTCTGAGTGAGGGACCAGTTTTTCAAAATGTTGCATATCACCTCAAGTTTGTCCTGCATTCACATGGCGTTATTTACAAGCAGACCAAAGAGGAAACTGCTCTCTAACTGGTCAGAATTGTCATATGGAAAAACTACTGGAAGTAATCAAAGAGCAGAAAAAGAGTTATGTTACCGAAATAGATTAACGCACCACTTTCCAGTTTCAAAATGGAGGGACTACGCAGGTTGATCTTGGCTCTGTTAGTCACATATTGATTTAGCCTTTTTTAGCAAACAAGATGAAAGGTGAAAGTCAAGAGTTCCCACTTCGCTGCAAAGCCTAGGGAGCAAAGTGTCCTCAGAAGTACACAGCGCAGCACACTGACTAGGAGAAAAACAACAACAAAATGACTACTCGACTTGAAGCACTTGCAGTCGACTTGGGGGGTCTCTGACTGACAATTTGAATCTGTGACTTTCAAGGGCCAGCCCTAATAACAGAGAAGCTCCAGTTGTTGCCATGGTAATTGATGTCCAAATCAGTATTCGAATGGTGAATATATATAGATCAATCCATCTATCGATCATTCATTCATTTTCCATAACTGCTTATCCTGTTAGGGGTCACGGGGAGGCTGGAGTCTATCCCAGCTGACACTGGGTGAGAGGCAGGGTTCACCCTGGACAGGTCACCAGACTATCACAGGGCTGACACATAGAGACAGACAACCATTCACACTCACATTCACACCTACGGCCAGTTTAGAGTCACCAATTAACCTGCATGTCTTTGGACTGTGGGAGGAAGCTGGAGCACCTGACACTGACACAGGGAGAACATGCAGACTCCGCACAGAAGGGCTCCCCACCCTGGGGTTCAAACCCCCCGCCAAAAACTATTTCAATTTGCATCACTATTAATCAATATTAATTATTCTCAGACAGGGACTCTAAAACTTAGCGATAGCTTGTCATTATTTTAGGAGCATCGAATGAAAACTGATGATTAAAAAAGTCAGATTTTTGAGTGTTACTCAATTAGCAAATCTGTATTTCTGGTTGTTTCTGTCCAGCTGTTGGCAAGCTGTTATTGGGGTTTTAATGAGCTGACTAGAATTATATTTGACTATAACACGATGGCAATAATTATCCTTCAGACTGTAATTTCTGATTGTGAAAGTGCACAGGATGTTTTGTCTTTCCTGGCATCTTTCAGTGCACATAAAGGACCGCACAGGGTGTTAAACTCTAGATGTGTTTTCTCCCTATGATTGTGTCTCAGGATGACAAAGGCGCTCACAGAGGCAGACGGTCTGTCGTGGAGAGAAAAGCTTCCTCCCATCCCCACTGTTCCTCTGTCTGTTAGAGAGAAACTGGTCCAACAAGCTGCAGGCAACGCCGCACCACCAAACCCTACACCGAAACAGAACGGCACCAGACAAACAAACAAATCTGGTAAGAAGATTTTATGTTTCCTGTTTTGATTTCTACTCGAGTAAGTAAAATCATAACTAACTGGATGAGTGATTTTTTTATTAAGATAAAAGGACCTAATTTGTGTTGGCAAATGTATTTGATAATAACCAGTTTGAAAGTGACATCACTTCATATAGGATCAATTTGGAGATGTCAAAGAGTCTGATTACTGAGCAGCTGCATGTTAACACAGTCCCTGATTGCCACCAGTAACAGTTTCTTCTGTGTATGTCGTCAGAGTCAGGAGTATTGTCAGAATCTTAAAGGTTGACTTAGATCTTTTTCTTTTCTTCATCTCTGTCCCTCCCGTCATATTTTCCACTCTTGTCAGCTCCCAGTGAAAAAGACATGAAGAAAGGCCAAACCCTGAAAGAGGAAGGCAACGCCCTGGTGAAGAAAGGAGAGCACAAGAAGGCCATAGAGAAGTACACCCAGAGCCTCAAACTCAACCCCACTGAGATCACAACCTACACCAACCGGTGAGTCACATCTTCTTATTTTATCCCTTTAACCTTTTCCACTCCACTAGCTGACGCTGGCATGCTCTGCCAACATCACCGTCTTTCAGAGGGTGTAGTGGGCTGAGTTTAGTTAAACAGCGCTCCAAAGTTAGGCTAAATTTTGGCAAGTGAGAAACTGGCTTAGCTATTTTAATAGGGCTCCCTTGACCTCTCACCTCAAGATATCTAAATGAAAATGGGGTCAATGGGTGACCACGAGTCTCCCCTTGACAGACATGCCCACTTTGTGGTAGTTCTATTCAGCTTTTCCTATGCAGAACACGTGTTTCATTCGGGAGAGACTCGTTCTGAAAGAAAAGAATATTTATTTACATGTGCACATATGTATGAGAAATGTGAAAAGGCTTTGGCGTTTAGTCCCCGTTGTGATGTCATCTATTCCAGGAGGGTGGTAAAGACGTAGTAGACATGAAGTCTAGGCGCTGGTGGTGGTGATGAGATGAAGAGGGAGCTGAGGATGTGGATGTAAAGAGGAGTGGGCTTTTGATGAGCTCGTCCAGTCAGGTGACTGGAGGTGAATGGGGTGGAGGAGAGCATGAAATTTCGTCCTGAAATGACAGCTGACGGGAGCAGAGAGGAGAACAGATTTAAAGTCAGCTGATTTTAGGAAGCAGTGGGAAATGGGATAGGGAGAGAAATGTGAATGAATATAGCATAAAGAAAGTCTTCCTGATTGAACTTGCACTAGGCTTCATCAAATTAACCTATTGTATTTGAATATTTTTGCATGATCGGGTCCATAAACATTATTGAAATTTAAATTGAGACTCTTGTAAAGTCATTGAGCCCAATTTTATCCATATGTGATGATGTTACCTCTCCTTGTAACCATTTGACTGTAGTGAGTCATGTCTTTCAATTTGACATCACTGTGGAAAATGACCTCTTGTGACCTCTAGGATGATCACAGCCTCATGAAACTTTACAATCACAAACTAGAGACCTCAGACATTCAGAGGACGGATGGCTTTCATAGGTATTTTGACAGTTAGAGGGTTCTCAGCTGTTTCCAGAACACAAGTGCTTGAAAGTGTCACAGAAAAATGCCATTCTTAGAGTAATCTCCAAATCTCAAAAGTGTTTGATATCAAATCACAGCATGGATTTTTCTATGGTGTTCCGCAAGGGCTTGGTATCTTCCTGTGGTGTTTTGAAGGGATTTTTCGATCATTTTAATTATTCTCAAGCGGTAAAAAATGCTTAAATTTAAACCTAAGCTGTGTAGCAAATGGCATCAATGCAAAAATTGCTGCCACAACATAGGAGACATAATTAAGCATGGGAATGGCCGTCATATACCTCCATCATAATGTGTTAAAAACCAGTACACTCTAAAAGTTTGAATAGGCGCCTGACAGAAACACAGTGTTTATTTAGATTTATGACTAGAAATACTTGACACACAGAGCTGAGCTGCATCTCAAATTAATCTTCAGGTTCCCAGTTGATGTGAACCACTGCTGACTCACTATCTTTCCCCAAAAATCCCCTGCCCCCCCCCTAAAAAAGACAAAACTGGAGGGGAATGCTGTATACTGTAACCCAGTGTAATAATTATGATAAACAAATACAACCTTTATTCATCAATATGTGAGTGTAATCTGATCAGAAGCTATTACTATTATGTAAAGAATCAGTGCAGATTAAAAGCATCCCAGAGGCAATACACAAAAATAAGTGACCTTCTAGGTTAAAACACACAAGTAGCATATGAGCTCTCTGATGTTTTGATTCAATTGTATTTATTTGTGTGTGTGTGTCTTATCAGGGCGCTGTGTTACCTGTCAGTGAAGCAGTACAAAGATGCTGTCAGAGACTGTGACGAGGCCCTGATGATTGACAGCAGCAACGTCAAGGCTCTCTACAGGAGGGCTCAGGCTCACAAAGAGCTCAAGGTGAGAGCGTGAATCTTCATCACTGCGCCACAGCCCCCGATTCCCACAAGAGAGTAATCAGACGTTCGTTTTTAAAAGCCTCTCTCTCTGGAGGATTTCAGGGCGGGTGACAAAATAAAAGCATTTCCTGCCTTGATAATTGCTGATGTTTCCCCTGGCGGCCTCTCCTCATCAGTATTCAACACACACAGAGGACACGGTTAGCTCGGCTCTCACTGCTCCGTACAGTTGCAACTGTCGATTGTTTTGGAGGTTTGAGTTGTGTGAAAAACGTCCAGAAAAAAAAGCCATGACGAGCTGAGTAAACATAACCCAGCATAAATCTAACATTAGTGTGGCTGAACATGTACCTGGGTATCTTATCTGGATCAGGACAAAGTAGCGGTGGTTGCTATGTCGATTATACGCAATGTATCACGGCTTGTTCCACGCAAGATGTCCAAAATAACGTTTTTGAGAAGATTTAATATTAGTAGTCACACCATTTTTTTGTTTTTAGGCCACCAACATGAGACCTGCTTTGGTGTTTTCGTTGTCTTGCTCTGTCCTATGGCTCTCTCCCTATCTCAAAGACAGAAAGAGACTCACAAACATGACGAGTCACGAACACCCCCCTATCGAGTGTGTTTTTGTATCTGCCGGGCTCCAGGCCACACGACTGTATAGTAGTGTTTTGAAATCATGGAGCACTAATGTGAGTTGTAAATACTATAACTTATGAACTGGAGAGCTGTTAGGTTGTTTTCAGCTCACAGTCACTCATGTTTAACAGTGTGACAGCTTAACTTTAATAGCGAGCAGCAGCAGCGTCTTACCGTCCAACACCGGCACACAGTGAGGAGAAACAGGGCTTGGCAGGGACGGAGCACCTGCTGCAGCAAGCGTTTGGAGCCATGTTGAGTTGACGAGCAGACTTCACTACAAGCTGATTAGCTGTTGAAATAGATGACAGGCCTTATGTTCTAAAACCAGCCGCCGGCAATTTGACCAGCTGAGTTGCAGGAGACACCATCAACCGGCTTGAGTCGAGCTCAGACTGGCCAGTTCACACCGCTGCGAAGTTCTAAATCTTTGGTCTGAAGTGGGCTTAACTGTTAAAAGGAAGCTTCAAGTTCACGGCAAAAACATCAACGAATCACTGATGCAGTGACACGATTCAGCCACTTTAAGTCAAACACTTGACCTGTTTCCCAAAAGCTTCATCCACACCAGATGCAAGTTTGATCTGTTTACTGTCGCTGGGACAAACGTGAGCTTGGTCTCGAGACGCTTCTGGGAAACGCAGGTCTGGTTGATGAGAACTCAGCAAAAACATCAACACTTCTGGCCCGAGGTGAACAGGGGGCTTCGGAATAAAAGCGTCAGATGTTTCGCTTTGATTTATTTGGCTATGACAATATATAACTTGATCCTAACAGTGCTTTATTTATCTTTATTCTAACAGTACGTGACTTTACTGTAACAGTACAATCTAAGACTTTAAACCTTTTTGCGGGTCCATGAACGCAGTGTGTGTGGAAATTGGAAGGTTTTTTTTTCCTCAGCAGCAGTTTGTTCAGTTTGTCGACTGTGTAACGGGATGGAAAGTCTATCAGTCGATCAGTTTTGGGTCGAATCACTTAGAGCTAATCGGCTCAGATTAGAGGAGCAGCAGCTGCAGAAAGCGAGTGAAGCCAAATCCCTACTGCTGAAGCACAGGTTAGACCAGGCACTAGATGGCGGGGTGTGCGGTTTGTAAGGGAACGCAACCTGTTTTATGAGCAGGTTGGAAAAAACGATAGACGAGACATGTCAGCTGTCTGTCCCACCAGTAGACACTGACCTCTGGTGGCCCATGTTTTGCACTACAATACAGTGCCTCAATAAGGCATCTCAATATTAGCTAAAAAGAAAGATGAGCGTCTGTAGTTTTGATGCTACTGAAAATCACACTGTCAGATTTCTAAATACCCTATCGTGCACACGTGGTTTAAAAACAGTGGAGACACCTACATCTCTGAAATCAGCCTGAAAATTTACTGTTTCATTTCAGTGTCAGCGCTCTCCTCAACCTCGTTTTGTTTTTAAATCTAAGTCCTCTTTGTACGTCCTGCAGAACATCAAAGCCTGTGAGGACGATCTGAACAGCCTGCTCAAAGTGGAACCAAAGAACTCTGCCGCCCTGAAGCTGCTGCAGGAGGTGCAGAAGAAGAAATGACGACACATCAGGGACTCTGGAGGCAGCGGTAAGGATCTGTCACTGCACTGCGTACAGAAAGGAGAGGACGACGAATCACTGATGCTTTTATAAGAAGATTTAAAAAAACAGCCGAGCAGTGACACGATTCAGCCGCTTTAAGTCAAACACTTGACCTGTGTTTCCCAAAAGCTTCATCCACACCGGACACGTGTTTGATCTGCTTACTGTTGCTGGGACAAACGTGAGCTTGGTCTTGAGACGCTTCTGGAAAACGCAGCTCCGTTTGATGAGAACTGAGGCGCCTTGGCCATGTTTGTATTTTACCAGTTCAAGTCACTTAGTATTTATGTTTATTTATAAGAGGTGAAATTATTGACACACATCATAGTTCTAGCTGAGAATTAACCTTTACCGTCATCACTTGTTAAACTTCAGCAGGTAATCAGCCGTCACGTCGAGCTCCAAAACCTAGATGTGTTAACATGACAAGCTTGTTCTGCAATCACATGACATCAGGTCATGTGATCCAGCTCCACAGACACATGAAGTTTATGGCTTAAAAATGTTCTGACATTAGAACTGAATTAAAAAGATGAGGTAATTAGTTGCAGCTCATTAGGTTTCAGATAGGAGTGGGTGATATAGCAATCTGTCATGGTATATATTGATCAAAATGTATTGTGATACAGTCAGGGTTAGGAAAATAAATTGATAAAGGCCTAATACAAGTACAGTATTATTTCTTTTATTAGTACTGTCTTGTCGATCACCTTGTTTTGTCATTTTGCACAAAAGGTGCTATATAAATAAAGTTTATAAAGAAAACATTTTACCTGTTGAGACGTTTATATCGTCCCATGGTTTACGTCATATTTAGCAGCTCAGGTTCTCGTTGCAGTCAAGGTAATCGTTTGTTACTGCCAATAACGATATTCTGGAAACTCAAGATGACATTTTCAAGTTGCTAGTTTTGTCTGACAATCCAAAGATATAATTTAACTAGCGCATAAAACAAACGCCTTTAAATGATATTTTACAGAATGCCGTGCAGTGAAAATAACACAATCAGTGAAATTGGCAAACAACCTAAAAACAGTCTCTCAACTTAAATTTAATCTGCTCCTTATCGCATCAAAGCTTAAACTGTGTACACCAGGTCTGAAGAACGCGTGAGGTACCCACATTTATAAATATCAGTTTGTGTGTGGCAAAAGGCGTACGCATGGTTTTTATGCACACACATCATTAATGCACCTGGTCCCTAGTGTGTAGGATGTAGCGGTATCTAGTGGTGAAGCTGCAGATTGCAACCAACTGAAACGTCTCCCGTGTGCCAAGCGTGTGGGAGAACTATGGTGGCTGACGTGAAAACAAGAAACCATCTTGAGCCACTGTTGTGTTTGTCTGTTCTGGTCTGCTGCAGAACAACATGGCGGACTCCACAGACGAACATAACGAAACATAAACGGCTTATTCGAAGGTAAAAACACAGTGATTATTGTTTTCAGGTGATCATACACTAAAGAAAACTTAGTTATGAATATTATAGTCCAGTTCTCCTCACCTCAAAATTCAACCAACCCGCCCATCCAAACTTTGGTGATCGTAAAGGTTTATTCTGTATTTCATTGACAAGTTAACGACCATTTTTCACATAATGTTCTACACTCAGGTAGTTAACTTATTTATCCTATATTTGGTTTTCTGTACGTGTGAATGTGTGTCTTTTTCTCAGTGGACTGATATTCATGCCGTGTTCACGTCATATGGGATGGATTGTACTAGAGCTGCAACTAAAGATTGTTCTCATTATCGGTTACTCCGCCCATTATTTGTTAATAAAATGTTAAATTGTGAAATGAGACGAGTGTAATGTCCCGGAGCTCGAGGTGACATCTTCAGGTGGTTTGTTCTATCTGACCAACAGTCCTGAAATCCAAAATTATGTAGTTTATTATCAAGTACGACAAAGAAAAGAAGAAGCTTGAAACCAGTAAAAGTTTGTCTTTTTTGCTTCAAAAAACCCACTAAAATAATTGTGCAATTATTAAAATAGTTGCCAGTTAATATGAGGGTTCCCACATATTTCATGGACACAATTTCCAAACCTTTCCATGACTTTAAAGACCCACAATAATGATTTTTTATTTCCTTAGTTATCTGTTGATCGACTGATAGTTACAGCTCTAGAGATTACCATGTTTTCGACTTGTAAACATTTACATCGTCGGGCAACATGGGACGATTGCACTTAGTTATTGTTTACCATGCCATGGCAATATGGCACCATATATGTTTATTACCTTGAACGGCAGACTTTAGCAGACATGAGACGTCCACTTGTGCACTTCTGATTATTCTGGACGACTGATGTGAACTCTACTTACAACTCAAACCAGTAGTTATCATAATTCCGATATGACTTGAACGTAGCATCGCAAATTTGTTCGTCAGTATTGAAGACGGCGGCATCCTCAAATCCAGAGTCTGTCAGAAACAAAATGAAGTGTTCTTACCTGCTTTCCTGCCTCGTTTCAGACGTCTGAGACACACCTGTCACTCCACTGAGTTATATTTTTTGTGCTTTTAGGATCAGAGCTTCAGTTTGAAAGACAAATATGTGAACCAAGTGAAACTATCCTCAAACGGGTCATTATATTCACAGTACTGTCACAGTCTTTATTTCATCGCTATTATTGTGAAACAAAATCTCATCAGTGATCCTGCTGCAGCTTGACAGTCTCCATCCTGCCTGAAGTGCCTGTCTCCATCCTCTGTAGGTTTCAGCTCAGATGTAAAACGTCAGTTTCTGGTTTTAAGTAAAACAGCAACTCCGAGTACATGTGTCATGCAAGGAAAGCTTGTGAAACACATCTACACTTACTCATGTCTGCGCCATTGAGCCAAAAAGCTGCACAGTGCTACCACAGCCTGATGCTATTGGAAACAGAGATCTCTTATTTTATCTCACTTTTATCACCTTTCTGCTGTTTCTGTAATTTGCTGTTTTGTTTCTGTTGAACTGCTTCTGTTTTAACTGCAAATAAACATGAAATAAAAACACAGAATAATCCTGTCTTTTCTTCATCCTGAATGCAAATGTTCTATACGCAAAGTATCAATGCCCACTCATGTCTGTTTGGTTTATATGAAGCTACATCCTATTTAAGGTAGAAATATCACACTGTAACGTCGCCTTGCTGTTCTGTATACGAGGTATGATCGCAGAATGGGAGGACAGAGGTAGTAAAAGCAGAGAAACAATAGCTGTATAAATGGGATAGCTGGCAGGGTGGGATCGTGGGTGGCACCGGCATGACGTTTTGATGATGTGTTGTGTGTGCAACCCACAGTGGGAGATTTAAAAGTAGCTGATAGCAGTTAGTGGCTAACGTAAAGAAGAACAGTGACTGAAAATGTCCGCAAATAGGGAAAACAATGAGGTCTGAGAGCTCCTTACCTCCAAGCAGAGGACGAGATCAGCCGCCAAATAACAGGGATGGTGAAGGTTTAAAAAGAGCTGGTGATGCATGTTACATGTCAACATTTTTGATTCTGCAATGACAGGATGCAATCTATAATCACACGCTGACATGGTACGATGCTGCTGTCGTTTGATTCCAAGTAAAAAATGTGGAGGTGGCATTAAGAGTGGACTTCATGGCGGCGCTACAGCACTATTTCTGTGTAAAAAGGGTAAAGGTGGGCTGGTTTCAACTTGTTAAGCACTTTATTGACGCCTTGAGGGGTCAACCAAACATATGTGTTTGTTTCTAGCTGTGGTGCCGTGTTATTGAGCTTAGTTAGCCGACGCTATGATAGCTTTGGATGGCGTTCAGTTGAGGTGCTTTGTGGCAGGTAGGGGACGCACACAAGCCTGTGACAGCATACCAACGTTAACAAGCACTTAAGCCACACTTTAATGGTGACTCGGCAATAACGTAGCTGGTCATACTGATGCTGTCGCTCGTAGTGTGAACACAGGCAGCCGGCCGGCCTGACAAAGAAAAATTGCAGAACATATCCCCACTGTTGGATAACATATCTAATATCTATTACATATCTGATTCTGTACAAATGCCGACAGGAGGATTGTAGTAACTATGGACAGTCTATGCTAAGCTAACTAGCTGCTGGCTGTAGCTTCACATTTATCATACAGACATAAGATGTTGTAGTCATGCCCACCCCCAAAATACATTTTATATCAAAATACAAAATCTGCTCGAACACAGTGTCACTGGTGTAAAAGCAGCTCAGTGGTATAAATGCAAAATCTTGTTTAAAGGAATTCAGCCTCAAAACCAAAAGCACACTTTTTCTCTTCCCTGCAGTGCTGTTCATCAATCCTTGTTCGGGTGTGAGTTGCCCCGAATGTTGGAGATATTGGCCATAGAGATGTCTGACTCTTAAATACATTGGAATTAGATTGTTCTTGTCTTGTGGTGCTCAAAGCACCAAAGAAATACATTTGGAAAAACTGACTGTATCACCACACAGAAGGAAGCATGGATTTACTCATGGATTAACTGCATCTTCCTCGGCTGCGCTGTGATGTTAGCTAGCTCAGAGGTGTTAGGTGAGCGAGCAGTAGATGCACGCTTCCTTCTGCGTGGTGATACGGTTGGTGGGTGAAGTTCGATAGAAAGAAAATAGTTCCTACATCAAACTGCTCAACAAATCTGTGGATTTTCTTGAGTTACTGTGTCATGATTTCTGGAAAGAGACACTGCTGTTGACTTTTGTTTTTTTTGGCACTTTGAGCACCCTAAACTGAGTGTAATCTAGTTCCATTATGTTGGAGAGAAGGCAGACATCTCTACACCCGATATCTCCAACACTCTGCAACTCACACTGAAACAATCTAGATTGATAGCTAGCACTACAGGTAAGATGAAATATTTGTATTTTTGATTTTAGGGTGAACTGTCCCTTTAAGGACAGCCCTGAACGTTCTCATTCTTCCTGGGGGTGTGGATTTTGGGAATCTGTATTGTTTGTTATTCTTTTTAAGTATTTGAACTTCTCCCTCCTCTGTTAACACAGACAGCCTCGAATTGAAAGTGCAACTAACAGATTAAGATAAGAGATATTTATGTTGGCAGTAAACTCAGACATGACTCCTTTGGCAGATCCGGTCCAACTCAAACAAAGGGATGGGGACAACCTCAGTTTAGAGGAGAAGGTGCTTACTGAATGAGCACATTACAAATGTTAATTTAGTCAGAACTACAGCTAAAAGTTGTCTTTGTGTTAAATCATTAATAAAGGAATATGTTGGTCGCAAAAAGAGCATTTGGATATTAATTACTCAACATGTGTTACCTTGAATTTTTCTCGCATGTATCAACGGTGAATGAGGAATTCAAGAAAGACGAACCTCCTTCATAAATAGAAGAAATTGGGGGCCATGTTTAACAACAGCAAAGCTTTATCAAAACATCAGTTTACAAACTGTAACATGCAGCATGCCACACTGCAAACATGGTTCAGGAATGGCCCAAGGAATGTGACAAAGACCTCAAGGTGTCGACCTGGCCTCCAAATTCCCCAGATCCCAATCTGAATGAGCACCTGTGGCACGTGCCATTAACCCACCTCACAACCCACTGGACTAAATGGATCTGCTGCCAACGCACTGGTGCCAGACACCACAGGACACTCCCAGAGATCCTGTGTCCATGGCTCCACAGGTCAGAGCCAAGTCCCATCCAAGGAGGCCCCACCTTGGATTAGGGGTACATCTGGGGTACCGGCACATCACAAGAATCCTTGAGCAGATTGGGACCTGGGTAATTTAGAAGCCAGGTCGACACCTTGAGCTTTTTGTCACGCTCCACAGGCCATTTGTAAACAGTTTGTGTAGTCTGCTTTTTTCTGCTGGGGGGCCACTGCCATTGGGGAGTACTGTTGCCATGAGGTGTGGTACATGTCAGGTGGTATCCACATGAATGCCAGAACCAAAGGTTTCCCAGCAGAACAATGCATTGGAACTAAATAATCAAAGTTATTCACTTCACCTGTCAGTGGTTTGAATGATTTGGCTGATCGGTGTATGTGGTCTTGTGCAGAGTTAAGTAGGAATATGTTATCAGAGTGAGTTAAGTCAATCTACATTTTGCCAACAGGTAAGTACGAGTACCAAGTAAAATAACAGTATTATAGTTTTTAAAAGATTTGTAACATAAATGTGGACTTCTACATTGAAAGTCTTCACTCATTTTCACAAAAACATTGTGGATAAATGAAATTAGATAAATTGTCTGCAGTAGTTAAGAACTCACAAATTCAAATTTAAGACTCATAACATTTAAGGCCTTATCGTTGTAACATTCAAGACTTTTTAGTTGACACCCTTATTACATATCAGCAAAAATCTATTGTTTGTGAAGTACTGAGCTCACAACTGGATAAATGAGACTTGGATCAAGCTGCACGAGTTGTGTGAGAGTGTGAACTGAAGTCTTGCTGGTATTAAACGCAGACCCCAGTGACTTCAGTTTATAAAGAATTAGATGTGTCGAGGCGTGCAAGAAAAACCGTTTTCTTTATGAGTTCAACGCAACATGCAGTGAGTGAGTGTTAAACTAATGCCCAGGTTGTGGGTAAAGTCCACTGTCCCTCTGGTTTGTGCAGCTTTGTTTAACGTCCAACCATCTTAACGTGCATTTTGGTTGACGCATACTGAATTATATCGACTCTTAACCAAATAAAAAGCTTCTCTCTGCCTCTTTCAACATGTACGCTTTCTAATTCAAGCTTTCCACTTTGGGAGTCCGTTTAATGATGTTAAAGCGGCAGTACTGTTTATTTCCATTAATGACAAAAAAAGAACACAACAGAACAGCAAAGTCAGGCAGCGTCCACCTACATCTAACCCCAGTCACAAAGGAAGGTCATCTGACGGGCACTGACACAATGACATAAATCACCAAAGTGTCACCGTGTCTGAACGGGGTATCAGGGTTCTTATGCTCGTATGCAGAATTGGCACTTCTTATTCTGCTGTGTCGTCTTCTATGACAAGAATAACATTTAGCGTCTTTTGCATTAAACAGTTCAGGACCCAGGCACTCTTCAGGACAGTGACACTCAACTTGCAGCCCGTGGGCCAAATCTGGTCCGCAACGGGGTGCATGTTGGTCCGCTGATAATTTTCTAACTCAGTGAAAATAAACAAGCTTTGTTTCAATTCAGCAGCTGCAGCCTTTGGAGGACGCGGCCTTCACGGTCATCGTCAGTCAGCCATGTCCTTTGAGGACCACATCAGCCAAACTGAACGGTCTCCGAAATGTGATGGTCTGGTCTGCGGAGGATTTCCTGGTTGCATCACCACTTGTTCTTGCCCCAACCTGTTGGCGTTACTGTTACCTAGCAACCAGCTACACTTGATAAAAGAAGTAAGCTAGTTAGTTCGCCCTAAATCATGGACCCAGTGATTGTTATACAGTACAGGCCAAAAGTTTGGACACACCTTCTCATTCAATGCGTTTTCTTTATTTTCATGACTATTTACATTGTAGATTCTCACTGAAGGCATCAAAACTATGAATGAACACATGTGGAGTTATGTACTTAACAAAAAAAGGTGAAATAACTGAAAACATGTTTTATATTCTAGTTTCTTCAAAATAGCCACCCTTTGCTCTGATTACTGCTTTGCACACTCTTGGCATTCTCTCCATGAGCTTCAAGAGGTAGTCACCTGAAATGGTTTCCACTTCACAGGTGTGCCTTATCAGGGTTAATTAGTGGAATTTCTTGCTTTATCAATGGGGTTGGGACCATCAGTTGTGTTGTGCAGAAGTCAGGTTAATACACAGCCGACAGCCCTATTGGACAACTGTTAAAATTCATATTATGGCAAGAACCAATCAGCTAACTAAAGAAAAACGAGTGGCCATCATTACTTTAAGAAATGAAGGTCAGTCAGTCCGCAAAATTGCAAAAACTTTAAATGTGTCCCCAAGTGGAGTCGCAAAAACCATCAAGCGCTACAACCAAACTGGCACACATGAGGACCGACCCAGGAAAGGAAGACCAAGAGTCACCTCTGCTTCTGAGGATAAGTTCATCCGAGTCACCAGCCTCAGAAATCGCAAGTTAACAGCAGCTCAGATCAGAGACCAGATGAATGCCACACAGAGTTCTAGCAGCAGACCCATCTCTAGAACAACTGTTAAGAGGAGACTGCGCCAATCAGGCCTTCATGGTCAAATAGCTGCTAGGAAACCACTGCTAAGGAGAGGCAACAAGCAGAAGAGATTTGTTTGGGCCAAGAAACACAAGGAATGGACATTAGACCAGTGGAAATCTGTGCTTTGGTCTGATGAGTCCAAATTTGAGATCTTTGGTTCCAACCGCCGTGTCTTTGTGAGACGCAGAAAAGGTGAACGGATGGATTCCACATGCCTGGTTCCCACTGTGAAGCATGGAGGAGGAGGTGTGATGGTGTGGGGGTGTTTTGCTGGTGACACTGTTGGGGATTTATTCAAAATTGAAGGCACACTGAACCAGCATGGCTACCACAGCATCCTGCAGCGACATGCCATCCCATCCGGTTTGCGTTTAGTTGGACGATCATTTATTTTTCAACAGGACAATGACCCCAAACACACCTCCAGGCTGTGTAAGGGCTATTTGACCAAGAAGGAGAGTGATGGAGTGCTGCGGCAGATGACCTGGCCTCCACAGTCACCGGACCTGAACCCAATCGAGATAGTTTGGGGTGAGCTGGACCGCAGAGTGAAGGCAAAGGGGCCAACAAGTGCTAAACACCTCTGGGAACTCCTTCAAGACTGTTGGAAAACCATTTCAGGTGACTACCTCTTGAAGCTCATGGAGAGAATGCCAAGAGTGTGCAAAGCAGTAATCAGAGCAAAGGGTGGCTATTTTGAAGAAACTAGAATATAAAACATGTTTTCAGTTATTTCACCTTTTTTGTTAAGTACATAACTCCACATGTGTTCATTCATAGTTTTGATGCCTTCAGTGAGAATCTACAATGTAAATAGTCATGAAAATAAAGAAAACACATTGAATGAGAAGGTGTGTCCAAACTTTTGGCCTGTACTGTATATTTATATGTTTATTTTAATACTTGAGGAGAGGATTTACTGCAGGAGACACTACAGTTTGATATATTTCAGGCTGATGGAGGACTTCTTTCAGGTAAACTTATTTAATTACGATTGTTTCAGCTGTGTGCTTTTAGCTAACAGTAACGAGTTATTGCTGTTAGTTAATATATAATCGTCACCGGCGCGCAGTGCATCTTGGGATAGGGTGGGCCACGAAGGATTCATCCGTTGCATCCTCCAAATTCTGGGAAAGAAGGCTGCATTTATTGGCCGCATTTGAAGAAGCCTTCGAAATTGGACATCCTTGGTCGCGCCGATGTGACGCGATTGTTCTTTGGAAGGCTGCAGCCCCCAGATTGTACTTGGAATGTAAATAACGTGCCAGAGTTCATCAGAACCCCTCAAAAAATATTTTTTTTTATTTTAAAAAAAAGTGCCAGGGGAGGATACAGGGTCTGGGCTGAGCCCCTCAAATCAATGTCGTCAAATCCTAGAAACGCCCCTGCGTACACCTCTCCTGTTTATGGCTAATGCGACTGGATCTGCCTCGTCTAGTCATTTTACCTGATAAATATTATTATTATTATTTGTTTATTAACTGGTCCCCAGCCTCCTGTCATTTTGCAAAAGTGGCCCCCAAGCTACGAACGTTGAGCATCCCTGCTCTAGAAGAACAGAGCAGCCTTCTGTTATCCTGATGAATATTTGCATTCCTGTCCCAAGTGAGTGTTGCCACCGGGGCGGAGAAACCCAAACCTTTGATAAACTCACACACGTCCATGGCTTCACTGAATTTTGTTTATAGCCTCCTGGGACCCTGTGTCCTCATACAAGGACATCACATATTGGGTTAACTGGACCTTCTATTTCATTCTACTTAACTTAGACCTGTCATCCTCGTTCGTGGATACTTGTAGTGCCATCTAGTAGTAGTAAGAGCACAATACACTAATCCATGTAAAAACAAGATGGCAGCAATCTCTGCCAAGTCAGACTGCAGCTGATCCCGACAGTTAAGTGGACAAGGTCCAAAACCTGATCACATTTTATGTTGAAACTTGTTTATTTATGATTAATAATGTGGAGTGCGGAGTTTGCATGTTCTCCCCATGTCAGCGTGGGTTCTTTCCGGGCTCTCCAGCTTCCTCTGCTGTCCGGCTGTCCAAAGACATGCAGATTGGGGACTAGGTTAATTGATAACTCTAAATTGTCCGTAGGTGTGAATGTGAGCATGAATGGTTGTTTGTCTCTATGTGTCAGCCCTGCGATAGTCTGGCGACCTGTCCAGGGTGTACCCTGCCTCTCGCCCGATGTCAGCTGGGATAGTCTCCAGCCCCCCCGCGACCCTCAAGAGGATGAAGCGGTTAGAAGATGAATGAATGAATGTTTGTAGTTTGATATGGCAACTAATTTGACCAATTTTAGCAAAAGCAACAAGTTAAGACACTGTTAATTATGAAGTACTCATTTTAAGACATTCATACTTTATTATTATTGACAATGTTTAGTTTATTTATACTTATCAGGTCCTAATGATCTCAAATAGCTGAGGAAATTAAAAATGCGAACCAAACAAAAGTTCGGGTCTCAGAAGGATATATTCTAGTGCGACCTCTAGCTCACCTGGTTGTGTGTTCCCCCATAAAGGCTGAATCCTTTGCAGCGGTGCGCGTTCGTCTCCAACTTGTGGTGTTTTGCTTTCCTGTCTGTCTACGGCTGTCCAATGAAACGCCCCAAAAACAATAATAATCTCAACCTCCTTTCGCATTGTTTTCCGTTCTTCTCGCAGAAACTTTGACCCCTGCATGCTCTGAATCTTCAATCAGGAAACTCAGTATGAGATCAAGTCATAAACACATGTGGCATTAACAGGCTCGTGGTGGTAATAAACAGAACAGGGCTGATTCGGAACTGATAAAACCTTTATTTCACTTTAAATTGTCTTTTACATTTTGTCCTGTTTATAACATGTAAGGTGAAACTAGAGTTGGATTTTTTTAAAAGACATACACAAATCTAGTATTACTTCAATAACCAGGGTGGGGGGGAGGTGTCGAAGGGTTTTAATTTTTTTTTTTTTGTAATTTTTTTCATTTTTTTTTATTGGTGTCCTTAAGCTAAGTCTAAATTTTCACAACCACGTGCGCGCTAAGCAATAAAACCGTCACAGAAGCAAACTTTTTTTTTTTTTTTTTTGTTGGGGTTTTTTTTTGGGTTATTTTTTTTTCCTTTTTATTTTAAGCATAATACTGGTCAGTAAAAACAAAATGATTTGAGATACCAGATATACAGACAGGCTCGGTGCCACATTCACTACTGCATGGGATCATTTTTTTCCTTATAAAGCGTAGAATAACTGCCTTTTTGTTCAGCTAATGAGAAAAAGAGCGGCAGGGAGGAATTTTTTTTTCAACCTTTTTAAACTTCAGTGCATGAAAACATTTGTCCCCAGCAAAAAAGAAAAATAAACAAAAAACACTGAGACACATGACTTTTCTACACCTAAAGAGTGGAATGTCGATGGTTAGTGACAAGGTTATTGTGACACTGAGTGGATAAGTTTATAAAAATGGGGCTCTGACAGACTCACAGGTCTGCGCTGTGGTTGGCTGACATCCCCTGATAGTTCTCCAAGTTTGGGATTTGCTTTTTGACACGTACAGCATCTCTATCGGCAGGTCGTAGACATTTAAATAAGAGAGACTACAGGGCGTTTGTTTTATGCCAGGTCGAATTTTCTTATTGTAAAAGATCAAACGCAGGAAAAACGTACCGTTTACTGCTGATCGAGTGTTTTCCCTTTTCTAAATGCAGTCAGACAGATCATCTAAAGGTCGGCATGTACGCATATTTACATACTAACCTCAACACATTAACCATGATCCCAACGTCAGGTTTCCACAAACAGATGATTGGCTGATCGGCTGCCGGGAGATTTGGCTCCTTCAACGCACGTACCTGTTGTGGACTCAAACTGCGCATGGGTGACACTTAAAATCTTTAGTGAAATTTAATATCAGTCAGCTGGGTTTAGCCTGAGCAGTCTCGGACTTGCACAAAGTACTGAATCGAACTGTTATATATCAGGGCTCAACAATAGGGATCATCTGGGGCAAGAAAACGCCACGTCAGGCTAGTAAATTTAGCAACTCATCTGCCCAATCATGCAAGTGGTGTAAAAGAATGAAACTTTTTCCCAGAAATGATGATGGAAGTAGCTACAGAGTGAGCTGTCGCGCTGCTGAGAGTTGCACATGCGCAATATGGATTGGGCACTCGTGAGAAAATGGCGGCAGTTAAAATCAAAATTTGAGAGCTAAAGCAGCAGCTAGCATTTAGTTGGCTGGCGTTCGAGGATGTGGGTGAAACTCCAACTAAATATTGCGCAATTTGCCACAACTTTGAGAGAAGGTGGATAAAACAGGCCCATTTTCAATGACAATTAACTTTAGTCTGTGTTGGCATTTGATAACCACTAATGATAAAATCATTTGTGTTGGGGCAAGTGAAAACTACATTTTGAACGAGTAGATTTCTGTCCCACTTGCCTGATCGGGCAAGTTTGGTTTCACCTTTCTCGCAGATTTTAGTCAAAGATGCAACTTTTTGACTTTCTAAAGGTCCACTTATGTCACCTGAGTTTAGTTTTTGAGCCTGCTTTCAAGGTCAAGATGAACTCTGACGCTCAAATCCACTTTTGTTTTTAAGTCTGACCCTCTAATCTTGATCATCGTAGACATAACGATCAGGTGGCAGGAACAATACCTGACCTAACTGCCGCTCATATTTTGGAAATGAGAAAACAGGAAGTGTAAGTGTTGATCCACAGAGTGTAGAATTCCCCGCTCCACGCTCGCGGCAGATTTACATGGTGATAAATGACGGCATGCATTCCTGTTGGCAGATCATTCAGCAGCGAAGTGGAAACTAAAGACTTTTCTAGACTTGTCAGTACAAGCAGTTAGGGGGCATAAGGAGGCGTAGGGTAGGGGGTGGGGGGGACAGTACCAAACAATGTTCTGGTCAAAAATGCTAAAGCATAAAACAGCAGCTGACTGTAACGGCTTCAAGGTTTTCATTGCAAGCAGGTGTTAACGAACAACATCGACAAACCGTTTTCCAAAAGACAGATTTACAGTTAAGCTCTAAAAATGTTTTACAATTTTACAGTTCTCAAAAACCGGAAAGAAGTTTGATTTGTTATGCACACACACACACAAAAGGAAGGAAAAAAAAAGCAATCGCAAGGGGAAATGAACATGTTTAGGTTTTAACTTTAGGGACAGCAGTGCTGATGTCTCACAGCACCGTGACTGGAGGGAGCAGGCAGGTCCCGATGGTGGTGACAATGTCTAAACTCTCAGACATTAAGATGGAATGTATGCTCTTTTTTTTTTTTTTGTTTTAATCATTTTTAAATCGGTTTTTAGCTCCGAACAGAAAATATGCTGTTGAATAAACCTCCGGGTCTCAGTTAGAAAATAAAATAAAATAAAAAACAGTAAGTGTTTGATTACACAGCAGGTAAAACACTTTGTTTTTAGAATTGTCAGTGTCACAATACAGCCTTGTAGGAGGACCCTTCTGTATAAACCTCAGCAGAATTGCACTGCTGCTCAAACACACCCCCTCCCAGCTGAATATCATTGTTTTGTCATCAAACAGAGGATCTGGTGGCGAGGTGGAGGAAAAACTAAGCATCACAGTGTTTGTTGAAAATAAACGGACAGTTTAATAACCATTTTTTTGATGTTTTGTTTAAAGTGGAATAAAACCAGCCATTCGCCAGTACACTAAGAAAAGCCAAAAGAGAAGGGATGGACAACTACATGAGTGCGTTAACTCACTAGAGCGAGGAGGGGGAGGGGGGGAGGGGTCGTGGACAACTATATAAGTGCATTAACTCAATGGAGCGAGAGGGGGTGGACAACTATATATGTGCGTTCTCATTAGAGGGTCGGGAGGGTGAGAGCACATCCTGAAATGTTAGGAAGGAGGGAAGAGGAGTGAGGGAAGAACAAGAGGAGTAAGAACAAACAAGGAGGGTAAAAACAGAGGGATGTGGACTCTAATAAAAAGGATTCATTTTGTAGTTTTGGATAAAAACCCCTCCCTGCGTGCTATAAGACTAGACTGACCAGGAGGTTGAGTCTGCTGGCCGGCCTTGGAGTGCCATGATCATAAGGAGGGTGGGAGGAGGGATGGAGGGATCGTAGGCGGGGTGATGGAGTAGTTTTCTCTTTTTCCCCCTTCTTCTTCTTTTTAAATTATATTTTTAAATATCTGTCTGTGAAGGTCAGGTACTATTCATGCTGTTGGTTATACAGAAGGGAAGTCGGGAGGCTGGGCTTGAAAAAGTGGGACGAGGGAATGAACGGGCTGTTTATGTGTACGAAGAGAGGGAGAAGAAAGAGGAAGAGAGATAAAAGGAGGAGGAAGAGAGTGGGGATGGGTTAACAGTGAAGTGCGCTCTAGTTCTCTCCATCGCCAGCTTCGCCCTCATCTCCCTGGTTTTCTGATGTCCACAGCTGCAGAGAGACAGAGAGGAGAGATCTTTCAGTTATCTTACCAAAGCAAACACTTGAATCCTACGAAGAGTTTCTCAACAGGTTGAAAAAAATGTAACCTGTACTGAATCATGTGAGCTGAAAGCAGGATTTATACTTCTGCTTTGAAGCTACAGCACTGACATGCACCTCCTCAGAAATGTAACTACACATCGCGGCGTTTATTTTTGTAAGCTGAAACCATTTCCCTCAGTGGAGAGGAAACTTTAACTTCACAGATCAGAAACAATAACTTGTGAAGACAATAAAGCCTCCACAAAAATAGCATTTTCTTGTGTGATTCATCCTGGCTTCATATGAGCAGAGGAAATCTCTGCTCGTTGCTAGGCTAATTTATACAATGTAAAATGCCATAGGCTTGTGCTAATAACGTTAGCATGTTATATTTGTGTGGAAAATGTGTCCAGCAAAAGACAAGTGTTTGTCTGTGAGCATAAATAAGCCCTCACAAAACTTCTCCCTATTTTTAACCTACAGACGTGCTCGGATCATTTTTGGTGTCCAGTTTTTTGTGTGTACTCACAGTGAGGTTGTCCCTTAGTAGCTGCATGATCAGCGTGCTGTCTTTGTACGAGTCCTCGTTCAAGGTGTCGAGCTCGGCGATCGCCTCATCAAAAGCCTGCAGGGAGGAACAGAGAGGATCAGTGATGTAAACTCATGATGATGATGATGATGATGATATTTAAGCCATTTTCAAATTAGTCAGTCTTTGTTCAATGACTGTTCTGATGAAGACTTATGAGTTTATTTAGAAGTAGAAGTACACTTTCACATAAAGAGATGTCCTGGGCATGGCCTGCACATTTATTCAAATAGGCCTCAACGTTTCAAAACCTAATTCTGTCCAGAAATGGCGTCAGATGCCAGAGGACTGCAGATCCGTCTGGAGCTCCATCTTAACTGTTAACTGGCAGACTGTCCATGATCTGTATCGCCATCCAATACAGTGCTCTTACGTGAATAGACAAAGTGTTGTGTGCCCACCTGCTTGGCCAGAGAGCAGGCCTGCTCGGGCGAGTTGAGGATTTCGTAGTAGAAGACGGAGAAGTTGAGGGCCAGGCCCAGCCGGATGGGGTGTGTTGGCTGCATGTCCTTCTTGCTGATGTCGAAGGCTTGCTGGTAGGCCTGCTGAGAGTTTTCCACCGTGTCTATACAACACAAATAAAAGAGAAAAGATGAAAAATATAAATTGCGAGGACAGTAAAGCCTTTGAAGTCTTATGTGTGATTTTTCTTCCTCCTTCATGTGAGCAGAGGAAAAGTCTACTTGCTGCGAGGCTAATTTGAGCAATGTGTCGAGCAAAAGATAAATATTTTGTCTGTGTACCTTTTGAGTTTTTTACTGTGGTTTAATATTGTCGCTATTAAGTCATGTTTATGTGTGTTTTATGTATGCTGGTTAGATCAATCAACCTTTACTGCACTCTACAGAAACTCAACACAGAACACGACAGCCTCGTCACCAGCATGGCTGACAGCAAATCCAATCTGGTGTAAATTCTACGTGTGTCTGCATTAAACTTTTGTTTTATGACAGCTGGTGCACATCTGAGTGAACCTGCCACCAGCAGAGAGCAGTAACTTTGTCAACATCTCGTCTCAATTTCCTATACAACAGTTGCTAACCCTGGCAACAAACCATCATTGGTTACCATCTCTTGGCAACCATCTGAATGAGTCTGTCTCAGCGTTAACAACAGGAGCTCAACAAAAGGATATAAATAGATGACAAAAACATGTACCTGTTGAAGGTGTTACAAGCCTACTTTTCAAATATCACTGACTTGTGAAGCCTTTGTATGACATCATGGCTGAGACTTTTACCATAAACCCTGACGCTTCATGTGTCCTCTGACCCCTCTCTGCCATCTTTGTCTTTACTGAACAGGACTCATATGATGTGAAATTTGTTTTTTATTCCTTTTACCATCTGCAACCATGATAAAAAGCTGCATTTCTCAGTTTGTGCCTCGAGGCAATCTGGCACATTATTATCCTCAAAATCAAACCTGTTGCAACACAACGTAAAACGCAGTGTAGAGGCCGCTAGAGATTGACCAGCTCCTCAGTACTTGTCTCATTTGTTTACAGAAATAATACTACTGCCTCAACTTTAATACAATATTGGCAGACGACAGAATTGAGTGACGATTACAGACTATTGCAATTTGCTTGTGTGGAGAGTTATTTCCTCTCACACAGACGCTGAATGTATGGACTGGTTGGGCATCGGCTTTAGTCCTTGTCTGTTCATGTCCAACTTTTTGGCTGAGACACAATGACGTCAGGTGACTAGTTGCCACTAGTCATCTAAAGTTGTTGTGGTTGGTGACAATTGGTGTGGCTGTAATAGTGGCAGGGTCTTAAATTAACTTTTTTCACTGCCTTCCACTGTGGCAAGTGGTTTTTCTGCCATGCAGCTACTTTATCTGCCACTTTTGAAATCTATGTGCTAAAAGAAGGAGTAACATTTGCATCATAATGTTGCATCATTTAATGTAATGTATAATGTATAATGATATACCAGTGTTTACCAGCTGCAACATTAAAGTGACACACGCATTACTGCAACAGTAACTACACTCAAAAATATAATTTATATTTTTATTAAATGAGCCATTCTGCATAACGACTACTTTTACTTTTGGTACTTAAAGTATATTTTGATGCTAAAACCTATATACTTTAACAGAATATTTTCACACTGTATTATTACTTTGACTTAAAGATTTGAGTGTTTCTTCCAACACTGGTAAAATCCAACGTGAATTACACCATAGCTTTTGGGGAAGCACCATTTTTGGGGGATGGGAGGGTACTGTAAACATGCACGCACACACATGAATGCATCTACCTGTTGCCAACTGCTGTCTGCTCTGAGAACATCTACCATCACTTTCACTCTTGCTCGATCATCACATACTCGCTGCGCACTGAGCTGACAGTACAGGCCATGTGTGTATGTATTTGCGCATCTGAAATCTGGTGAACTCGACTGTCAAAATGAATAATGTTCTTCAGCTAATAGCGTTGCTTTTACCTATCAATTCTAAGTAAGCAACTTTCAAATGTGTAGCTCTATCCAAACACGCTAATTCCGAAACATGTCTTTCCATTGTGCCTATTCCCTGTCTGCCAAAGTAGCAGCTGGCCTGAAGATTTTACCAACAATTGATTCAGACCCTCATCAGTGGAAGGAGCTCCTAACTCTTAGCAATAAAGTTTTCTCATTACTGCAAGCAAAACAAATATTTACCAAGTTCTGTTTATTAGAGAGGAATATTTACTCTGAGCAACGCCGCAAACAGACTTTTGTTTGAGCGACAGAAAGACGCTCTGGTTAGTCTTTGATTTGACTGAGTGAGGAATCCCTTAAACAGGGTTGAAGATCCCTGAACCAACAAACTTCTCTCTGCTCAACTGCCCACTAACAAGACACTGAACCCCTCTGAGCTCCAGGACTGCAGCACTGAAGCTCAGCTACACCGAGGATCCGAAATGATGCGAGATGCTGTAATTATATCTACTTGTGCCTCCTTTAATAAAGGAATAACACTTTGCTTATTTTCCCAGACAAAATGCTTTTTGTAACTGCTCAAACCCACACTCACCCTTCTTTGAGTCCCCAGAGGCCACCTCTGACAGGTATCTGAAGTAGTCTCCTTTCATTTTGAGGTAGAACACCTTGCTCTCCGCCTGAGATGCGTTGGGAATGAGGAATTTATCGAGCAGATTCTGAAACAGACAAGACCAGAAGGGTTTATAAACAGAAATGTAAAACCAGACCAGCAGATTCTGTGTTTATACAACAACGGCAGGGCAACACAAAAAGAAACCTGCCAGTGTGCAAGTAAAGTGACAACTTGAGTACAGATGGTTTTACTGATGCATATCTGTGCACTGCAGCGTTTGTTTGGGTAGGGCGTGGCATTGAGGATATCAAGTGTGTGATGACGTGGAGTTCGTGTGGGGACACAAAAGAAACTGGACAGTAATTGCTTAGTGTAATGAGCCTGGTTAGCAACATGTGTGCCAGCGGTGATAGCAGTCAAAGCTAACCAGTCACTGACGAATGCTTATCGGATGATTGAATGGCTTTAGAAACCCACTCCCACACCATTTCTGGCATTGGGCTACGCAGGGATCATACTTCTGCACTGAATCTGTGCCGCAGCCTTTGTTCAGATGCGTAGCCTATGTCATAGCCTGACGTGCACCTCCTCCGAAATTTAACAGCACATCAGGGCGACGCAGACTTCCTGTTGAAGTGGCAATAAATCCCCAAGTAGCATTTGAGGTCTTGTGTGAGATTTATTCTGGCTTCATGTGAGTAGAGGAACATCTGTTAATGGCTAGGCTAATTTTTGCAACAGGGGATGTCAAAGGCTTGTGCTAATAACGTTAGCATGTTGAATATGTGGGTAAAAGGACTCCAGTATAAGAAAACTGGTTTGTCAGTGAACGTTTGAGTTATAATGGAGCCAAATTTTGTACTTTTGTTTAATATTGTTGCTGTTAAGCCATGTTTAAAGTGTGTTTAAGGCGTGTTAGTTGAGTCAACCAAACTTTACTGCACTTCATAGAAACCCCACCACCAACTAACATTTTGGAGGTGTAACTGCAGGGCACCACTGCACAAGTATAGATGCTTACAACAGCGTAGAGCTTGGACAATAAATTAGCCCTAAGCTAACCCTACTTTCTGAAACTGATGAGTTTGAACTTTCCCCTCAAATTCTATTTTATTCTTGTCACTATTACAACTGAGTTCAACACCATAAATGTGTTCCAGGAGAGAAGATTTGAAAATGTGCACCCTTATCCCCACATTAAAACTGAACCTCTACTCTTTATGACGACCATCTTTTCACTCTGAATAGCAGTGTGGCCCCTTTGAAACAACTACTAACATTACTGCAGACATGGTCGGACGAAATATTGTTTAAAAAAAGCTTATTTTCTAGTATAATCCAGCCCTCACACCCCTGTGGAAAGTCACTGTGTGGCAAGCTAGCATCTCTTCTGCAAGAGGCCCTCTCATTGTTTTCATAAAGTCCAGTATATAGACGTAGCCCTGCTGTTTAGAATGGTTAACGCTACTGTTTGTCAGCCTTATATATCAAGAGGAGCTTGTTAAAAATCAGTTCAGCTGTTCACATGTACACACAAAGGAATACCTCCTGGCCCCCAGCTGGGAACCACTGTATTAGACTATTTTATATCTTGTTGTAAATCAGTGATCAGGAACATTGGATTCCATATAGGCTTTGATTTGTCAGGTGTTTCATTCAAATGGATCTAAATGGATTAGACAATTAGATATATTCCAGTCTGGTTATTTTATCTAGAAACAGTTTCTCAACTGATTTTCCATCGAGTCTTACAATATATATTAATATTGCAAGATCAAATCAAATATACTTGTGACCCACTAGGTGGGGTTCTCCCACTGTGTTGAAGACATCAATCCATTTTGTCAAATTGATTCAGAAACACTGTTCCTCCACCTCTACCCATCTCTACTCCTTCAGCTCTAACACTGCCCACTAAGCATGACAAACCAGGCAGTCAGAAGTCAGTAGTGGCTCACACACCTCACACACCCACCTACAGAGCAGAGTGATCGACCAAAGCAGAAGCACCACTCTCGTTTCTTTTTTGTTGTCAGGTTGTGGGGCATTCGTAGCCGTGTTGCAGCCATTGTGGTTGCCTGTAGTAGAACTATCCAGTCGTCATAGCAGTCAGTTGTTAACAATAAAATAAGAATACCTACCATCGGGGATGGGCATTTTTAGCAACTCCCATTTATGAGTAGTACTAACATTAAATTATTAATTGGTGCATGGGTTAGACGCAGCACTCCTGCGACCACGCTCCTTCCGGTAAGTTCAGCATCTGTACAGTTAGCATGAAACAGCAACTCGAAACAGCCTGTCGTTAAAGCGCTTAGGATTTGTCGTTAACACCTGTTATAAAGCGTAGCATGCCGTAGGACTGCCCCCTGAAAGTCGGAGATTCGAATCTTTAGTCAGAGTCCCCTTTAGTCAACTGAGATTTTTTCAAGCAGAGCAGTCTTTCCTTTTCAGTCAGTCAGTGTGCAGTGTACTTCTGGGAGCATCCCCAGATTTAGTTGCGGAGTGAGCGCTCCTCGCTTTTGTCGGTACAGGCAGCTGTGGACACAGAGGCAGAGAAGATCACGTATCTTCTGCCTTTTGCTTAGAAGCGGTAAATTTACAGCTCACAGCAACTTACTACGACACAGTCTCTGGCTTTTGTTTGATATCTACTGTTGGTTCCATGTTTCTGATCCATCGTTAGCATTGCTAGTTTACTGTATGACGTAAATGTCCCTGTCACACTGAACATCTCGCTGAACGCCATTCAAACTCCATATGAAAAAAAAAGGAACACATATTCAGATTTGATTCGACTGATATGATTCTGAATCAGGTACAGATCACCGATGTCCAAATGCCGATCTCTACCTATGTACCTATACAGCAAATTACCTGACTTAAATGTTCACAGAATGGTCATTTCTGAATGCTGCTTATATTTTCGTCTGTATTATCAAACACGGTGCTCCCAACGCATGAAAGAAAAGCACTACTGTTCAAACTATTTTTTCCCCCACTTCAGGACAGAACAAATAAGAGAATCTATTTTTAGCTATAGTCTAATCCATTGGTAATATCTTGTAGCTCAAGGTCATGGACACACTCTTTGTCCTGCAGATGCATCAAATCTTTCTCTTTCCAAGCCTCCTGCTGCTTTAAGGACAGCATGTCTCCACCCGTCCTTCCCTCCCTTCATTCCTACATCACCACATCACTGCAGAGGCTTCCAGTTTGACCTTGAAGATATTATTAGAAGTCTGCTCAGGCGCTAAAAATTTGAGTCTGCCTTGACCTTGAGCAATTTCTGTTCTAACCCAGTCAGGACCTGGCAGTGTGGAGGTTGATCATGAGGACTGAATCAAAGACCTAACTGTTTAAAAACTGCAGATGATACATTTTCCCTCAACACTGTCCGACAGCATCTCTGAACTCTGACAGCCGAGTGACACTCAAATCTTTTAGGTTCTACTATGTTTAGGCAGGACTGACCACAAACTTACAGGACATTCAAGGGACTCTGTGTCGAAAGATTACGCAATTAAACAGACAGAAACTTACAGCTTTTAGGTGACAGAGCACTCGTAACTATTCTCTACAACTGCAAGTCACCGTATTTTTCCTTACTGTAATTTCCTCTTCCTCAGAGGCTCCGAAAGCAGCACACACAAGACCACCAGTGTTAACCCTGATTGTTTCTGTCACTGACTGAATCATTTTTCCTGATACAAAACTTTAAACACAATCTATTACTTGGATTTGAAGTAATTATTACAGTCATTTTACATACAATCAGACATTTTTCCATCAGATTTTACAAAATATAAACACAAAAAAATGTAAAGCGTAGAAACATAAAAAAAAATATATTTTCTAACACTTCTAAAGTTATTTAAATTATGAACATTATTTAGTTTTGGAGATGCAAAGCTGCTGTGGTGAATTCATCAATTAGTCCTCTGGCACTACTGCGCGTTTTCGCACCACATGTAATGAAACACAATGACGTCATTACAAGTGTACAACAAGACGACAAAAGACAGAGGCATTAACTTCCTGCTGCTAAAAGAATTAATGCTCTATGGTTCTTGTGGTTTTCATTTTAGCTCAATATACGAAGGAATATGCAAACAGCGATTTCCCACTGCCAATACAGGGAACTAATGGAATAATGAAAGCAAAATACCACGTTTGCACAGCATGTAAGATAAGGTAACGTAAGGTCATGAGGTCGAGAAAGGGAAGACAGATGCCTTCGCTTCCTGCTGCGAAAAGAATGATGGCTCTAGCGATTATGGATCTTATCATAGATCTATTTAAATAGAACCATGCAGAAAATGATCTCCTGCGGCTGTCCACTGGTGGTTCGTTTTTAAAGGGTTTTAAAGAGAAATATTACACTTATGTTTCAGGTGTAAGCACCACACATAATTAAACTTGTGGGGAGTTTAGGTAGGTACGTACACTGGTGAAGGATATGTTTTTTTTCTGACAGATGGATGACAAAAGAAAATACAGGCGAGTCAAATCCAATCCAGAGACGACTTTACTTGGGATTCAGGTTGAAAACAGCACTGCATTACAAAATCGTGGGGTCAAGGGATTAAGGCTTTTTGCCAAAGGTACCCCCTCTGCATTAACAACCCCTGTGCCAACACAGCGGCCTAAATGACTGCGAACACAATCTTATCCCTTAGTCAAAAGCAGGCCATGAGCCCATAGGTGGAGGCATGTTTAAACAGAACAGGTTTAGAAAATGTTATCAGACCACAACTAAACCTGTTCATAGGTGTTCCTGTTTCTAGCTGTTCTTAATCGCCACACCAGAAGGTGTGAACGTCACAGAAAGAGGTGAAATGAGGTGGTTTATAGTTGTTGCACATTTTTAGGTAATCTCTCACGGAAGGCATTAATGGTGTTAAACTCCGTTGTGTAAACAGAAAATGACCAACTGACAAGCACCTCTGTTGAAGCATACCGATCCCTGAAGGGTGTGTTCAGGCTGACAGTAACACTCTATCAACAGTAATCGCAGGTTCCTCATTCTTTTCAATCAGACCAATGTGTGTCTGCAAATATGCTGAGTCATATGCCACCTGGATTGACTCTTGCCTCAACGCGATGTAACATCACCTGGCAATACAGTGCGTTGACTAATCAAATGTAGGGATAAGCCAAATGTGAAATTCTGGGCTGATACCGATGTTTTGTTTTTGTGTATTTATTCCCCCTTTAGTGCCAGGGAAAACAAGAAATCTACATTATAGAAGAATAACTGTTTTTAGGTCACTCAGCCGTTCATTAAACTACATTTGACTGAGCATGAATTAAAAAAAAAAAAAAAAAAAAAAAATATATATATATATATATATATATATATATATATATATATATATATATATATATATATATATATATATAGCAACGTAATATATAACCGTTCACATGAAAAACATCTTTTAAAACTGTTTCAGATGCCTCTTTACTATATATCACTATTCCCTGTCTAACATCTATTTTATATTACTATAAAAACATTACTAAATTTATCCTTCAAGCAGCTGTGTTAATTCAAGTTTCCTACCTAAAATTACATTTTATAAGATTACAGTTGAACACATCATGATAAAGTCATAGCTACCTATGCTTAATACTAGAGCTGGGTATTGTTTAAAATATATCAATACCAGTACCTTTACAGTGATACCGATACCAACAGAATACTTAATTTGTATACTGTAAAAATTAACAGCCTGGGCTTTTATATGCTCCAGTCTCTTTAAACGACCCAGCTGGCCACCAACATCATTAGAGAGTGATATTCGGTTGAATTCAGGTTGTGACGTCTGGTGACCAAAGAAACTGAAGCTGCTGCTGAGTGTGAGGTTTGCACTGGTGCAGGTTGTGAGAGTCAGCCCGTCTGTACACACACAGCAACTGGGCTAACTGTTAGCTTCACATGGCTTGTCATCGATGGATTTAACAACAGTCTCGAGCAATTTCGGTGTGAGTTTATTGGGGGCATTTAACGGCATGATGTTGGATTTCAGCTGCTGCTGCAGCTGTGTAGCCAGTGCTTACCGGGCAGACACTGAACTAACCGTTCATGTTGAGGATAGCAGCTCTGGATATGACTAACAGAAAGCCTGCTAATGTGGCAAGGTGATGGGACAGGATTAAACCTCCGGCACAAGAAGGATCGAATGCAGGTGTTGTTTAAATGGAGATGTTTCAATACTACTTGGTACTGATTTGTTTCGGTTGGTACCTTGGAAGTATAGAGTACCAACACCCAACCCTATCCAACACTTATTTTTACTGAATAGAACTTGAACGCATCATAATGTAACTCAGTGCAACCTTTGTCGGCAGTTAGTTCAGCCACTGGCTATCAGCTAACATTAGCTAGCTCTCCTCCTGCCAAAAGCAACACAGATTTGTAAGCTGTGTTGTAAGCTGCTCCCCTTGACGTGTCGTTGGTGAGTTTACTGCTTACTTAAACCAAAACACATTTTATAATGTCCCTGGGAGACCGTTAGTCTCGAGCCCTGCTTGTTAGCCTGTGCCACATTGATGTGACATGACAGAAAAACATCGGCCACTGCCATTAGTGAATGTCTCATGATGATGATCTCATTTGATCTCATTTGCCGAACATGTAGTCAACAAGGAGAATATTGGTCAATAAAGCAGGGCATCCCTCATCAGATCCACACACACACCTTAAGCAGATTACTATGCAGTGACAAATTAAATTATTATGCTGTGGTATCTCAGCTGTAAAATCCTGTCTCATGCTATAAAATACTACTGGGCAGTCTTTTACCATCTGATAAGACTTTAAACTCATAGATTTATAACTTACATTGGACTTCCTGGATCATATTTCATCCTCTCACCTCCTACCTGTAGCAACACTCCCACGCTAGCAGCCCCTTGCTTGTTTTTCTGAATGCAACACTATTTACTTTCTGAACACCTGCTCAGGACTAAACTGACAGACACCACTTCAAAAAATAAGATGCAGTAGTAACGACGGGTTCATAAAATATATTCATTTAAAAATCACCCCTTGTCATTTCTGAGCCTTCATATGAGCAGTCTGGCCACACACACACATATATGACTTGAGCCACAGTGTTGCCTTTGTAGCAATCTTTTCCTCTGAAGCGAGTAAATACAATAAATGAAACACAGATACCCAAGTGAGGAAAAAGACAGAAGACAGAGAGGAAAACTAAGCTTTGTTTGACAACTCTTAGGAGCCACCAGCACTGCTGCTAGCAATATTATTACTGCCTCCACGAGTAACACCATGTGACTGGTGTTCTCTCCTCAGCCAGGAGGGATCAGCTCCAGTTTGCTTCCTTCCTCCATCTTCCCCTCGTCCTGCTCCGCTCCCTCTGTATACCTTCTGTACCACTCCTCCCTGCCCACCATCACCATCGCCACCCATCATGTCTATCCTTCCTCTCCGTCTTCACACCCCCTCGCTCCCTGCCTGCCCTTTCCCCATCCCTCTCCGTACCAGCACGTCGTGGCAGATTTCTTGGAGCTCACTCTCGATCTTCACACGGTATTCGCGGGCCATCAGCTGTTTCTTCTCGTTCCCCTCCGTCTTCTGCTCAATGCTGGAGATGACGCGCCAGGATGAACGACGGGCCCCCACCTAAAAGCAACAACAGCTACGTCAACCACAAAAACTGACATTAAATGACAGCATCTTATACACCTTTAATACAAGCCATACTTTGTGTTGTAGAGTAACCATGATTAAAAATTAAAAGCAAATAATTGCAGTTTGAAATCATTTACACATCAACAATATACAAGCAGTGTAATTTTATTAAATACTTGAGGGAAATGTGACAGTTTCCTTGTCATTAAAATGATGTTGAGCAATGACACAATGTGAAGCTGACATGTAAATCAACCACGAAATATATGTTAAGTATAAATAAGAACTTTTATGATAATTTTTTAAACTTTACAAATACTAATTTGTAATAGATGTAGGACAAGATAATCTTCAACTAAATTTGCTCTGTGATGCTCAATACAAAGCCTACAGTATCTTTCCCATCTTCACATTAGAACATGACCATCATGTGAGATAAGTGTGGCTGATGCTATTCCCTACGTCCAAACTAAACATATCCCACAGAGTGACTTATACCGTCCTCCTGGCTGGGTTACACATGCAACTTAAATAGTACTGAGTGGTCCTCTATGCTGTCAAGCACTGACAAAAAAATAAATAAATAAATAAATAAAAAATCAAGCAAACCTCAATGTAACTGGAGCAGCAGTGCTTGAAAACCTGAGGCTGCTCTTACATAATTTCTGCTTTTATAGTTAGATTATAAAATCTTCATAAAAACAAAACAAACAAAAAAAAAAAAAAATCACAAAAATTGTGGCCGTGCAGCAAGTGACAGACTACAGTTATATAAGAAGCTAAAGATTTTAACAGCCACTGTAAATACTATTAATAAACCTCAGGGGAGAGCAGACTGTTTTGTAAGACGTATCTCAAATCTGTGACTCCTGTTATAGCACATCCTAAACAAAATACAACTCTGCTTTCAAAGATGGCATTTTAACAAGTGAAGAGCTGAGATGTGACGAGCTGCAGTCAAACGTTGCAGCCTCAACATTATGTCCGGTTGTCCCAAACCACCACAGAAATGTTTCCCTGGAAAGATCTGGCAGTCATTTGAGAAAGAACAGAGGCTGTAACTTCAGAGGGAGATGTTTGCAACTGCCACAGGAGTTAAATCATTAACCTCAGATGCACCAAAGGTGTCTATTATGGGTGTAAAAATATATCACGGTGCAATGTTTGGAATAGAGAAACAGATAATCAAGTGGTGGAGCTGAAAAATAAATAAAATATCAATTTAATTCTATCAACATGCTGTGAGCGCAGTGCAAAGTTGGAGTGGAGAACCACAGAGTGAACTGTCACGTCACTTTGAGCACTGATGTGTTTATTCTGTTTTTTAGGCCACAAGAAGTCAATGAACAATCTTCTCATATGATCAGTCTCCTCTAGACTGTCCGCTGCTCCTGTCTCTAAATATATAACAACCCTTTGCTCAAGTTTAGGAAGGTCAACGGTTAACCCTTAACTGGTTAACTGCCAAGAATAGCCCCTTTTACAATGCCTGTTCAAGACACTGTTATTCCTTCTGGCCATTCCGTATCAAAGGTACCATAGTTGAAAGAGGGGACAGCGTTGTCTCGCCTCTGAGTCGGGAACGGGAATGGAGGTAGCAGCAGTGCCGAAACAAGATCTGTATTAACAGGACAGCCCATAGAACAGAATCATGGGCGGCATGGGTGTGATGATTTGACAACATGTTATACGTGCAACCCACCACGGGAGGTTCAAAAACCAGCTACCAGCAGTTAGTGGCTAACTCAAAAATGAAACAGTGGCCAAAAAAGTCCACACATTGAAACAACAATAAGCTCTGGGACCTCTGAGCGGAGGACGAGATCGGCCGCCATATAACAGGGACAGTAAATGATTGTTATTGACATGTTATTATTCATGAAGCACTGCTGACACGATTGTTACATGTCATGTGTGACATGACGCCTCTTTTGATTCCGCAGGAGTGGCATGATGCTGCCGTTGTTTGGTTCTGTGCAAAAATACAAAGGAAGCATAAAGAAGGGACTTCGTGGTGGCTCTGTAGCGCAGTGTCTGAGTAAAAAGGACTAAAGTTTAGCAACCTTCCTTTAGCAAATACCTATAATACGGCCATTCTAACACAAGTGTTGCTATGGAAACACGTTGCCCACCCTCCAGTCTCCCCCAGGTCACTCCACTGAGTAAACAGCTCAATTTTTATCACTGTTAGCTCTAGCCCTTTTTAGATAGGAATTGTGCAAATTCCTTGTCTCCTCAGTTGCTCATCTTTACAGTGTCTGTCAGGTTTGTGTTTCCCTCTTGTTACTAGCTGCTCGCTAATTCCTGCTATCAGCTGTTTCCTGTTTATCCACCACCAGTGGCTCGCACGTGCGGCGTCATCAACAGCTCCTCCCACAGGTCATCAACAGCCCCTCCCGTTGCGAAAGGCCGCCTTGGTCTGTTTAAACTAAAAGGGTTCCACCAATACGACTACCCTACGAGGCGGAAAACTGAGCACCTCGGATCAACTCGCCATTCCGCCTCTGTGTGTATAGACGCTTTCGGCTTGCCGGCAAACAGCCCAACATTCGCGGAAAATCTGGCAGTGTAAAAGGGGCTTCTGTTAGCACCACTAGCAGTGTCAGTAAAGCTAAAGTTGCTAACATAGGTAACAATGCTAAAGGAGGTTTGCAGCTCAAAATGAAGCTGCTTACTCACCAGTGTTACCTAGGGGGAGACCCGAGGGTTGGCACAGTGTGTCTAAGAACGCTAGACTGCTGTCTGTCTGTCAGCAAAGCCAACAGAACATACAATATAAGTCAAGACATTTACATCACAAAACTTTAAAATACCACCACTTCTAAATGGATGGCACTTTAAAATGCGGCCCTTACGCTCAATAGAGTCAAAGGAGTGCCAGACCTACAGAAAAGATCTCTTGTATTTCATGTCATTTAGCTTTTTTTTCCCCTCAAAAATTAACCGCCTAGTTACCAGTTCATGGGTGTTGTGCTACTGACAGCAAAATGAACTGAAACTGACATCCGTATTCCAGTTTAAAAATTCAGCCGCACATGTATGGATAGAGTTATGCTCGCCTGAATTTGTGCTGCCTAAAGAAAAACTGCTTCAGTTTGTATTTCCATTTCTTCCCCAAAGTTTGCGTTCATGCCACCTCTTTTTTGTGTTGCAAAAATCTAACTGAACAGCATCAACCACACTTAGTAATACATTTATTCTTTCTTCATGTGGACATTCTTATTTAGATATTGATTATTCCTTAACTTAATTTTATGGAGAAAATTTACTTGTAAAACAAGCTGATTCTATAATTAAGAAAATATATTATTTGCATTTTATAGTAAAATCCATGAGGTCATTTATCATTTATTTTTTAACTAAAAGTACTGTGGCAGTCCTAAGCTTTATATTGTGAAGTGAACCAAATCATGAGCTAACTGTACCGTTGCACTCTGCACATCTCCACATTTTGGGGGATGGGCAAACAAAGAAACCTGTCTGAGTCATTAGGTAGAAGCCATACCACGTTCTTGTAGGCGACAGAGAGCAGGTTGCGCTCCTCGTTGCTCAGCTCCAGGCCCTGCTCCGTCACAGCCTTCATGGAACTCGCCATGTCGTCGTAGCGCTCAGCCTGCTCTGCCAGCTTGGCTTTCTGCACCAGGTCGTTCTTATCCATTTTTAGGCTGCAGGCAGAAGAACAGGGGACAATTAGTATTTGGACTTAAGCACTGAGGCTCTCCGTTTACCATCTGGGACAGGCAAAAAAAAAAAATAAGGAAGACAGACTGGGAGAGAGGCAACAAGAACGTTACGAATAGTGTGAGAAATACAAGTGTGCAAGATCTGAGGGACCAAAATATGAGTAGAGTGTGGTGAAGAAGGGGAAAGAATTAAGAGAAACGGAAAACCACCCGAGTGGGACAGAGTATCGGCTAGATGCTGGAACATGTACGAGGTAGCTTATCCGTACCATAATCAAATCACTAACACTGGTGAGGTAAAAGCTAATCACTGTCACTGGTTGGATCCTACTATCACACACGAAAAAGTAACAAATAAAACCCACTGGCAAAGACCTAACAGCACTTCATAAAATGTCAAAACCCTTTCAATTCCAGCTCCCAGATATTTTGTCCCTGAGGGCTTCCTGCTCGCCAGATGAATCTGTAGGTCTAACTAGGCCACAGCTTCGCCTCAATCTCCTTTATATCTACACATCTCACTATAAATCTCCATTTTACCAGCTTCTAAGTATCTACATTTACATATCTAGTTTATTTAACTTGCATATCCCTTATTTCTACATTTAAATCTAATAAAGAATAAACACTAGAAGTTAAATATGTTAATACACCCCCACCAGAATACACCCACACCATAATCCAGTTTTACCCTCACATCTACATACCAACAAGTCTGGTAACTTTCCAGTCTTAGATGTTCTGTGTAGTGACCACCCTTCCACCAGAGGGAAACTGAAACACCACCCTGTTGTGTTCAAGTATTCTTGAAGACCAATCACCCCAAAACGGCAGCGGACAAGTCATTATGATATATGATACCATATGATACCGTGGAACTACAACTTCTGGGTCATCACGTGATGCCACTGGGCCCAAAAAGACTTTTTTCCATAGACCTACATTATGAAAGAAACGTCAGTTGATTAGTGGATACATGTTTTTAAATGTTACATGATTTGCTTCGATAACACCAAAACATTGCAAGTCTTGAAAAGCTGTACAATTGAATTCTTTATTTTATCTCCGTTCAAGTTTGTGCAGGGCTAAACCGGAAGCTAGCCAGCTCAGCCTGCGGAAGTCTCTGGTGCACTTGCTCTATGGGCACGTGAATGCAGGAGCTGTGCGTAATTTTTTACCAGGGATGTCCAACTTTTTTACCTGATGCCGAAAGAACAGAGCAAAAGGGGAACACGGTGGCTTAGTAGGTAGAGCAGGCATGTAATATACAAAGGCAATGTCTTTGCCACAGTGGTCGCAGGTTCAATTCCAGCCTGCACATTATCCCCCTTCTCTTCCTGCTTCACACTTAGACCATCCTATCTCATAAAAGCCAAAAAAACAAAAAAAGATCTTATAAAACAGGAAATGTATATATTTGGAGCCTTCATGCTGCACCCACCAACTGTGCAAGACGAACCCACCAACATGCAGTAGTGAATACATGAGGCCAAACCTAGCTATAATCTACTTTATAATTCATAATACATACAGATACGATTCCCCTTATAGGGAACAAGATGTAACCTTTTCCCTCACCGCTTCTCTTTAAATCTAACACTTAATAGCTAACTAAATGCTAACTTAGCATTTTCTACAGGGCTACCACTGGCGGACGAAGGGGCTAAGAGGTATTAATCATGCACTGATGGTGGGCGTATCATGTCACCAGTTTGCAGGTCACATATCAGGTCCAGCTGCAGTTATACTTCTTGAAAAATGGTATAAACTATGATAAATAACAATTACATCAGTTTTCAACCAAAGCTGTTCAAGTTTTTTTTTTCCAGAAGATATTGATGCAGATATTAGATTTAAATAGAGTTTTAATGAACATGGTCTCCAGTGTTGGGTTGCCATGGATACTGAATTCTGACCTGATACAGTAAGCCTTACTGTGATTGATATGGAATCAAAAATGAAAGCAAACCAGTAAAAACAGCAAGTTATGACAAAGCCTACTTTAATGAATTCCACAAAGAATAAATGGCATGTGGTCTGGAGAAAAAAAAGGATTCAACTCTTTAAAGTCAACATTTAGTAGAAACATAACTGGCAGCAGTAACAGTATCTGGGGATGTCTTCATCAGCGTTTCAAATCAGAACACTGCCATGTCGTTCCCTTGTTGTTCTTTGCCAAAGTGCTCAGCTCTATCGTGTTTAATAGGGACTGTGGGTGAACTGTAATTTCAAAGTCCTGCCTCAAATTCTTGATTGAACCTAGGCATAATGTAACCACTCCAGGACATTATTATTAGTTTTAAGCCATTCCTGTGTGGATTTGAGCTGGACAATAAATCTCCTGAGTCATCTAAAACACCGCAGCAGCCTTTACTCTTGGATATTTGTTTTAATGCATTCATGTCCACGTCTCCACCTTCACAAGCAGCATCCCCACAGCGTCACATGCCAGCACCAGGCATCATGCTGATGTACAAGTGCTTGGCCGAGGTACAATGGTCAAAATGCTCATCACAGATCCTTCTTCCAGTTTGTTTCACTGTTTACCACATCCTCTTGCAGAGCCTAAGTACGGTCCATGTTTGTTTTCCCAACAGTAGCGTTCTCTTCTTTCAGCCCACTATGCTGTTGAGCTGTAACTGCTAAGGCACCCGTCAATAGAGCACACGCTGTTTTCATCTCAGCATTGGAGATCTGTATCTCCTTCAGAGCTGCTGTAGCCCTCTTGATGGCCTCCCTCACTAGACCTGTTCTCGCATGGACAGAGTGTTTGTCTTTTTTGAAAGGGAAGCCTTTTGTGGGCACACTCCACAGGATACTTGGGGCTATATATAGATGTAAAGGAAGAAAAACATTAACTCAAAATGATCAATTTGATATTTTTAGGTGTTTTTTCCTGTTTCTCTAAACAGTGGATGTATTTTTCATGTGTACATCATGACGTTTACTTCAAAGTGCCACCAGATGGCACCACGGTATCCATAGCGACATTTGCCCCTCCCCATTTTGCGTTTGTGTACTCACCATGCTATATTCCGAAGAGTTAGTTTTGATGTTCACTTCCATTTTATTCATGGAATCAGATTGGTGCGAATTGTGGTGCTTGTGAACTACTTTTAATTATCAATAAATCAACTCAACATAGAGATAATCACATGTAGTTCTAGCGTTTAGTAATATGACAATATTTACCATCACTGTGTACAAATATGTCAATCACCAGGGATTTTGCCACACAGTTTATACAACGGTAGCTGTCCCTTTTATATCTCTGGTTGTATTAGCCCATGGGATACTCAACTTGCTCTTTGCCTGGCGGGCCAGTTAAAAAACGAACAACATATATGCATGACTAATTATCAGTGTGTAAATGAATTGCCTGTTTCCAACCTTTTAACATTTGCGGTCCTCACTCATCTTTACCAAGAGGCAAATCCATTCAGTCTTGCACAGGTCACATGTATACAGGAGGATTCTAGGAGGATTTTCGGGGCTTAACCCAAACCTCTGTTAAGGCATCCTCCCCTGGAACTTTTTATTTTTAAACAAGCTCTAATTTCATGCTTTTCTTATGCACGCTGGCACCTTATTTACAGATGACAAAAAAAAAATCCAGTGTGGATTAGAAAATGTTTGGTGGGCCACCTGGCACCCTTGATCTGGATCTCAATGTATTACCCCTTGGGCAATGTTGTAAACCAATGAGCAGGACCCCATCAGAAGATTTTTCTATTAATTTTGCATCAGCGTATGAACCACCTTGATTTGTCAAGTATTTTGGAGGATTCAACAACTAGACATTCACGACTGCAGCCCTCACGCCTGCCTTAAGAGAAGAAAAAAAAACCCTTTGTCATTCATAAAGTTTGACCCTGCTGCTACTCTTGTGTACTTCCTGTGGTCTGTAAAGTAACTGTTAATCTCTCAGCTGGGAGCGCACCAGTGGCACAGTTCCAGTGCTGATTCAAGGGCTGAATCATGGAATCAATTATCTGCTGATACTGAGAGCAGTTCCACCAAAAAAGACTAAATAATGAGACCATTAGTGTATGGGATCATTAGAAATTCAAACACCCATTTCCTCCATTATCAGGACACTAACTGAGAAGCAACCGGAGACCGCTCGAAATCCACCAGTGTTGCGCTGTGGTTCACAAAAAGATATTCTGCTATAACCCCAACATCAGCATCTCTATGGTCAGTTTCAGTTCTCGATCTGACTGTGTGAGGGATTTTAGCAGCACCTGTTAATCACATTACACTAGTTTAATAAGGAATTTAAAAAAGGCTGAGGTTACAACATGCTACACTCATCATGGACGTTTGATTTTGCATTGATACACCAAACCGGTTACAGTAATAATTATGGGAAAGGTGGTGTTTACTGTATGGATTTTACAACAGAACCACTTGTAATAGTTTAAGCTGAGCATTACTTTAAATGTCTGACATCTTCATGTCATTTAGAGCTTTAAGAATTGTAAATCGATTTGCAGAAAATTCAACAACACAATCATTTGCCAACCTTAAATGGTTTAATTCATGGTATACCAAGTATATGGATATTTGGCCTGGCTATGTCAACTTGAGTTCAGGGAAACTGTCGTGGGCATTTATTGCTATTTTCTGACATTTTATCGAGCAAAATATTAGTCCATTAATAAATACATAGGGCTAGGCAATAAATAGATATTGTATCCATATCATGATGATAATCGAAGAAAATCTCATTGCGTAGGATATATATTTTATGAAAGCACCAAGAATCAACCATATTGAGGTATTTGGTCAAAAATATTGATGTCTGACTTTCTCCATATCGCCCAGCCCTACAAAAAAAAAAAAAATCAGCTGATTAATCAATGATTAAAAAAATCAGTTACAGCCCTGCTAAAGTTACAGTTTCTTTTCTTTATCATGAGAGTGGTGAGAGATTTTATCTGTCAGCTGCACCTTAGTTCAGGAAATTGTAAGGTATTGGTGCAAGGTGGTCCACTTGCTGTTGCCAAAATCCACCCGACGTGTTAGTTTGACTTTTAAAAGCTTACAAGGCTATACGGCTGCACCAATTACACAGCTGAACACCCATATCAGCCAATATTGGTCTCGTTAACTGCCATTGTCTTATCAGCAAATAAGACGCCAGTCACCAATGGCAGTTGCCAATGTTTTTCTGTTGTGTCGCATCAATTGTACACAGACTAAAAAGCAGAGACTGCCACAAATTTAAACTAATGAGCAGGTACAAGAGGAATACAGTGACTTCTGGCAAATGGGCTCTGTGATCTCAGTTGTGTGACAAGATGGCTAGCAGCCATAGAAAATATGTTTGGGACACACTGGTCTTCCCCAGCAAACCTTCAAGACGAAAGGATGTAGTGAACTCACTATTGTTGTGTCAGAGGACACACCCTATTGTTTCCCCGATGATACTACATTATTGACAATTGACGACAAATCCATGTTAAAATTGGCAGGAGAGCTCATTCGTTAGCTTTAAGTGGCAGGTTGCCGCAGTTAACAGCTCATGGAGGTTGCAACGATTTATGTTATGGTGCATTTTAAAAAAACAGTATTTGGCAAAAGTTAACTGTAACATCAAATGTTCAAATGTAATCTTGTACAATGTAGCTTTTGGTGAGAAACTTGAAAAAATACTAGTTGCATAAGGGAGATAATTATTATTTCTACAGCTAATAAAATAGATATTAAAAGAGGAATTTAGTTTATATATATATATATATATATATATATATATATATATATATATATATATATATAAACTAAATATATATATAACAGGCCTTTGAAGCACAAAAAGTATGTTTTTCATGTGACAGTTTTATTAAAGCTTGTGTCATAAATTCATGATTGAATTTGTACTCATTCGTAGGTAATATAATGAAGAGCTTAAGGCCTTTTTTTATACTGTAATTTCTTTTTATCCCTGGCACAAAAAGGAGGAATAAATAATAACAAAAACACAATAAACAATTGATAACATTGGTGAAATTGGAAAACATTGGTATGAGCAATAAGCCAAACTTATTTTGAGCATCACTGTTGGCCCAGAATTTCACAATCAGTTCATCCCTACTAATCAGACAACAACAGACAAGATAGTGTTTTATTTTGTGTGGAAACATCCACACATTAAGAAAATATTATAATTAAATATTAGTAAAAGGGTGGCTATAGTTTAATTGGATTTCACTCCTGTGACACATTAAAATTAACTGGGCTAAGCTTTATTTTAATTGCCAGACTTCGTGTTTTCTTATCTTTCCATCTGTTGGTCGTCTCCACTTAATGTTTTATTAACAAGATTTTAATGTGGTCATTGATTTTATCGCTGATGCATTTCATAGGAACAATGAATATAACAGGCCGTTAAATGAACACAGACAGTAAAATATGCTCAGGGTGAATAGCAAAGAAATCGTGAGGCTTTTCTACAAAGTTGAATAGGAAGTGAATCTTCATCCCGCTTCAGGCTTCATGTGGCATTCACACAGTGCTGTCATTTCGACAACCGTGTTATGCCTTCGAAGCTAATCTGTTTTAGCATCCTGGAGTTAGCGTCTAGCATTGGGTAAAACGCCACTTATTCCGGCTACAAAGCGGTAGATAACCGCCGCAGTGACCCGAACATCGGTTTAAATTGATCCAGACTGGCCTCTTGGTTCAGCTACAACCACCTGGCACGCCACCAACACACTCAGCATTAGCAATGCTGTTATCCATCCACCTAGGTAGCTACTACAGGCGGATGCGCACCGATTAAAAAATGAGGTAACGTTACACCATCTTCAGCAGCAGACCGAGATAAACCTAACAACTTTAAAACCATCGCCTCGGCATACGTTTTGACAAGCACAGTTAAAAACAGCCCCCCAGGCCATGGATATTTCGGCTGGAGTCTTTCGTCGGCCTGCTAACAGCTACGCCCTCCTTGTCGCATTCCCCTGCGGAATTTTAAGATGGAGAGATAGATTACCTCTAGCTAGCATGCTAACCGAACGTCACAACGGCCGCTGGCTTTAACGGTTAGCTTAGCTTGATAACGGGAGCTGACCCAGTTCAATCTGAATGAGTGCCGACACCGGCTGAGGGCTGAAATAGCCACAGGGTTTTAAACACGGCACCGACTCCATTTCACCGCGTTTCTTTGTCGGTTAAACGGTATCAAAAGGCGTTGAAATTTAAGTTGCATTTGAGGGAAACAGGGAGGGTGTGTTAGCTTCCATATCGTTTCACTACGCCATAACGGAGCTTAGCTACAAGACATCGTCGATTACGCCGTTATATGAATAATGAGGCCACATAGATCGGTTGTCCGGATACAGTCGGCAGCACAGTATTAGCCTTATGTTATCCACCGCGCCATGTACTGGCTGTACTTTAGCCCTGGCTGCTAAAATGCCGCTTTCACGGCGGGGGCCGGGGCACGGCTGCTAAGCTGTCAAAATGGCCAAACTTGGGTGCTGCTGATTCTCCCTCCCTCCCTACACGGTCACCGCGCACCACGCATGGCATCGACCGGAGCCTGGGCCTTCAAAATCAACGATCGGCAGCACATTACACAGCACAATGACCACGGGCAGCCTAACACCGGGTGTTTTGCTGGTTATTTCTCGCTATTTGGCCACAAGTTTCGGCCTAGATCCTCGCACCCAGCCCCAAAACCACAATAGGCACCTTCCGCCGCAGAGGCAGGGAATGGGGCCACCGCTGGGGCTGCTGCTCCCAAAGAAACAGCGTCCTTACCCTGTACAGAAGACAAATATCATGTGATATGCAAGTGAACTCACATTTAGAGCGTACTAGGAATCCCGATTTTATTCTCTGAACGATGGGAGTTTATCAAGCCGTCCTCCGCTCGCTGCTCAGGGTATTCAGGGCAGTACCACTTCCGCCTGCTCTGACACTTCCGCTTCCTCTAAACCCCACCCCTCCCCCCGCCAGTATCCATGGCGACCGCGCCAGGGGGTTTCCTGAGCATCTTGCGAGGGGCTTTGACGTCAGGAGGGCCATGGCAACCGCTACAGGATGACGTGCGCCGGTCGCCGTGGCAACTGTCTCCAGGAGGCCGCTGCTGTCGTATCTGAGTTCACCATCGTGTCAGCTGACACAGCTCTGTGTGGGTTACACTGATTTTTATTTTTTTTATTTTATTTTTTTATGAGCGTTCGTACATTATACCAAGCAGGTCTGTTTCTCCCACCACACCACCTACACAACCACTGCACACCCTGAAACACACAGTCCATCATCAACCATTCACTTCTCTTCTCTACATGTCTATTTGTCATTTTACAACACAGGGTTGCACAGTTAAATTAAGTTATAGCCCCTTCACGCCACACACACACCAACACAGGCGTATATACAAATATTTAAAGGAAATTAATAAGCGTAATTATTAAATTTATCACACAAAACATAAAAAAGACACTTAAACAGACATGACAAGACCAGAGGATTTCTCTCATTCCCTCACTGGCTGTAAACACTATGTAATTGACATGCAATAGATTTTTAGGGTCTCAAAGTAGTGGCCAAGGAGTCATATCCATCCAGCAAGAAACATCTTTAAAGGCACATTTAGGCATGTTTTGAATGTATTTTTTCTAATCTGGCCTTTAAATATTTTTCCCAGTCATATTTTTTTACTGCTTAAAATTGGTAAAAATAGTATTTTATTGTACAGCTGTGTGCGGTGTATTGCTTCGCTTAGCGCCTCCTTACCATGCTGCCCCTCTTTCACTCTGTTTATTATGGGACTACTGCCGGCGAGTGTGAGCTCTACACCGGGAAATGTTGAGAGTCCACTTGCTGTTGGCATCGCATGGCTAACATTACTTAATGGTTATTAATGGATTTATCAACAGAGTCGATATGTTTCGGTGTCGATTTGAGTTTGTTGGGACCGTTGAATTCCTTGGTGTCAGATGTTAGCGACTGCTGCTCCTGTGTTAGCTTGTGCTACCTGGTCGATGGTGAACTGACTCTGGGCAGAGCGGTTCAGAGACCAGAGTCCCCTAGTGCTGTGTCTGTTTAGTTGGTGTATTAGATAGACTGAGGCCTGGTTGTTCAACAAATGGATTTCAGATTGCATTTGTTTGGGCAGCACGATGGTGCAGTGGTTAGCATGGTCGCCTCACAGCAAGAGGGCTCCTGGTTCGAACTTGGAGTGGGGGAGCCCTTCTGTGCAGAGTCTGCATGTTCTCCCTGTGTCAGCGTGGGTTTTCTCCGGGTACTCCAGCTTCCTCCCACACTCAAAAGACATGCAGGTTAATTGGTGACTCTAAATTGGCCGTAGGTGTGAATGTGAGTGTGAATGGTTGTCTGTCTCTAAGGGCACATTCACACCAGGATAGTTGGGAGGACTCAGTTCGATTGGGCGGGGAATGTCGAAAAATTGCCACCATGGCACACGTGTGTTCAAAGAAGAACTCGTATTAAACTAACAATGTGCCATTTGCTATATTAGCCCTCAAAAAGACAAACCCACTCCGTCATTGGTTTTATACTTTCGGGAGAAATAGTCAGTAGCAATATACAGTACAGGCCAAAAGTTTGGACACACCTTCTCATTCAATGCGTTTTCATGACTATTTACATTGTAGATTCTCACTGAAGGCATCAAAACTATGAATGAACACATGTGGAGTTATGTACTTAACAAAAAAAAGTGAAATAACTGAAAACATGTTTTATATTCTAGTTTCTTCAAAATAGCCACCCTTTGCTCTGATTACTGCTTTGCACACTCTTGGCACCTGTGAAGTGGAAACCATTTCAGGTGACTACCTCTTGAAGCTCATGGAGAGAATGCCAAGAGTGTGCAAAGCAGTAATCAGAGCAAAGGGTGGCTATTTTGAAGAAACTAGAATATAAAACATGTTTTCAGTTATTTCACCTTTTTTTGTTAAGTACATAACTCCACATGTGTTCATTCATAGTTTTGATGCCTTCAGTGAGAATCTACAATGTAAATAGTCATGAAAATAAAGAAAACGCATTGAATGAGAAGGTGTGTCCAAACTTTTGGCCTGTACTGTATAAGTATATGCTTATTCTACATAGATTATTAATAAACTATATATATCCGTTGGGCAGATTTACCTTTGAGTGAGAGTTCCAGCACATTCCTAGTGTTTCTTGTGAGTGTGTTTTGACTGTTTTTGCTTGTTGATTTGGATCCTTTTGCCTGTGTTTCTGATCACACATCTACCGATCTGAGCATGATTAAAGACCCTGAACTTTCATCTTTGTCTGAGTGTCTGCTTTGTGAGTTCTAATCCAGTTTGTGCATGGCACGTTGTACTGATTGATTCAACATTGAAGTGGCTAAAAGGATGCACCAGTTGGGTTTCAAATGACTGGCAATGGGTGACTTTAGAAAAAAATGTAGTAAGAAAAAGCAGATAATAATTAATATTTGTTACATCAAATCAAATCAAATCAAACTTTATTTGTATAGCACTTTTCATACATTAAAAATGCAGCACAAAGTGCTTCACAGAATAAAAACAAACAAAAATAATACATACATATTGAAAACCTGCCCCTCCCACCCCCACATATAAACACACACACACACACACACACACACACAGTCAATATAGTCAATATAGTCAATAACATGGCTGGGCACTGAGGAACCAGGTGAGGAAAGAACCACCTATGGGGAGCCATCCACACTGAGAGGCGCCACAGCCGACGGCCGCAGGGAACGCCGCCACACAGACCACCCCGACCCAGACAGACTGGGGTGGTCTCCCGCATGGTGCAGAGCCCCCCAGTCCTCTGGGCCTTAGGGATCTCCAGGGCGACATCCCCGCGGCCAGACCGGACACACCTCTCAGCGTGGAGGCCCCCCATGAGGAAACACTAGAGCTAAAAACTAAAAGACTAAAAGGCAATATGATAAGATAAAACAAGTATGAGATAAAATAATGATAAAATGCATAAAAATGTAAGATTAGGAAAAATTAAAGATTTAAAGATTAAAATAATATTAATAATAAATAAATAAATAAATGAAGATTTAGAAACTAAAATGCATAAAGATTTAAAAATTAATCATTTAAAAGCATTAGAAAGTAAAAATAACATATAATAGAAGAATTAAAAGAGTAAAAGAAATCAGTTAAAAGCTAAATTAAAAAGGTGAGTCTTGAGCCTCATTTTAAAAACATCAACAGTCTCTGCAGTCCTGATGTTCTCTGGCAGGCTGTTCCATAAGTGAGGGCCATAATGGCTGAATGCAGCCTCCCCGTGGGTTTTTGTTCTAACTCTTGGAATGATTAAAAGGCCGGTGCCGGAGGACCTCAGGATCCGCGAGGGCTGATATGATAAAAGCAGGTCAGATAAATAAGATGGCCCAAGACCATTAAGACATTTAAAAACTAATAAAAGAACATTAAAATCGATCCTGAAACACACGGGGAGCCAATGCAGCGATTCTAAAACTGGTGTAATGTGCTCCCGCCCTCTGGTCCTCGTCAGCACTTGTGCGGCTGAGTTTTGGAGTAACTGCAGGTTAGAGGTGGTCTTTTTGGGAAGACCAAACAGCAGGGCATTACAGTAATCTAAACGACAAGAGATAAAAGCATGCATCAGCACCTCCGTGTTAGCCTGAGAGAGAAACAGGCGGACTCTGGCTATATTCTTAAGATGATAAAAACCTATCTTTGTTACATTTTTGATGTGTGGAATAAAACTAAGCTCAGAGTCAAAAATGACGCCCAGGTTCTGTACACATTGTGAGGGTTAAAATCTTGTAGTTTTGGTAAAAGTTTCTCTCTCTGGCCTTCAGGACCAATAATTAAAACCTCTGTTTTGTCCTGGTTGAGCTGTAGGAAATTCACTGCCATCCATGACTTGATATCTAAAATGCAGTTAAAAAGGGCATCAATTGGCCCTGTGTCATCAGGAGACACGGCGATGTACAGCTGTGTGTCATCTGCGTAACTGGGGAAGCTGATGCCGTGCCTCCTGATGACGTCCCCAAGGGGAATGTATAGATTAAAAAGAATTGGACCTAAAATTGACCCTTGGGGCACCCCACACCTAATTTCATGCGTTCTGGAGGAACATGTATCCATACTTACAAAGAAACAACGATCTGTGAGATAAGAGCTGAACCAGTTAAAAACAGTACCAGAGAGGCCCACCAGGTTTCTGAGTCTGTTTAATAAAATGTGGTGATCTACTGTATCAAAGGTGGCGCTTAGATCCAGTAGTACCAAGACTGTGAGTTTTTGAGAATCTGCATTAAACCTGATAATATTTAAAATCTTTAAAAGGGCTGTCTCGGTACTGTGGTTCATCCTAAAACCAGATTGATATTTCTCTAAAATACTGTTTCTTTTTAAAAAATAATTTACTTGGTTAAAAAACAGTTTTTCTAAAATCTTACTTAAAAACGGTAAGTTGGATACAGGTCGGTAATTATTAAAAGTGTTGGGATCTAAATTATTCTTCTTCAGGAGGGGCTTCACCACCGCCATTTTGAAGGCAGCGGGGAAGACACCTGTCTGAAGAGAGTAATTTACTACATTTAAAATCTGTTCCTCAAAGAATCCATAAAATGTTTTTAAAAGTGATGTGGGAATGGGATCTAAAAGGCAGGTTGTGGACTTGGGAGAAAACACGACCAAGTGTCCTCACATCAACCAGGACAAAACTCTTCAGTGTTTCCTCAGGTAAAAGCAATGATCCAGGTGTGTTAAAAATTACATTCTGTTGGGATAAAAGACTGGACCTGATATCATCGATTTTACTTCTGAAGTGGTCTGCAAAGTCCTCGCAGAGGGCATCTGTTGATACGTTGGATGGTTTATTAAAATTGGTGCTGGTTAAATGATCGAAGGTGGAGAAAAGAAATTTGGGGTTGTTTTTATGATCAGAAATGAGTTTTGAAAAGTGGGATATTCTTGCCTGTTTGACTGTTTTATTGTAGGATTTGAGGTGTTCGTGTAATATTTCAAAATGAACTGTCAGTTTGGTTTTTCTCCACCTCCTCTCTGCACTCCTGCATTTTCTTTTCAGTCTTCTACATAATCAAAAAAATTAGAATTCTGTGTTTGAGGAATATTTTGTTTTTTGCCTTCAGCATTCAAATTTGAATTCTCGAGTCCTTGGTCATTTCAAAACACACTGTATCCAAATGAGAAAGAACATTTATGACTGCTGCAAAATGAAACAGCTGGTAAACTTGAGTGTTCATGATTTGGTTGATTCCTCACAGTGAAACGAGTCATTTTCATGGGTTTATTTCATTTTGTAGAGTCGTGCATTTGGAAGGTATTGGGACAGTTTCTTTTTAATCCTTTGTTTCCTGCAGGTCAGTTAATTCTAAATCAGAGTTAACAAACATCAACTCAACTGGGATAAACTGACCTGAACAATTAATCAGTCTGTCAGTCCATCATTTATACAAGCAGCCAATTCCAGTTGATTCATTAATTAATTCATCAAACAATCTGTCAGCGATCATTTAGTCAGTCGTATAATAATCAATACAGAAAGCTGAGAATCAGTAAAATGTTGTAAATGTATTAATCCATCAATGCTTCACTAACAAACGAGTTGATTGAATAAACAATACACAGTGGAAGTGGAGAGCATCATCAGACTAGATAACTATAGTTCATCAGCTCAAGTGACCAATCAATCAATAAATCAAATCAGCCAGTGACGTCAGAAGTTACTGATGAAAAGCAGAATGTGTGAGTGTGACTGTAACTGATTGGCTGCTTACAGTAAAACCTTTTGTTGTTGCTATGCTCAGTGTGTGTGTGTGTGAGAGACAGAGTACAGATACTGTACTGTATTATGAATTAACTCACAGCTGTACATTTATAAATGTGTTTCTATGCCCATGGATGGATTTCTGAACTGACCTACCAGGTGCACGCCGGGAACCTCTGTTTGGACGACTACAAAGAGTTGCAAAATGACTGTGAAGATGTGCAAATACACTACAAAGAGGTACACACAACTACAGAGAGATACAAAAAGAATACAGAGACCCAACATGACAAGGACATGCAACAACACCACAAATAGAGTAGGAAAGAGAGACCCATAAGGGGACTACAAAAGGTGCAAAACAGCTACAAAAGCCTTCAAAAAGACAATAAAAAAGATGCATAATAACTAGGCTACAAAGAGACACAAAATGACTACAAAGACATGCAACATGACTACAAAGATGTGCAAATAGACTACAAAGAGACAAAAAAGACTACAGGGACCCCAACAAAGCAATATGCAATAAAATACTGTAGGGACCCCTGGTCACGGCAAAGAGACTACAAAAAGATGCCAAACAACTAGGCTACAAAGAGACGCAAAATGACTACAAAGATGTGCAAATGTACTGCAAAGAGACACAAAAGAACTAAGACACAAAAAAACTTAGAGACCCCAAAACATCACAAAAAGATGACAAGAAGATGCAAAATTAAGACAAAGATGTGCAAAAAGACTATAAAGAGACACAAAAAAACTACAGGGACCCCATGACACAACAACGACACTACAAAAAGACCATGGCCTACAAAGAGACACAAAATTACTACGAAGTGATACAAAACAACTACAAAGAGACACAGAAAAGACTACAGGGACCCCAGGACATCACAAAAAGACTTAAAAAGATGCCAAACAACTAGGCTACAAAGAGACACAAAATGACTACAAGGACATGCAAAATCACTACAAAGATGTGCAAACAGACTACACAGAGATACAAAAGAACTACAAAGACACTACAAAGAGACTACAAAAAGATGCCAAACAACTAGGCTACAAAGAGACGCAAAATGACTACAAACATGTGCAAATGTACTGCAAAGAGACACAAAAGAACGGAGACACAAAAAATCCTAGAGACCCCAAAACATCACAAAATGATGACAAAAAGATGCAAATTGACTACAAAGACATGCAAAAGAACATCCAAAACAACTAGACTACAAGAGATACAAAACAACTACAAAGAGACAAAAAAGACTACAGGGACCCCAGGACACCACAAAGAGACTACAAAAAGACAAAACAAATAGGAGATGCAAAATGAATACAAAGACATGCAAAACGACAAAGATGCACAAATAGACTACACAGAGGTACAAAAGAACTGAGACACACATAAAAGACCCCAAAGTCCCCAAAACACCTCGAAGGGACAACAAAAATGCAAAATGACTACAAAACAACATGCAAAATTACTAGACAGATGTGCAAATAGACTACAAAGACATGCAAAAGACTTGAAGAACATCCAAAACAACTAGGGTACAAAGAGATGCAAAAGACTACAAAGGTGTGCAAAAAGACTATAAAGAGACGCAAAAACACTACAGGGACCCCAGGACACAACAAAGACACTACAAAAAGACCATGGCCTACAAAGACACTACAAAACAACTACAAAGAGATACAAAACTACTACAAAAAGACACAAAAAAATACTACAGGGACCCCAGGGCATCACAAAAAGACTTCAAAAAGACTATAAAGAGACACAAAAAAGACTACAGGGACCCCAGTACACAACAAAGACACTACAAAAAGACCATGGCCTACAAAGAGACACAAAATGACTACAAAGACATGCAACATCACTACAAAGATGTGCAAATGGACTACACAGAGATACAAAAGAACTACAAAGACACTACAAAAAGACTACAAAAAGATGCAAAACAACTAGGCTACAAAGAGACGCAAAAGACTACAAAATGAGGCAAAATGACGACAAAAAGGATTCCAAAAAGGTAAAAAAAACAAAGATACACAAAAAAGAAGAGATGCAAAAAGACCACAAACATCCAAACAGACTACAAAAACATGAGTAACGACTACAAAGACACACTGAACAACTACAAAAAGAAGTTTAACAACAAAAATATGTGTACACTGAATTTAAGGTATATTCTGGTGACCAGGCCCTTGCTGTACCTCACCTCTTACCCAGTGTGTGCTGCGACAGCCTACCATGAACACCATAAGGCCAAATGGAAGTCAGAGAATGGAGAATGACATAAAGAGCAGGTGAAAGCAGAAGAGGAGAAAGTAAAAACAGTTGGTAAGTTTAACATCTCTTGAGAGACTTTTGTATTATTCATTTCCACTCTGACAAATCTTGGAGCTGAACAAAGTGTGAAGCGCTGCAGCTTCTCTGTGCTGCACCTCAGCGTTACAGCCACTAGATGGCAGTAAAGACTGCTGTTAGTTTAATGTGACTCAGTGGGCTCTGTGTGGAGGCTCTGTGCAGTCTGTACGGCTGCAGTCCATCACAAACTCATTTTAGACTTTTATCTTTTGATTAAATATGTCAAACTGATTTTCTGTTATATTATTTTTTAATTGTCTTTCAGATCCAGCGTAAAATAAAGACTAGTTTTATGCTAAGCAGAGATGCATGTGCATCTAATATCAGTGATTTTGGTTTTGCTCTTTATGAAGGACGAACTTTGAGAAAAATAATAACAAATAATAACAGCAAGTGAAAGAAAAGGTGAAAGAATTATTTTAAGACATGGAATAGAATATCAAAGACATACTATTTTGTTAAATTTCTGGACAAAAAATGCTTGTAATCAAGCAATCATCCTCTTCTACTTCCTCCTCTTTTTCTTCTGCTTCTTCTACTAAATGTATACAGCACCTTTAAAAACATAGTTACAACGTCAGTTTTACAACATTTAAATGAAATGTAAACTGACCAAAAATTTAAACACAACACTTTTTTGCTTCCATTTTGTCACAGGTTTAAGTTAAAGATCTAAGACTTTTTTATGCACTCAACAGACATATTTCTCTAAAATTTTTGTTGTGTCAGTGAGCACTTAATCCGTTCACCTGACAGGTGTGACATATCAAGATGCTGATTAAACAGCATGATTACAACACAGGTGTGTAGGTGTAGGTGTGCAAATTGATCACGACTGCAGTAGAGTTCACCAGAGCTGCTGCCTGTGAACTGAATGCTCATTCCACTATTATAAGACGTCTTCAGTGTTGCAGTACACCCAACCGACCTCACAACCGCAGAACTTGTGTAACCACACCAGCCCAGGACCTCCACATCCAGCGTCTTCACCTGTGTCTGAGATCGGTCACCTGCACAGCTGATCTGCACGACCAAATAATTTTTGCACAAACAATCAGAAACTGTCGTAGGTGAGCTCATCTGCATGCTGGCTGTCCTCACCAAGGTCTTGACCTGACAGCAATTCATTGTTGTGACCAACCTGAGTTGCCAACTGCTCACTGGCCACACTGGTAAAGGCTAGCATAAGCTATAGACAACAAACACAGGTGCATTTCATTGATGGCAATTTCAATTTGTGACTAAAAAAATGCATTTCCATTGTCCTTTTTTCAAGGTAAAACTGCACATCTCAGAGGCCGTTTACACGTTGCCGGCTATTTTCATTCTCCGTTTTCAAAAAGATCTTCGTTTACACTTACCCGTGTATATATACACAAGAGCATGCCAAACCTGTAGGTGGCAGTGTAACGAGAAGCTCAAGCCTTCCATGTATCCATTGTCACCATAGCAACATAGGTCGCACTTTTGACACAGGCGCAAGTTCCGGCACATACTGTGACGTCGGCTGCCTATAACTCCGTTTATCTCCGTTTATCTCAGTTTACATGCAAACGCGCAACCGGAGTTTTCCAAAATCTCCACTCTGGCCGGAGTTTTTAGAAAGACTCGTTTTCAGAGGAGAAATCTCCGTTTGCGTGTAAACGAAGGGCACAAACGAAGGAAGATGTCTCCGTTTATCAAAATCACCGTGTACGTGTAAACGGCCTCTTAGAGTGGCCTTTTACTGTGACCATCCCAAAGCACACCTGCGTAGTAATGATGCTGTTTAATCAGCATCTTGATGAGCCACACCTGTCAGGTGGAGGGATTATCTTAGAAAAGGAGAAGTGCTCACTAACACAGATTTTAACAAACTTGTGACAGAAATTTAGAGGAAAAAAGGCTTCGATCTGTAACTCAAAGTTATGAAAAATGGGAGCAAAAACAACTGTGGGGTTTGAAGCTGTTGTTCACTGTAATATGAAGAGATATTAAATGAGACACTAAAACTAAGGCATAGCTTCATGCTTAGACCCTTAAATTAGGGAAAACTAACTCCACCAAAAAACAACTAACATGACATATGACATGACACATTTTTTCACAACATGACTGTGTATCAAGCAGCAGAAGACATTCAGAAAATAAACCTGAATGTCTTTAGATTGTTCCTTTGGTCAAAAAAAACAACCTGCAGATGCTAAATTCATGTTCTGGTTGTCATTTCTCCGACAGCTTAACCAGTTCGCTGTGACCTAGAAGTGTTTTAAATTTAGATCATCATCGTCCTCCGCAGGAAGTGTTTAATCTCAAGATGTTCTACATCCATTTTGGAAATGTTGGTCTGACTGAAAAATATTTAAAAGAAATAAGCACTTCCTGTCCTTAAAGATGTTGCTATTTTGTCAGGGAAGATTTCAGAGTGACTCATGACTTTATACAAGAGCGACATTTTCATCTCAGCTTGTGAGGACACTTCTGGAGACTGTTCAAGTCGGAAGTTTTGTTCTACATATCCTAATCTGTAGACTGTTACTAATATTGTAGCTGTATAATAATTTGTGGACACAAATGATCATCAGTTGATGCCCCCTTTCACTTAAAGAAACAGTGTGTAGCATTTAGTGGCATATAGTGGTGAGGACTACAAGTTACAACCAGCTGAAACTTCTCCCGTGTGCTAAATGTGAACGTCTGGTTAGGATTCCTTCAATGTTTTATGTTTAAGGCTTTTGCCAGTGACTGAATTATCCGCAGAGGGCTCTTCCTCTCCAAAACAAACAGACCTGAGGCCTGTACTATGAAGCCAGGATATCTTTCATCTGGTTTGACTAACCCTAACACTGGCCGTCTGGATAACCTGTACGACAAAGCTGGGTGTCAACTAGTTCAGCCAACTCTGGGTTTTGAAAAGGTACCCAAAGTGTCTGTGACTGTGAGACAGTAAAATGTCAAACACGCGGGATATAAATGTTGCTCTGTAACTGAAAACGGAAAATGTAGAGACTTTGAAAATACTATCCAAAATACACTGTCAGCCGAGACTTACATAATGTGTAGGTATCACTGATCTGTATGTGACATTAGTATCAAGTATTATTTGCTGTTTAGTTGGAAGATAATGAAACTACTCTGAATATGTCATATGAAACACTTTAAAGTGACACCAGACTGTTTCTGCTGCTGAAGTAAAAAGTAGTTAATGACTGATGAGGTCTGTCTGACTGAAATGGTGCATTTATAGTAACTGGAGCCAGTTAACAGCGTGTGGATTATTTTACTAATAAAATATCACTTTTTTTCCCAGTTCTCATCACGTAGGTGTCTCGTGTTATTTTGAGCTGCAGTGAGGAATCAGAGTGTAAAAGTAGCAACACTGTCAGACTAAAATAAACTTTGCATAAGTTAGAATTCTGCTAAAATCGTGTGTTTGGTGTCGTTAACAATCTCTCTGTTAGTTAGAAGCTCTGTTTTAATACCAGAGGAAATAAAGCTTGGAGCAATAAAACAATACACAGGCTCCTCTTTTTTAGCTGAGACTCCAGACTTTTGTCAATGGATACTTTTTTCTGATTGGTCAGAGGTCGGGATGTTGACAAGTTGTGGTCCAATACCTTGATGTTAGCCAGCTCCAGAGCAGGTTAGCTGTTCAGCAGAAGTTACCACGGTGATTTATCCTGGTAAATTGATAACCAGCTTTGTAGCACTGAAAACAGAGTCAACCCTGAAGTTAGCTCGCTTACTCCAAATCCTGCTCCGTAGTACAGATCAAAATTGGTAAAAAATACTAAATAAAGTACTTTCATGTAAAAAAAAATAAAATAAAAATCAGTGTTTTCTTCTGACGCTGCTCTCCACAGAGGGACCGCTAACCATGGTGGCTGACACAAAAAAAAATAAATGGCCAGACTGTGTTCATTTCGAAGCCGTCAAATATCACTGCTTTGTCAATGATTTTGGTGTCAGACACCGACAGCAAAAGCCACCTTTTGTGGCAGTATGATACTCTGCCAGACAGCGTCAGTTTGTAACGCAGCCAGACGTAACCTTCTGTGGAGTTATGATACACCACCAGTCAGCCAGACGGCACCTGTCGCGGCACTATGACACACAAATGCTGCCGGTGACAACGTAACTTAAGGAGCTGGATAGTCCCAGTAGGGCTAGGTGGGGGGTCGGTGGATGGGTCCAACAAAACCTGGACTTTCACTTGAGAGCCTGATGTTTGCTTCCCATAAGATTGTAGAGCGAAACCATGCATAACATGTTGATGTGAAAATTTGACAACTTGGGATGAAACGTGTTGGAATGGCCCCATCTTGAGCCAGTGTTTGGTTTGGAGAGACATGGAGATGCAACATGGCAGACTCCATGGATAATGACCCGCTCCCTACGTAGATTTAGGGGCTGTACACGGGCCCTGTCTTTAACTGCCTGGAAAACGCAAGGTTTGGCGTTGGGTGCTACTTTTGTGCCTTTTTTGAGCCAGCTTTCAAGAGCGCGGCGGCAGGTTGCGTCTGAGATTGCATTTGGCATGTGCACAGCCAGGGCTGTTTCAAGACACTCTGGGGGCCCCAGGCAAGAGGCGCCTTGCTGTGTGCTGCCATGGCTCGGCTGTTCAGGTACTTCTGGGCAGTCATGAAATCAACAAAGAGGAAATTATTGGACCTGGAGCCGGACTTCTCCGTCGCCGGTAAGCCCTTATCTTGCGCCGTATTTGACAGGAATACGGCGTCTGTGACCCCCGTTCAATCCACAACTGGCAGGATTGGCCTTTCGTTTCTGCTGCTGGTTGAAATCTGTACTCACACAGCGTGCTCCTGAATGATTTGTTTTGCTTGTGCAAAACTATTTTTAGTTGCTCGCACCGTAGAGCTCTGTGGAAAACAAATCTCTGTAGCATATATAAACAAATTTAACCTACAAGTAAAAAGAAAGAAATAATAACTTTAACTGCTTAAAGATACTCAATAGCTCAGTTCATACCTGAAATGTCACTGGAAAACAAACCACTGCAGCAGCATATTGAGTGTCAGGTGGCCAGAGCACCGTTATTGGACGGCGCATGGATACTCACCCTCTTGCGATTGGACTTTGAACATATCCTATAGTAGTGGTACCGTGAGGTACCGTTGTACTACGGTACTCCAACAATGCTAGCGTGGGTGGCAAACAATCATGTGGGACATGGTGTCAATTTGCGTGACGCGTGAAAAGAGACAGAAATGCTGTGCAGTCCCTCTGGTCACCCTACTTAGCTACTCGCAAGCAGCAGCTAGTAGGGGGGCCCATTAGGGGGGATTCCAACGTGTTGTCGTTGTTGCAGTGTCTATAGGGGTTCCATCATATTGTCATTGATATGGACCAATGTCAGCTGTCTCTGGGGGCCCCCTTCCAGCTCAGGGCCCAAGGCAGTTGCCTAGTTTGCCTGTCTGGTTGCGACGGCCCTGTGCACAGCCCCATAAACAGCTCATTCTGAGGTAACAAAAACTCAACAATAGTTATTTTCAAGTGATTACACACTAAAGAAACACACTTATTATTATTATATTCCATTCCTGCCAACATATCCCCCAAACTCCTTCATACTGGACCTTTAATCCAAAGCTCTGTGGTCAGTGGTCGATCACAGTGCATTTGTAGTGATAGACCTCAGTGTTAAAGAGAAACTGTAAATAGCACAAACACACACGTTCATTCTGAGGTTCACTGTGTCTTCATGCTGCCTCTGGATTGGTCGTCAGCCAGCAGTGTGACTGAGAGCTGCCTCGCCTTGACGCAAGAGTCCAGTCTCTGCAGTCCTCAATCAATCTGAGGGACTTTTAATCAATATGTTATGAAGTCCTATAACTCAGGTCTCGCTGTCCGGCTCCAAGCAGGAGAAAGATCTACTGAAAATCGATGGAGTCACAGTTTCCCAACACAGCCATTTGGTCGAAAGGTGACAGCTCTGGAAAATAACAGAAACCAGAACAACAGAGACAAGTGGAGAGATACAGGAAGAAAAAGACAGGGTGAAGACAAAAGAGATAACACAGGAGGACATGAAGACAGGCTGATAACAGAGAGCAGGACTCTTATTCAGTAACTCAACTTGGCCCTCCTGTGAACACAGGACAACAACAGCAAATGTTTAACAAAAAATAAACAATATAAACAAATGTTACATACGAATATAACATGAAAGCATATAAAAAAGTAAAAAAAATAATTGTTCCAACAAGTGACTCCATCTTTAACCTGAATGTCTGTGTAGAGTTTAAGCAAATGCAACCCAGTCGCCAGATTAAATGTTGGCATTGTACATTACTGCAACATTTGTACATTATTATGGAGCAAATGTGTTGAAACTTTATGTTTAAACCATCCGTCATTTATCTATCTATCTATCTATTTATCTATCTATCTATCTGGTTTTGTCGACATGTGTATGAGCATGTAGCCAGCATGTTGGTTAATGGTCCTTGTCTCTGTGCTGCAGTTTTAATCTCTGTTGCACGTTGGGAGAATCCCTGGAGAGTTCAGGTTCAGTCCCTCATCCCGTTCTTTTGTCTGTACCATCAGTCACTCTGACACACACACACACACACACACACACACACACACACACACACACACACCTCGAAAGTCAAATTTAAAGACAAAATAAAGTATGCATAAAAACTATTTATACACATGGATCAAATCCTGACAGCAAAACAAGTCATTTCGTCGGGGTTGTGACACAAAAAAAATTGTATCTACTGATTTATAGACGTCTCTTTTGCCATATAAGCCGAAGGGAAAAATTCTTTTTGGGCCGCAGGGCATCACGTGACGGACCCCGGAAACTGCAGTACCACCGTTTGGCCCCTGTGAAAATTGGTTTCAAAGCACGGTGCACGTCCTGGGGGCCTGTTCACAAGACCGCTCAGGACTCCCTTCCTGGTTACTCCCTTCAGCGTATTGGTCATGTGATCGCAGCCTTTCAAATTTGAGTGCATGACTTTTCATATTAATACATATTAACAGTTTATGAGAACAGCCTGCTGGAGGTGAGGATGCATCTGCAAACAGTGGCCCTGATCAGGTGTTAACATGCCACAGTATCCTGGTTTCTATCTGAGCGATCCAGCTTCAGGATGTGTTCTTCACAGGTGCAAACACATAACTGCATGCTTCCAAAAAACAAAGCATAACTAGGATACCTGTGTGGATGCGAACACACACACACACACACACACACACAGATTTTAAACATTTAAGGAATGCAGGAAACGAGCAGCATTTCCAGTGAGGGAGAGGAGGGTCTGTCCTCTGAGCAGCCTGTTTCTGTTTTTATGGCTCCCGCTTGCTTCCTCAGATTAACAAGAACAGAACAGTTATTTATAGAGCATGGAGAACTGGGGATTAGTGCTATTCCTGTTGTGTTTTGGATGCTTCTTTGATGACTCAAGGTGTGGAAGTGTGTACTTGTGTGCATACTGTAGATCTATGCGCATAATAAACCCTCGCTCTTCTTCTAACACTGCTCCCCACACAACCCTGCTGTCAGCCAGAATTCTTTTCTTGTTCCTATCTACCTGTCTGTACAATCTGTAGTGCTTACATTTGTCTTTACAAGTGCAGTAATGTCCTGTGATTGTGTACGTGTAAAGGCTGTATGATCTTTACATCACGTTTGCATGGTACGCATACATAAGCAAATAGAAAACATGTTTCCTCGCCGTTTTCTGTCATCGTTACGCAGTATTTTTCTGGCGGATGAGTCAAACAAGCTGCACGTTCCTGTTTATTTTGGGACAGAAGCAGGACAGGATATTAAAGGACCCACAGGAGGACAGTACGAGTGTGTGCCTGTGTGTGTGTGCTTCTCAAAATAACACAGATATAATGAAACAGACTGATATCAGTTGGCGAAATTCACAGCGATCCACGTGCAGCAAAACATTTCATTTCTGACGACAAACTGTAAAAAAAGGCAAAAAAGATGAAAATATGTCACTTCAGAGAAAACTTGTGATTCTTTGTGGAAAATGTTAAACTGTTTTGTTTTTGTAACGCAGGTTTCCTCTTGTAAAATGCGTCAGACCAGCTGGGTTGTTCAAATTAAACACATTGTGTGAAGGTTACTGTCGGACGAATCCTGGCTGCGAGTAAACAAGCCGCCATCACTGCACATCACCATCAGAGTCACCACTGGTCTACAAGACTTAAACTTTTCTGTTCTGTCATCAGCTACTCCAATGACAAAGTGAGACTCCTCAAACCTCTGCTCCATTAAGTCAATCTCACTTCCATAAATCTCTCGTGTTTTGATTGTGAGCGTCGTGCCGACAAAGGATCGATCAGGAGTCACTAAAGATGCAGTGATGGTGAGATGGGAATCACCAGAGGCCTCACGACATGTAGTTTTATAACTAGGTTCATGAATAACGACCACGCCTCGAACACATCTCATTTACACCCAAAAGTGTTTAGGAAACCTGATCCATTCTCTTCCTCTTCGACCTTCCCATCCCTTTTTCCTTTATATCTTCTGCTCTCTTCTGTCTGAACACAGGACCCACTGTGGGCTGAATCTGAATCTGACTTCACAAAGACACCGCTCCCCTGGTTCCCTCCTGTGATCCTGCCTTCATGTCCATCATCACACTCGTCCATGTCTCGGCGTTCTTCCCTCATCCATTCATTCCTCAGCCTTCATTCCTTCATCCTTTATTTCCTCACCCTTCATTCCCTCATTCCTTCATCACTCAACCCTCATCTCTTCATCCCTAGACCCTCATTCCTTCATCCCGTATCCAGTCATTCCTCACCCTTCATCCATTGATCCTCATCCCTCAACCCTCATCATTTATTCTCCAACCCTCATCCTTTCATCCCTTCATCCCTTGACCCTCACCCCTTCATCCCTCGACCCTCATACCTCCATCCCCAGCCCCACATTCCTTCATCCCTCGACGCTCATCTCTTCATCCCTAGACCCTCATTCCATCATCCCTAGACCCTCATCCCTTCATCCCTAGACCCTCATTCCATCATCCCTCGACCCTCATCCCTTCATCCCTAGACCCTCATCCCTTCATCCCTAGACTCTTATCCAGTCATTTCTCGACCCTCATCCATTTATCCCTCCCCCTTCATCCATTCATCCTCATCCCTCAACCTCCACCCTCATCATTTATCCCTCCATCCTCATCCTTTCATCCCTTCATCCCTTGACCCTCACCCTTTCATCCCTTGACCCTCATCCCTTCAACCCCAGACCCTCATTCCTTCATTCCTCGACCCTCATTCCTTCATCCCTAGACTCTCATCCATCCATCCCTCAGGCCTCATTCCTTCATCCCTCACCCTCCATCCATTGATCCTCATTCCTCAACCCCCACCCTCATCATTTATTCTTCGACCCTCATCCTTTCATCCCTTCATCCCTTTATCCCCCAATCATCACTCTTTCATCCCATAATCGCTTGACCCATATCCATTCACCCTTCATCCCTTGATCCCTCATCCATTCATCCCTCAGCCTTCACTCCCTCATCCCTTGACCCTCATTCCTTCATCCCTCATCCAGTCATTCCTCAACCCTCATCCATTTATCCCTCACCCTTCATCCACTGATCCTCATCCCTCAACCCCCACCCTCATCATTTATCCCTCGACCCTCATCCTGTCATCCCTCACCCTTCATCCCCTCATCCTTTTCCCTCAACCATCACTCTTTCATCCCTTAATCTCTTGACCCCTATCCCTCCCCCCACCCATTCATCCCTCAGCCTTCATCTCCTCATCCCTCCATCCTTTGATTCCTCACCCTTCATTTCCTCATCCCTTCATACCTTCATCCCTAGCCCTCATTCATTCATCCCTCATCTCCTCATCCCTCCATACTTTGATTCCTCACCCTTAATTTCCTCATCCCTTCATCCCTTCATCCCTAGACCCTCATTCATTCATCCCTCAATTCTCATTCCTTCATTCCTCATCCATTTATCCTCACCCTTCATCCACTGATCCTCATCCCTCAACCTCCACCCTCATCATTTATCCTTCAACCCTCATCCTTTTATCCCTTCATCCCTTGGCCCTCACCCTTTCATCCTTCGACCCTCATCCCTAGATCCTCATTCCTTCATCCCTCACCCTTCATCCATTGATCCTCATCCCTCAATCCCCACCCTCATCATTTATCCCTCAACCCTTATCCTTTCATCCCTCACCCTTCATCCTCTCATCCCTTATCCCTCAACCATCACCCTTTCATCCCTTAATCTCTCGACCCCTCTCCATTCACCCTTCATCCCTTGATCCCTCATCCATTCATCCCCCAGCCTTCATTTCCGCATCCCTTCACCCCCTCATACCTTCATCCCTTGACCCTCATTCCTTCATCCCCTCATCCAGTCATTCCTCGACCCTCATCCATTCATCCCTCAGCCTTCATCTCCTCATCCCTCCATCCTTTGATTCCTTACCCTTCATTCCCTCATCCCTTCATCCCTAGACCCTCATTCATTCATCCCTCAATCCTCATTCCTTCATCCCTCAACCAGTCATTCCTCGACCCTCATCCATTTATCCCTCACCCTTCATCCACTGATCCTCATACCTCAACCTCCACATCAGCATTTATCCTTCAACCCTCATCCTTTTATCCCTTCATCCCTTGACCCTAACCCTTTCATCCTTCATCCCTCATCCCTCATCCCTTGACCCTCATTCCTTCATCCCTAGACTCTCATCCATCCATCCATCCCTCAAGCCTCATTCCTTCATCCCTCACCCTTCATCCATTGATCCTCATCCCTCATCCTCTACCATCATCATTTAACCTTCAACCCTCATCCTTTTATCCCTTCATCCCTTGACCCTCATCCTTTCATCCTTCGTCCCTCATCCCTTCATTCCTTAGACTCTCATCCCTCAGGCCTCATTCCTTCATCCCTCACCCTCCATCCATTGATCCTCATCCCTCACCCCCCACCCTCATCATTTATCCCTCGACCCTCAACCTGTCATCACTCACCCTTCATCCCCTCATCCCTTTATCCCTCAGCTATCACCCTTTCATCCCTTAATCTCTCGACCCCCATCCCTTCACCCTTCATCCCTTGATCCCTCATCCATTCATCCCTCAACCCCAGACCCTTATCCATTCAGCTCTCAACCCTCAACCTATCATCCATTCATTTTCTAACATTTTTTAGACTCAACAATTAGATAAAAATAACCAACAGATTGAGCAGTATATGAAAGGAATCTGTTTCAGTCATAAACTGCTCCTGCTGAAACACAGTGGATGAGAGAAAACATGAGATAAAAGCAGTGAAATTATAAAGTCCTTGATTTTTAAAGATTCATGTGTGGTCCTCCTCATGTTTTATTATTCCTGTTGAGAGTGCACACTTCCTCTCTGGAGCATCTCTGAGTGGAGAGACAGAAAGCAATAATCACTCTGGTTGTGTGCGTGTCGCCGCGTCTCCCTCAAGACAGCCAGGTCCACGGTTACAGCTTCTTAATCTCAGGACAGTGTCAGTGGCCTTCTGGGAAATCTGCGGGGACGAGTGATGGCAGAATACAGAGCTGACGTCCTGCTGAGTCAGCAGAAAACACAATGAACTCCTGGAGAGGAGGAGGAGGAGGAGGAGGAGGAGGAGGAGGAGGAGGAGGAGGAGATGGGCAATCATCTCAGGACTGTGTGTGCGTGTGTGTGTGTGTGTGTGTGTGTGTATGGCACTGACCTCACTGTTTACTGCTGCGTTCTAAGAAACAGCATCTTCTCCTGCTGTAGCAGTAATTAGGAACAACAGAGAGATGGACCTTAGATGCTCTAAAAGTACCAGCTATGAACCACGCATGACATAAACTCTAATAGATAAACTAAGCACAAGAAGTAAGGCAATGTGTGTTTGGTAGATTATTTCTTTGTTGTAACAAAGCTTCTTGGCAATACATCTTATACCTTTGGAACGCCTGTTTATTTCTTGTTTAAATGGTGCCACATTTGTAAGGAACATGCATTTGTGGGATGAGCAGCAGAGCTGAGTATGTAGGTTGCGCCCATGAAAAATCTGCCAATGTCAAACAGCTTTTTTTTGGGAGTTCGGTCCCAGACTGTGGAGATATGGGATTGCCACTGGTTGCAGAATTTCACCTTGATATCTCTGTGCATTGAGACTGCCTCCAATGATGACAAGCCTCGTTTTTCCAGCGAGGGAGATGCCACCCCACACCGTCACACTGCCTCCACCATAAGATGTTACTCTATCGGTGCAGCAATCAGCAAAGCGTTGTCTGTGTCTTCTCCACGCTTCGACCCTACGATCTCTGAACAAAATGTTCCTCCACCTGTTCAGGTTCCAGTGCACGTGTTGCCGACACTAGCGCAAAGGGGCCTGACGGTGAAGAGCAGTCACGGCAGGCCTCCTGGCAGCCCTATGACACCGGAGATTGGCTGTGTGCAGTCTGTTCCGGTTTGTCTGGGCAGAGAGCCATCGGCCATATCATCCTACAAACCTTGACTACAAATCTGTAGAAGACTGCCTATAGATCCTAACATCCTGACAGGATGAGGAAACGCTCTCTTGGGACGCCCACTTCGCGGCCTGTCTCTGACATCCCCTGTTATATGGAACTTGGCCTTCAGTTTGCAGATGGTACTAGGGCTCGCTCCAAATAATGCCGCAACTTGGTTTTGCTGAACACCAACTTGAAGTTGCCCTCTCGCATGGGCCCTATCAAGATCAGTCAAACGTGGCATGCCGATTCTTGGAGCAGACACCAACTGACCACTGTCGCAGGGCCCATGCTCACAGGTGCTGACAATCAAAGTGGTCGGATGGTGTTTAAGAAAGGGAAGCTGATCAGACAGGGCAGCACTGCAGATGTTCAGGACAACTGTATGGGGGGTGATTTTTTTTATAACTCACCTGTTTACATTTTGACAGACCGACTGCAAGGCGTCGCCACAGTCTATAAGTCAGAGCCACCCCTCGCTCCTCCACAACGCCAGCCTCTCATCCAAATATTTGGGCTTGAACCTCAAAATGGCAGTCCACAAACCAAGTCATGGCAACTTATACGTCCACTTTTCCTTGTTTCATGTCTTCTGTCACGTCTAGTTTATTTCCTGTTTTATTTTGAAGGCTCTCTCTTCATGTGTCATTTCTGGTTTTACTTCCTGTCTTTGTGTGTTTTCCCGCCTTTTTGATTGTCCACCCCTCCCTGATTAGTTTCACCTGTCCCTCACTGGTGCTGCAGTCTACTCACCTGTTCTCACCTCCCTAAATAGTGTCCTCTGCTTCTACCTGCTCACTTCCTTTGCTCTTCGTTGGATTACCCGTTTATGGTCCTTGTGGTTTCCCTGGGGTCTTGGTTTTTTCCTGCCTGTTTTGCATCTCACCGGCCTGTAAGCCTGTGTTTCATCAACTGAAGTGTCTTTCTTTGAATCCACCAGCCTGCTGTCCTGCATTTTGGGTCCTCTCTGCCTGGATTGCTTCAGTCTACTGTGACAGGTACTCAGTACTTATTTTTTATATTTTTTTGTGTGTGTATGTGTGGCTTTTTTGCCTTTACTTGATATTTGATATTTGATCATTCAAGCTTGAACAAGGGGGGATGATATGTAGCAAAGGGCCAGCAGCTGGAGTGAAACCCATGGCTGCTGCGGCGGGGACATAACCTTTGAACATGGAGCACCTGCTCTACCCGCTGAGCTACTGGGTGTCCCAGGTACTCGATATTTTTGAAGCTATCTGCCGACTTAACCCAGTACCAAGTAGCAGTGAAATGTCTACAGTCAAACGGTACCAGCATTTGGTCCTTTTTGCACCAGTGTCTGAGCCTGGCTGTTCAGACTGTACACCAGATCAGAAAACTTTTTGTCGCAGTCATCACCTCTCTATTCACTAAGCTGCCAGGTTAGCACGTGCTAACACAGCAGCAGCGGCTAACATCCATCACCGAGCTGTAAGGCAGTTTAAACAAATTCATACTGACACCTACATTGCTCGACTCATCGTTAAAGTTGTTACTAACCTTTGGGTTACGTTAGCTGTGTGATGGTATCAGTTAGCCTTGTCACTGTGTGTGCACCTGGATGGACTCTCCGTCTCTGGGTGGAGCTCACACTCCCACCACAGCAGCTACAACCTATACAGTCTGTGGTGTTGTGAAGTCAAGAGTCAAGTATTTTTTTATCAAGGTACTAGCATTGGCTTTAGCAGTTATTCTCCAATAAGTATTTGACGCAAGTATTCACCACAGTTAATTAAATAGAAAAAGCCGCAGCTGACATACGCATGTAAAATATTATGTAGGTCAAAAGTGGTTATAGTTAGATAGTTAGCTTCTAAAGACAGATATGTGGCAAGAGAGGAGGAGTTGTTGAAGAATTGATTGGTCTGATGGGATGAAGAGACGGAGAGAGGAGAGGTGATAATTGTGAGTCTGAGCTCTAGTTTCTATATAAACTGTCTGTCTGAGGCCGCGCTCCACTTTCCCTCCAAACTAGGCTGAAACGTCCTTAAAGGAATTGACTGCTGCACTTCAGACAGAGGAGCCAAGAGCTCGAGGTTTGGCAGTCTGGGACACTCATGCACACACACACACATACATGTGCATATCTGTACTTCTGAGGACCCACAATAACATGATGCATTCAATAGTCTACAACCATAACTTTCACAACCACAGCTACGTGCCTGATCGCAACACTTCATGTGATACAGAGCTTTATTTGTCTTAAATTAACAAACCTGAAGTCATTTATTAGAGTGTGGCAGTACTTCCTCTGCATGTTTAAACTACTGCGTAAACTCCCAAGATCACAATCAGAAGCACAACCAGGTTAAAACTTAAATTTGAAATGTCTGAGTCTTTGTCGGGACATTTTAACTGTTCTCTGAGAGACTGCAGCGCCTCACAGTTAGCAGTCAGTCTCAGAGCGGAGCCGCCTGCAGGCAGAGAGGATTTTAATGGGACAGAGCTGCTTGTCCAAAATTAGAAATACTTCATGATCAAAATATCAAAGCAGCACTTTCCCACACTGCAGCTTTTTGTCTCAACTTTAGTGCAGGGTTGGAGTTAGTATACTTTGGTTATTTAAACAGAGAGGCCACACACATCAAGTCACATTACAGAGAAATAAAAAACCGTACTGATGAACCTTCATTAATATAGGCCTATATTTTATCTACAAGTGCACGTCACACACTGAGCGAGCCGCCTGTTAATGATGCTGTGGGCTAATGGGCATGTAGCTACTTCCATGTTTCAGATGATACGTCATGTTTGTAGTCGACCAATGAAGATGAGTTTACATATCACCTTGGGTTCGTCCTTCACCTTCTCAAAATGATCCCACACTTTGGATTTCCTGCCCGACATGTTATTAACTAGCCTGTGGAATAACTGCAGGTACCAGCCCTGGAAATTAACCTGGAAATAACCAATGAAATCTTGCCGATTAATGACCTTCCTGGTCGACTAACGTTTGGTTGACGATTAGGGGGCAGCTCTAATGTGACCACATCATAACATGCTGGGTATGGAATTAATCTGCAGATGCTCCGGTTCAAAATGAGACCAAACTGTTTTATGGATGTAAGTTTCTGAGCCACGATGAAGGCCACAATGTAAGTGATGAGTATGGCATGACGATGTTGTTGTACGGAGGGAATAAATGCTTCGTAAATGTACATTACAGTAATTATTTGAATATACAGGCTTCAAGAGACCCAATCAGCAAAAAATGATTAGGCTGCAATCCCACATTTCCTTCTGACACAACATTTTTCATCCAGTCACACCCCGGCACATTACCTAACAAGTTTGTAAAGCCAAAAATGGTCTGATCCAAACCGAGCTGGAGGACTTCCAGCTGTAATGTTCGTAACAGCAATGTAAAGAGCTGAAGAGCGAGATCAGGAAGAAATAAAGCAGACACTATTTTAAACAGCCACAGCAGCTACATGAGCTCTAATTCCAGGCCAAGTGTGGACACACAAAGACGTGATTTCACAAAGTCTAATCTTAAGAATCAGATCTCACAAATCACACCGAAATAACAAGCGTAGCCGCAGGCGATGACACAGAACAGCGGAGCTTGACAGGCCTCAGCTATGAGAGGAATGCATCCTGCAACATCTAACCTTTACGATGAAAATGTCACACCAACAAATGACGACGGCCTGCGAGCTATTTATGGTGCGGAGACGCAGCCACCTGCATTGTTTCTCCCACCCGGGGATGATCCTCGTCTGTAGACAAGATATTTATATATTCACCAAGAAACACTGACATTAAGGAGCTGTGAACAGAAAGCTGGTACAATGTGGTGTCTCATCTGGTGAGGCTGTAAGCATGGTGTCATACAGTGCAATGAATGAGCTTACTGCTCATGCATTCATTTCTCTACTACTAGAAGGATCATGAGAGGAGGTGAGCAGACACAGGAAGTAGTCTGACATTGAAACATGGTGGAAAGTAAAGTTTGCAGGTTCAGGGGCAGATGGGAGGAGGAATTTTGTTTGATAAATCATTAATCTATTTGTGTTTGCATTATTAAAGGAACACTGTTTAGTATTTGGTGGCATCTAGCGGTGAGGACTGCAGATTGCAACCAGCTGAAACTTCTCCTGGTTTCAATTCCTCCTCAAATGTTCATTGTTCAGGAGTTCCTTACCAGGAGCTGAATTACCTGCAGAGGTCTCCTCCTCTGAAAAACAAACAGACCTGGTGATTAAAACCTGTAAAACACTGCATAAAGCAGTTTCACTGTAAAAATCAGTGTTTCTCGACGAGCCGAACAGCATTCGAAGGTAACTAAAATAGAATTCGTATTTTCAGGTGATTATGCAAAACATACTTATTATATCATAATCCATTTTTTGCCAATAGACCCCCCTCAGTCTTAGACGCTGGAACTTTGAATAGACCATGTAATAGTATGTGTGTCTTCTGTGCCCTCTAACTCCATGAGTGGTCCTACTCAGGACCTTTTGCCTGATCTGGTTAAAGTTTCATGCTTATTGTTACTGTCTGATAGCCTGGAAATCCAGACTCAAATCTAGAGAGATTCTGGTCCTCACCGATACACCCTTCCTACCCAAGGGGCGGCACTAACTGAGGCATATGAAATGCTGCCGCACGCAATTGGATAGCACGATGGCTAATCAGAGCAAAAAACATGGTGACATATTCATTGCACTACGCCCCATTTGTTTGCCGACCAGTGGGGCTAACTGATATATTATGCTTTTGCCGTATCCCGTCGGCAAAACGGCAAAAACTTCCCTCCTTGAAGCGAAGGCTTCTAGGGCAGTCTTCTGTTCCTCTCTTAAAGAAAAAGATAAGTGTAGTTGGCTTAGCGTTTCTTCCAAATTGAATGGATTGTTGAATTGATGGCTGTTTATTTTTCGACTCCTACGGTGCAGCACTGTCCTCATCATGTTACGCCCGCCCAGAGCCCGCCTCTGTCAGATAGACTGATCTGATTGGTCCGATGGCAATTCAACGGGCTCTGCTCGTCAGGGCCAGATCCCCGGGCAGAGCAAATTCGAATTTGCTAGACGCAACTAAAAAGATATGATGCACGAGGCAACCACGGTGAAGAACACACATTTATTACAAATATCTTATAGTATTGTGTAAATTCTGGTGCAGTGGTCGACTGAGAAAGAAAGACGAAGGGAGCACTGTTTAGATAAACTATAAAATTGCCCAAGAAAAGGGCAAAATTTATAGAAACAAGTAATATATACACATTTTAATAGCGTTAATGTTTGCTTTAGTACTGGGTCTGAGTAGTGACTGAGTCTGTGACTGTACTGGCTGATGATGACCATCTCCTCTCCTTAACTCCTGACAAACTTAAGGATAGTACCAAGCGGCAACCTACAAGGCTGAAAAATGAAGCCAATGCTGAAGTACCAAAAGCAGCAGTTCCTCTTATGGCCACTTGAGGCTGGCTCCAAAGCAGAGTCAATCTGATCTAAATTTCAACATTCGTGACAACTGTATGGGAGTGAATTTCTTTGATAAGTCACCTGTTTATATTTTATGAAGGCTTTAAAGTCACACATAATTGAGGGGAGGTCACTCTCAGTCAGATCAACCCCCCCCCCCAAAGACAAAGGCAGCATAATGAAGTGACTTCTTCGCAGCCCTATCGCAGGATCTCTGTGTAGAAAGGGCTAATGACACTTGCTTTGACATGAACGGGAGGCAGGGGCCTTGTGTAATTTGTTAGCCATTGCGAGAGTGAACGGTGCTCACGTTTATTAGTTGCAAACTGATACATTCACAACACTGCTGAGGACCCTGCTGGACAGACAGGGAATAACAGGATGATGTCAGAAACCCACAGGCATTGATAATAGCCAGAAAAAGATAGAGATGTTATGATGACGCAGTCGCCATGACAATGTGTCATTGAGATGTTCCAGCGTCCTCAGCTCTGCTGTCGCTCACATTCATTACCTGAATTTCACATCACAACACAGCGTGGGTCTGAGCCTCTGTAAGCTCCCAGGGATCATCAGTCATCTGCTGCCCAACCTGCACACTTCATGCTTCATACAGAACCAGCCCGCAGCCCTTCTGTGTGCGTGTGTGTGTGTGTGTGTGTGTGTGTGTGTGTGTGTGTGTGTGTGTGAGAGAGAGTGTGTGTGTGTGTGAGGAGAAATACATTTAGCTGAATCCAATACTGCAGATTTATGTAGTGTTAGGGACACTAGATCACAGTAATGCTGCTTACACACACACATCGTTCTGGGTCTTTCTCCACGTTCTCTCCTCAGTTTATTATTTCTTGTGTCCTCTCAGTCAGTCCTCACTCCACCCCACGTCAAGTTTAATTCACTAAACGATACTGGTACAAATACATTTTGGTTTATTCTATTCCTTATCAATAAACCATAATAAAAACAATAATGATATCACAATATCACAGTAAGTTGTGTGTCTGTAAGGTGTGAACAGTTTAGCCAGAGAGTGATTTGCTCTTCTCAGATTGTTCAGTTTAAATCATATTCATGATACATTTATAATACATTGATAATATAAAATGTCGCTTAAAGGGCCAGTGTGTAATATTTGGCATGGTTTATTGTCAAATCTGAATCTGAATATTCTACCCATTAATATGTTTATACAAGTGTATGATCGCTATAAAATAAAATTCGTTTGGTTTCCGTAGCCTTATAATTATGCTTTTATTTATATATATATATATATATATATATATATATATATATATATAGCAAGGGCCTTGCTTTAGAGAGGTCGCCATCTTGCGCCGCCATGTATGTACGGCAGACCGACAGCCAGCCAGAGATCCAGCCAGCCAGAGAATGCGTTTCACGTGTATAAATAAACCAACGAAGACAGCGGAAGGAAGGAAGAAAGAGGAGGAAACAGCAGAGTGTTAGTAGTTCGTTGATGGAGAGTAGTGAAAAGTTTTTTTAGTTATAAAGTTTGCGAATGGACCACACTTACCACGCAACAGGAGAGAATGAACCCGAACCGTCATCTGTGAGGAAAAGAAGACGCAACTTCACTCCTTGTGGTGCACTCTCTGCGGCGCTTTCCCTCCTGATGATATATCTCCCCAACGATGGTAGCACCGAATCCCATTCTGTGCATTCAGCCTCTCTTCTCACCCGCTCAGTGTACTCCTACGGCTCTCATCTGTATGCTCCAGCTCAAACAGGTATGGCTCTGGGTCTGTGTCCGCTACAAGAAACTCTTCAAAATCACGTTCAGAGTCGTCCATTGCAGCTACTATAGTCCGGAGATATTGCTAGGCTAAATAAACAGCTGAGCTCTGTTTACAGGCTACGCTGTCAGTCAGTGTGCGGGCTGGAGATTGGTGGAGCAGAGAGGGGAGGGGGTACCCACTCAGTATTGTAAACAAGTATGTGTGTATGGAGTGTGTGTGTTACGCTAGAAGAGTCAGAGTTTGGGACGGAGTCTTTTACCCCCTGGAGTGTTGCCGGAGTTTTTGGAGTGCTCAAATAAACTGGCCTTTTTCCCGAACGCTCCTCTGGTCTCCTGCTCGTGAGGGATTCATTACAATATCGTAACATGGTTTAGATTTCTAAATAAATATTCACCTCGTCGCTAGATAGACCTACTCCTGAAAAACTCGTGTCTGCGCAAGGCTTTTTGTCCCTACGAGGCCACCGTCATTTACCCGACGGGAGGGGTGAGCGAGTGAGCCCTGCAATCTAGAATTTGACCACCGATGTCACTGTTTCCAACGGTTTTCAACCCATTTTACACACTGGCCCTTTAATGGTTCAAATAACAAACGCTGATGATGAAGTGGCACCCATTGTAATTATGACAGGAGGTGACGTTGCTAAGACCATGACACACCAAACCAAAGGCAGTGGTCAGTGTTGGGCCGTTGGTTAGCATACTGTTGCCCTAGTCAGTGCAGTGTGTCCTGCACCGTTGGCCCTCATGGTCCCCTCTCTGCTTCTCTTTTGGCTGATTCAGCATGTTGCTGGCGGCGGATTAAATCACTCTGATTGGCAGTTCAGCTCAGTATACATACAGAGAGATGGAAGTGAGGGAAGTAATCAGATGGCTAAAGTCAAGAGGGAGTGAGACCAAAAGAAATTTGTTACATAACGTAAGATTATTTTTCTTTAGCCATTTAGCTCTTTAGCGCAAAAGTTTCCGATGGACTGTTCACTGGAGCATGGTAAATACGCTCTGTTCTTTCAACATTTGGTTGTGTTGTTAATGTGCTAACGGGCTAACTAGCATCGAGACGATCTTCTGGTTGTCCCATTATAGAGTCAGTCCACATAGGGAGGTACAGGGGGATGGATGGGTAAGCAAAACATTGGACTTTAACACCAGAGACCGCTGTTTGTTCCCTGTTTCCAGCTGACAGTTTTTTAAGCATGACCACGATCATTCCCTGACTTACCATGTGGTTATTGTTGTTACCACGACAACAAAGGTTCCCTAATCTTGGGTGATCTGATCAAAAGTGGACAATATTAAATACAAATGTCAGAAGATCTGGTCACTTAAACCACTTATAGAGGTGGACTGGTAACATTAGACTGCGTAACTTGAAGTGCGAATGCTTTGGCATCCTGATGCATCCACAGCGGATGTGGTGGTTAATTTGGTGACAAGTTGGATGAAGTGTTCTGTGACCACCCACCTTTGTAGCCAATAGAAAGAGACATGTTGAATTCTGCTGACGCCCAGTCGTCATTAGAAAATGTTGGCATTGTACGTATTTGCAAACCAGGAATACGCTACATCTGTATGTTTCATACGTATCATATCAACGTTTCTAAAGTGGCGTATATGAGCTGACTTTGTCATCAGGAGCTGGAGGGGATGGTGGATGGCGTGCCACCTGGGCAAGACACCTGCCAAGCTGCAGACCACTGTTCTAGACCAACAAACAACAAAACCAGTTGTTGTTCAGTTACCTGTCGCTGTGTTTCCACCAGGACAAGTGATGGTTTTTAACTGAGACATCACCGTGTTTCCTGAATGGATGGTGCCACAAAAAGCGGCTGTTTTTCATAAAGACATTGCTGCATTTCCAGTCAGACAAAAACTTTTTTTAATTTTAAGCCAAAACATGAGCTTTTCCTTATCATAACCAAGTGGTTTTTGTGTCTAACCCTAAACACACATTAACCACAGGGCTATTTAAATGTAGAGAAACATTAACTTTCGACGTATTTGCTACATAATAAAATAAAAATGTGACGTATCCGTGGTTTGCAGAAACACACAAAGCCAACATTCATTCAGGCAATTGGACTGGACAGTGACATCTCCAGCTGTACCGACATGACAAGTGAGCATGCTAACAAGCAGCTAGTGAAAGTGTGGACATAGAAACCTTGCAGGGCTCTTCAAGTGTAAGTGACGTTGGCAGTAACAAAATGTGAACACAAGTGGTCAGCTTGTGTTCAGGTCAGTGAAATGCATGTCAATACCAGGCAGGTGTATTCAGGCTCTGAGCTCCTGTGTGTCGTTCTAGAGGGCACAAACAGACAAGGTTTCTTTGTCATGTAATCTGAAGGTATTCACTGGTTGATTTCAGTCACTTTACAATGCAGCAAAACAAGCCTTGGACAACCTGCAGACAACTCTCCCCCTCTCACTTCATCATTAATTTCCTCTCTGCCATGTCTCGTTTTTTTTCTTCAGGTCTCCGAGGTCTTTTATTTACCTCTACTCCATCAATCTCTCCTTCCGCCTCCAATAACCTTCCTCACTTGCTCGCGCTCTCATTATCTCTCAAATCTTTGATCTCGCGTGTGCGGTCTTGTTGTACGCACCTGTTTTACATTTCTTTCTTTCTTTCTTTCTTTCTTTCTTTCTTTTCTTTCTCATCATTTCCATACATAATGAGAGACAGAGACGAACAGACAGAGGCCAGCCTATATTCTCTGGTGTTCAGTAAAACACTGAGGCTGATTATCAATAAGATGAAATAAAAAACAATAACTAATGAATAACATTCTGCACAGTTTCCTTTCCATTTTTCGAGCAATTCAAATCCCTCATGGAAGTGAGGGACTGTGCTACTAACAATAAAAAAGACCGTACAGAGAGGTAATTACAGAAAACACTTCATATTGGTATTATAATTGTGACCACAAACCAGTTAACACACAGTAAAGTATGTTTGGGCCATGTTCAGACCAACTTTAGCTCTGTGCACCCTCATTTAGAAATGTGTGTGTGTCAGTGTAAGTGGAACAGTTGTGCAGCATCTGTGTCCTTGACGAGATGGTATGTTCCCTCTGCCCCGACAGGACCTGCTGTCCCTTTGTACCTGCAGTACAGCACACACACTCATTAACTGAACAAGCAGACAGACATGCAGAGAGACAGACAGACAGACACCTGTCTGTACTTGTACACTGTTATAGAGTGCCAACAGGGGGTTCATATGTTGTGCAAGTACATTTTGAAACACTTACTTTTATTATTTGGCTGATTAATCAGTCCTTGACAACAATCGACACCAAGTCAGCCAATCCCCGTGAATTCTGTGTGACACTGCAATTTTGTTTGATCACCGTAATTTTATCGCAAACACACAGTGACAGGGCTAACTGTTAGCATCACACTGCTAACATTACCTAATGGTTATTTACAGGTTTAAGGACAGTCAAGCTTTTCGGTGTGAGGTCAATGACTCAGTTTCATTGCTGCGGGGCTTCTGCCTAAGCGGCAAAATATGACGAGCAGGGATGAGATGACGTTGTGTTGTGCTTGCTCGTGCTATCAGAGAGAGTGGGAGGAGAGCGGCTCGTGGAGATGGCCTCTCGGCCCTGTGTTGAAGATGAGCTGTTACTGCACCCCACCTTCCAACACAACATGTTCTCACTCCCCACTCGTCACATATCACCACTTGGTCAGTGGACTTTCATGTCTACATAAACCAGTCAGCCAAAACATTTAAACCACACAATGCAATGTTCTGTTGGGAAATCTATGGTTCTGACATTCATGTGGATACCACCTGACATGTTCCACCCACCTAAACACCAGTGCAAGCCAGGCATTATGGCAGCAGCACTCCCCACTAGCAGTGGCATGTAATGCACTATGCCACACCACAAAAACTGCCCAGGAATGGTCTGAGGAATGTGACCAGGAACTCAAGGCATCAACCTGGCCTCCAAATTCCCCAGATGCCCATCTGATCAAACATCTGTGGGACGTGCTGGTACCCCACCTCACAACCCACAGGACTCAAAAGGTCTGAAGCTAATGCCCAGGTGCCAGACACCAAAGGACACCCTCCAGAGGTCCTGTGTCCATGCCTCGACAGGTCAGAGCGAAGTCCGGTCCAAGGAGGCCCCACTGTGGATTAGAACTTAGATCGGGCCCAAAAAATTCAGCCCGACTCAGCCCGAGCCCATGCAAGTTATGTCTGGGACCGGCCCGGCCCATCCAATTAACTTTAATTATGGGCCCGAGCCCGGTTTAAACCCGACATTTTTCAATAAGTTGGCTGTTATAATTAACACTAAGGACACACCAAGCGCGTTAGTGCCGCGGAAGTCCTGCGAGTGTACTCACAGGCGCTTGACTGTCCACACAGGCAGCGCATTTCTCCTGCGCTCTCCGCGCCGGTTAAACATCGACTCCACTCATCTGTTCTCGTCAGTACTCGTTTTTTCACTTCAACAGGTCTTCACAGATCTCTCTCTCTCTCTCTCTCATATCTGACCCGGGTTGGGCTGGGTTCAGGCTCGGGCAGAGAATCTAAGCTCAACTGTGGATCGGGGGTACCTTCTTTGTCTCGTTCCTCGGGTCATGCCTGAGCAGTTTTTGTGATGTGGCGTGGTACATTGTCCTGCTGGGGGGCCACTGCCATCGATAAGTGCCGGGGGGTTAATTTTGTCTGCAACGGTGTTCGGGTGGGTGGAGCACGTCGAGTAGCATCCACATGAATGCCAGAACCAAAGGTTTCCAAGGTTCCCAAGGTTTACGCCTATTACATGCATTGTGTCTTTTCAAAATAAACCCCTTTTTTCACAGGAAGTGTACAGTTACATGCATAATGTTTTTCAAAATTAACTGACAACATCAGTGAAGCACCTTGTATTTAGGTTTATTTCCTTCTGAAACAAACGCACGTGGTTAGGTTTTTAAATAAACATCATCGCTCTACATTCATACAGGAAGTGAACACCAGACTCCTAGATGAAAATCCAGTGCTTGACGGACCCGTCCACTGCCCCTCCCACCCGCCCTATAGTGACTTTTAAGCTCCTTAAAATTATGTTGTTGTCCGGTGGCATTTCAAACTGGCATCGTATCATTCCTCCACAAAAAGATGTCTTTTTTTTGTAGGTGTCTGCTGCGGAAAACTCATTGGCCAAGCGACGGTGTTTGACGACTTCGGAATGATCATAGTAATGAGCTCCGAATTGGTGACAGCATCACAACTAATTTTGTAATTTGACTTGCCCTTGCAATTTAATCACAAAAAACACCTATAAACATTGCAACATGCATCACAAATTTTTAAAAATGCTGCAGTGAGATCAGGTTCTTTAGGTCGTAACAATGCCCAGAACACTGCGAAATCCTGGAGGGACTGATTAATGTTGTGTGTACGGTCCTTCATAAAATAACTTCACTTACTAAATGATTTTGAGTTTCTGTGGGTTCATCTCTTTGTAGAAGAATATATATTTTAAGAGGCTCTCTCAGAGTTGTGGAGCCAGTCTGTGTTTTCTGAGTTCAGGAGTGTAAATCTGTTCTGATCCTTTGCCAGCTGCAGGCTCAGAACAAGAGACAATGCATATAAGTCTGCCAAAGTACCAGTGTGGCTGCTTGACACACTATAAGGCTTTGTATCTTTACTCGCTGGGTCTCTACATGCTTCTATTTAAAACTGGTAGATGATGATGATGCAGAAATACATTGTATGAACGATTAACGTGTATTTAATTAAAACTCTGTGTGTGTGTGTGTGTGTGTGTGTGTGTGTGTGTGTGTGTGTGTCCTGGACGAGCCCTCAATTTGTCATTACCCGGCTCCTAGGCCACGACAAATACGGGAAAGGACACAGTTAATCATGGTTAATTAAAAGTACTATTGTAGTAAAGTAAACAACTAGTGTGAGGTGTTTTAAAGTCAAAGTTAAAAACTAAAAAGCCAAACAAAGGCAAAAATGTGCAGACGCTGGCAGAATGAGTCCAAGTGAGAGGGACCAGAGCAGAGAGTTGGGCTTTTATTCCCTGTGAGCACTCGACCCAGGTGCTCTGGATACTGGTTGTCTGCCACAATTGTGTTCCTGTGGTACCTTCAAAGACACATAGGAAAAACACGAACTGGCAGTAGTTCAGCAGGGGCCATCACATCCACCATTTGTCCAATAACTTTGGTTTATGTCAAAATACTTGTAAAACTAAAACATTCTGATCTCTCTTAGTTGTACTTTGTGTTTAGTGCTAATTAGCTAATGTTAGTTAGTTAAAACAAGTGGAAAATCATCTTTATCTTCAACAAAATCAACAACCGCCGACTTTTATCCAGGAGGCCAATGTTTGCTTCCAGTATGATTGTAACGCCAAACCCTGTTTTTTTCCTAAACCCAACCACGTGTGTGTGTTGGCTAAACGTAACCACATTTAAGTGTATCTTGAAAGAAGGCAGTGTATGTAACAGGCAGAACTTGACACGGCATCAACAGCAACAACCAACGTACCCAGGGTACCTTGCACGTCAACATTGAAAGTCCATGACCAAATGTCAAAATGTGACGAGGTCGGAGTGAGAATGTGTTAAACCAGGAGGTTATTTTGAGGTGGCCTTATGTGGGTGTTTTTTAGCGACCAGTCGCCTCCAGAGATAGTGCCAAGAAAAGCAATTGTTTTTTACTTAGATATCACTTTGTTTCCAGCCGGGATTAATAATCTGGTGTGCTATATAGCACCCAAACCAGGTATTTTAAGCCAAAATGTGATCTTTTCGTAACCATAACCAAGTGGATTTTGTGTCTAAGGACACATTCACACTGGCGCTATTTGGTCCGCTTTAAACGAACCCTGGTCCGCTTCCACAGATAGTTTGGTTCCTTTGGAGTGGTGTGAACGCTCATTTGAACTCTGGGAAATACAAACAGACTATCCAGTGATCCAAAGAGAGGAAGTGAGCACAGTGCATTTTGGGTAGAACTAAAACAAAGCCAACAATGCGATCTGTGAGAAGCAGAGGTAAAAAAAAAAAGAAAAAGTTGGGAAATGTCTCATGGGCAGACGCGGAGTAGTGAGGAGGTGCAGGTGCTTACCCCCAGACTGCAGAAATTTGGTGTTACTCCATTGTTTTTGTGGGGACCAAGCCGGCTGAAGGGGATGGATTTCCCTTTTTGGTCCTGGCCAGTCGATGAGCCGGGTTTTCTTCTTCCTCATGTTTTTTTCTTCCTGGTCAGTGGTAGTTTCGGGCAATACCGCCCCCAAATGAGCAGCTGTTGTAACTGTATGACGCTGTCCAGGTGGTTTGGTCCGCTTTAAAAAGTGCAGTGTGAAAGTGAACCGAACCAAATGAAGGTGTGAAACTTTTCAGCATTCCCCTGAACTATCCGGGTGTGAATGCGTCCTCAATCTAACCACACGCTGACGACAGTTTTGTTGAAACGTGAGGAAATACAAAACATACAATTGTAATGTATCTGTGTTTTGCAGAAACATACAATGCCAACATTTATCCCGGCTGGGTTGAGTAAGCCATAGATGCTGAGCAAAATGGTAACGACAGCCTGAGTATCTGTGATGGAGGTAGATGGCTACTAACAACCGTTGCATAGTGCAACAGTAAACAGTGCTAAAGAGGGCGCTGCTGCTGTTGTATGGAGACTCAAATCTCTGAGTCAAACCGAGTGAAGCCAGAACGTGTATATTTAATAGAGCTACAGTAGACTACCATCCACTTCCTTACCATGACCAGGACTACCTGGGCATCAATATCAGGTGAAGAGTCACTTCATCACTGTCATGCCTGCTGTCGTACACTTGGCTCACCAGGTTGAATCTCTGTTGGTATGTAACGTCTGCCAAAAAAAAAAAGGCTCCTGGCAGCACATTCAAACAAAGCAAACAAACACTCTGGTGTGTTTTTCTGCTCCATCTGTGCCTGCGTCGCTTCCCTCTCCCTCCTGACTGAAAAGACACACCACACACTATTTTTGTCTCTTTGAATATCCCTTTCACACACAAACAGCCATGACTGTACATCAGAACCAGCGATGGCGTCTCAGTGATGTCATATATTCAGTGCGTGGGCTGTAACAAGCTGCTGTAGCAGAGATGTTTGTGTGCGGTTTGTTTCTTTTCTGTCCCTTTTGAGGATCAGATGACCTCAGAGTGAGGAACAAAGAGGAATAATCTCCACTAACCCTTCTGTAAAGGCTAATTTGACTTATACAGTGTTTATAACTGTGTTGAGTTTTACATCCTTAGAGGACATTTTATTGAGTGAACCCTTCATCAGGAGGTTAAATTAGGCTCGTGCTTTAGTTAAGAAGACACAGTGATGACGCAGTGAAGCTGTTGAAGTTTTCTCTTCTCAACAGCTCAGACAACAAGGAGTAAATACAATTAGTTAAGGGTTGTAATGTGATAAAGAAGCAGTTTTAAATCAGAAATTGAGACTGTTTCAAACCAAAAACATCCACTTATGATATACACCCATCAGCCAAAACATGAAGTGAATAACTTTGATTATTTTGTTCCAATGCATTGTTCTGCTGGGAAATCTTTGGTTCTGGCATTCATGTGGATACCACCTGACATGTTCCACCCACTCAAACACCGTTGCAGACCAAGTACCCCCCCCTCATGGCAACAGTACTCCCCAGTGACAGTGGCCCCCCAGCAGGACCTACAGAGTTGCATCTCTTTCAGGCCGCATGAGTGGAGGGCACACAAAGGATGTTCACGTCCAACTTATCCTCATAGAGCGGTTCATATGATATCCTAAAATTAGCGCCCCATAAATGATGTTACATCCTTAACGTCAAGTCGTGTAATTAACGTAAAGTTACTGAGGGATAGGATCAGGAAACGAAACATGGTGAGGACGTAAAGTCTGGTTTTGTGACCCATCCACCACCCTAACCTGCCTCCTTACAGTCTGCCAGGGGCGTCTTAGAGAATAGAATTACTGGCTCATGATTACGTAAGATGCGTACAAATTTGGGTAGTTCTCGCAGATGTTGTCTTTTTTAGATTTGGAATCAATAACTAGCCTCACAAAGGAGACTCAAGACCAGCCATCGCTATTGAGATTCTGCAAATTTGAGGAAAAAGGGCTAGGCTGTAGACATATGACGCATGTAGTTGACGAGATGTTAATTTTTTTTTTTTAATTCAATGTATAGGCTACACATTTATAAAATTGGAAAATGTAAGAATCATTTTAGGGCTACAACAATGATAAATGAAAATTAAAATGTCAAAAAAAAAACCAAAACTGTTGTATATGTCCATTTCTTTTTTCTTTTTTTGTCAAAGCCACAGCGAGCCACTGGAGAACTGCTGAAAAGCTCCATGTGGCTCTTGAGGTCATGTGGTGTTTGTTGAAGAGCTAACTTTAGCTTATGTGGCTAACAGAAGCCTTATCACAGGTTTGTAACCTGTCGAACAAACCCAACATTGAAGTTTTTTAAGCAGTCTTCAGACTCAACTCAACGCACACTTTAAAACAACCACAGCTGAAACAAAGTGCTGTACATAGGAGGTCATTAAAACAACAAAACAGTGAGATAATAAAAAGCAGTTAAAACAAAAAACAGCAACAAACAAATAAAAACAGACGGAGGTCTCATGCTGGGTTAAAAGCCAGTGAGTAAAACTGGGTTTTAAGGTTGGTTTTAAAAACAGACAGTGAGGAGGCCTGTCTGATGTGCAGAGGTAGATTGTTCCACATTTATGGAGCAGCAACGGAGAATGCACGGTCTCCTCTAAGCGTTCGCTTGGACCTCGGTACCTCAAGGAGCAGCTGATCAGCTGACCTGAGGCACCGGGCAGGGGCGTAGGGGTGAAGAAGCTCAGAGAGGTAGGGCGGGGCGAGGCCATTTAAAGATTTAAAAACAGATAAAAGGATCTTAAAATGAACTCTAAAGTGCACAGGCAGCCAGTGGAGGGAGGCCAGGATGGGTGTAATGTGCTCTCTCATTCGTACTCCAGTTAGCAGACGAGCAGCAGCGTTCTGAACTAACTGGAGAAGTGCAAAGGAGGACTGGCTAACTCTGTGATGAAGGCATGGATTACTGTTTCAAAGTGCTGATGTACAAGAAAATGCTTCACCTTCGCAATCTGCCTGAGGTGAAAGAAACTCGACTTTACTGCTGCACTAATTTGGTGGTCCAATTTAAAATCACTGTCCATCTTAAAACCTAAGTTTGTAACAGTAGACTTTGCATAAACTGCCAAAGGACCCAGATCAACAGGGGAGGAAACACAGGAGCCGCTGGGGCCAAACACCATCACCTCTGTTTTTTTTTCCATTAAAATGTAAAAAGTTTAGGGCCATCCAGGCTTTGATGTCTTCAAGACATGACAGCAGGGGTTTGAGGGAAAAGGCATCGCTTTTACTCAGGGGGACATATATCTGGCTGTCATCAGCATAGCAATGAAAAGCGACACCATGCTTTCTGAGGATAGACCCTAGGGGAAGCATATACAGGGAGAAAAGCAGGGGTCCTAAAATTGAACCCTGTGGGACCCCATATAAAAGCGGAGCGGAGGAGGATTCACAGGCACCAAGACCAACACACAAGCAGACCAGAGATTCCCCTTGCAATGACTTGCACCATAACATAAAACTGAACAGCACAACAAACCCCAGAGAGCAACAACTCAAACAACTAACTGCATCCCAGTTTCTACGTGATATAACTTCCGGCTTTGTGTTTGTCAATTTTGTTGAAGTAGCTCTTTAAAATGGTGTTAAACAAACACAGTGGTGCGTCCAAAAGATTTATGAGCTCGTCTTCTCTCTGCTCTGTTCAAAAGTCTGCCATGTTTGCTTGTGTGTGTACAGCCACGGCGTGCGCCCATGCGTTCGGCCCACGTGGGTACCCAGCTGTACAAAAAAAAAAGCATGAGCTCGCTGCTGATTGGTTACAAGGTTTGAGACAGTCTGCAACACATTGCCCGCGATTGAACAGGTTGAATCCCTCGCAACTGCACGAGCCGAGCTGAGCCGATATGCAACTGAGTCATTCAGACCACTGCAACTTCTCTCTGCAAACAAAAAGGGAAAGATGTTACTGTTAAGATATTTTGTACAGTCAGTGTGCTCCTGTGTTTGTTTGTGTGTGTGTGTGTGTGTGTGTGTGTGCAAGCATAAGTGTGTTTGAGTGTGTTTGTGTGGGAGCCCAGCTGAGCAGCACCCAGCAGCCTGACTGGTGATGGCATTAGTCATTCACAGAGGGAACCAGCTGCTCTCTGCTCATGTTGTTCTTTGACATTTTGTGAAAACACACACACACACACACACACACACACACACAGAGGCATCTTCAGACAGTGTGCACCTGCAAACATGTTTTAATGAAGTGATAAAGCAACCTTTTTCTGAAGCACGCACATTTAACTTCCCACAACAAACCTTTTAAGCATGCTTACATGTGTTTGATAAGATAAACTTTTTTGATTCCACGCAGGGAAATGTAAGTGTCACAGCAGCAGCAAAGAACAACGGATGCATTAATGACAAAAACTTAAAAAACTTAAAAAAAACCCAAAAAACTGCTGTATATAACATAAGGTAGTAAATTGGGGCGGGCAATACCACAAAATTTTGTTTTGATCCGATGCCATCACTCCATTTGATGAAGCTAAAGACGAGTTAATTTTTTGAACTGAGTTTTGACTGACATGTCAGGGCCAAGTGAAAAACTACGATAATGAATGTCTGTGAACTCCTAAATGCTCATCTGAGTGAAGCTATTCTTCAATTAAAACCATAAGTCTATATTAATATCGTGAGTCACCTGGCGTCCAGGTTGCAAACACACGGTGAGATAAGCAGATGGTTCAGGTCTGGTGTTGAGCGTTTTCAACATGGAGGAGCAGATTTCACTGGTGTGTATTTGTATGATTTATGTTCTTCCACCAGCTGCCACCGCCGCTTCGGTTTTCACACTGAAACTGAAGCTTTACAGGAACAAGTCACTCAGTTTGTGTGTGTGATTTTCCTTCTCACGTGTTACTCTTTAAAGGTATACTGAGCAAGATTGTGGGTTACTGTTTGTAAATGCGGTCACCAGCAAAACTGAAAGTGAAAGCCAACCCCAGATTCACTCTCATTTGGTGTTTTGCCTTGCTATATTTCCTTTTCCTGTGACTGTGCCTCTTGGATACCTGCTGCTTACTGTCTGGCACCTGGTCACTACCTAACACATGACATAAGAAAAGTCTCTGCAGAAAAATACACCACCACCCATTGAGATTGGATCATAAGTGATGATATACCCCAGTTTGCTCACTCAGCTTCAAGTTTTTTTGGAATCAGCTCGCACCCAAAATTTTTAGTTAAGTACAATACAGTAACATAAGGCGGCACGGTGGTGCAGTGGTTAGCGTTGTTGTTTCTTCAGCATGTGGGCTCCTGGTTCTCCCGGTGTCAGCGTGGGTTTCCTCCAGATGCTCCAGCTTCCTCCCACAGTCCAAAGACATGCAGGTTAACTGGTGACTCTAAATTGTCCATAGGTGTGAATGTGAGTGTGAATGGTTGTCTGTCTCTATGTGTCAGCCCTGTGATAGTCTGGCAACCTGTCCAGGGTGAACCCCGCCTCTCACCCAGTGTCAGCTGGGATAGACTCCAGTCATTTAGCCTCAACTCGCCACAATGGGCCTTTACGAAACCGGACCCTACCCACTCTCCCACTTTTAGTCAACTTGACAGCTGAATGAAACACCCTTCATCAAAGAGTAGGGGATAAACACAGCGGCAAGCTTCGGGACAAACTTCACTCTCTGTGGCAGAAAGAGGAACTGTCTTAATTTCTCGTAACCTTGGAGAAAAATGAAGCTTAATCCAATTTTATGGTCTGCATATGTATTTGTAGCACTTGTTTTCTAGAGTATAGTGAAGGATGTATTTTATCCTTTATACAATGTAACCCTTAAGATGTTAACGTCTGTATGACAGTATTAAATGTCTTTCTTAATTTAAGCAGTTTACTTAAATAAGGGTAGTTACATGGAATTTTATTTGTATGGCGCATCTACCATGACAAACACAACACGGTGTTGCACGTGGTCTGTAAGTTGGCATAGGTGCAGGCTCACTGATGGAGGGTTTTATAACTCCCCTCCACTCCTGACTATTTGGTTTGGGATGGCACTCAATGTGGCGTACCCTCCGCGTGAACCTGGAAATGGAGTGGAAGAGGGTGTAGGGGGTGGTTTGGAAAAGGCCAAATATGTTAAGTGCACAATGATAGTGTTGTTTATTGGCCTTAAGCAAAACAAAAAAAAATCGGGTTTATAAATTTTCATCAAATTAACTCAAAATTCAGAAGTTGTTGACTTAACATAAAAAAAGATGTCAAGCTCACAAGGGATGAATTTTTGAGTCAAGTGAACATAATGTTCTTATGTCATTTTGACAATCTGGGGCATTTGCGTAGAGTTCACATTAAAATTTTGTGTCATGGATGGATTGGGGTTCGAAACGTAATTTTTTTTTTAAAGGAAAATCCTGTGTCCTGCAGTGCTCCTTTACACCCAGTTGTTTTTGTGGGGGTTTTTTCCAATCATTTCCCTCCTCACACTATTTCCCCTTCATTTACTCCTCACTCCTCTCTTTCCCTGCCCCCTAAACACATTCTCACAGTCACGTGGGCACAGAATCATTATTTACATCCTCTGTAACACACACACACACACACACACACACACACACACACACACAGAGTGAGTGATGCAGCAGATGAAAGGCTGGAATGAGGAATTGAACCTACACTCACCTGGGACCTTCCCAACATGTGATTGGGATTCAGTCTGCAGCACAGAGAGACCAAGCCCATTAACTAACATGTTCCAGTACACACACACACACACACACACACACACTGACATATACAGTGAGTGTGTGTTAGCGTTACAGATGCTGAAAGGCTGCTTCTCTCTGTCTTCAGTTTGTGGATCGGTGAAGGGCGAAACAAAGACACAGAGAAATGAAAGTGGTCGATATTTAAAGGTGCATTCTTGTGATACAAATGTGATATATCCTTGATTATTTGTGTGTATTTTCTGGTCTAGATGACCTGCTTGCCTGCCTTTAGTCTTTTAATCGGTACATGTAGTGAAGTAACTGAGTTACAGTTGACTTTTTCCAGTTAGCTGATTTCATCATAATCGTCATAACGCCAACCTCATCATGGTGCTGGAGGAGAAGTCAAAGTCAGTAGGAGTCATCGTCTGGGCATCACTCATGTCTGCACAAGATTTCATAACAATCCATTAGATAGTTGTTGAGATATTTTAGTGGTCGATCTACTGACCAGCATCTCCATCTTTAAAGCCAAGCTGCATCCAGCCAAGCATCATGGGGCCTTAGCAAATTATCAGCGGTTAAAACTAAATCTCCCTCTCTCATCATCTCCACTTATAACAAACGCATTTCTTTTCCTCCACTGAAACCAAATCAATACAACAATTACACATCTCTAAACAATCCTGGCCCTCTGCTTCTCCCATTAAATAAAACCGCCTAACTGATAAACAACTGATTTACACTTCTGCCGCCGCGACGTCCAGCCTCCATCTCCTGTTTCAACAGGAAATACATCACGCTGAGGAAGAGCTGCTTTATTAGGACTTAAGGCAAATTACTCATCTCGTGTTTTAGTGAGATTGAACTCATTCCTCTTCATTGTGATTAGAGAGGAGGGGGACGGAGAGGGTGACAGGAGAGGGACGGGGAGGAGAGAGGTGACAAATGGAGAGGGAAGGAGGAGGGAGATGGAGACAGGTTGGTTGGAAATCAACAGCACTGGGGGAGTGAAGGAGAAAAGGAGGAGGTAGGAGGAGAGGAGGGGTTAAGGATGGAGGAATAAAGGAGAGGAGGAGGTTAGAGGTTTGAGAAATGAAGGTACAGGGTGACGTGGGAAGGACCGCCTCGTCCTCAAAGACAAATCAATGTCACCTCTGTGTTTGCACGGCCACCGTCACATACACACACACACACACACACAAACAGCTGCACATATCACATGCTGGTGTTAAGCTGCTGACCTCCCGTGGTTATACACTCCATCAAACACACACAGAGTCACATTCTCTCTTTTCTTTCTGGTTTGTTTGCTCTCCTTTCTGTGTGTGTGTGTGTGTGTGTGTGTGTGTGTCGGGGTGTTACGATTATATAACACTGCACATGTAGGGACATCCCTGCTTCCTGTGTGTTTTAGTGTATACAATATCCAAGTATCTGTGTTTAGGTGCTGTTGCTTTGAGTTCTACACAGATCCAGTTTTATAAACTCGTCAACCTCAGTACTGAAACCGACCCGTTACCTGTAATTATCTCCAAGTCACATTCAAACCTGCCTCAACCCCGAAAACAATTCCTGCAACTCAGGCTGAGATAAAACACACTCTTTTGCGAGCTCAGTCTCACTCCGAATTCTTCTAAATTTGTTACCTAACTCGATGTAGGACTCTGCTGTAACCCATAAAGTGTTTGTGTTCAATGTATCCTAACAGAATGGTTTGTATGATATCCTACGGAAACGCAGACACAACAGTTCCTATGATATCCTACATATTAGCACCCCACGTATGTCGTTATATCCTAAACATAAAATTATGTATTTAATTTAGTTACTGTGGTTAGGTTTAGGTAAAGAAGCATAGTAAGGACGCACCTTAAAATGACTCAAAGTTTAAAGTTCTGGATGTGTGTCTCCAGGGGAACGTCTGTGGGCGCATTCACACCAGGATAGTGGGGGACTCAGTTCGATTGGGCGGGGAATGCCAAAAAATTTCACACCTTCATTTGGTTCAGTTCACTTTCACACTGCACTTTTTAAAGCGGACCAAACCGCCTGGACAACATCACGCAGTTACAACAGCTGACCAGGAAGAAAAAAAGCATGAGGAAGAAGAAAACCCCGCTCATCGATTGGCCAGAACCGAAAATGGAAATCCATCAAACTAACCAGCGATATATAGTCCTCTGACCATATACCAATAAGCGCCTGCACCTCCTCACTACTCCACGTCTGCCCACGAGACATTTTCCAACTTTTCTTTTTTTACCTCTGCTTCTCCTGGTTGGCGCTGTTGGCTTTGTTTTTTTTCTACCCAAAATGCACTGTGCTCTACGTCACTTCTTCTCTTTGGTTCACTGGATAGTCCGTTTGCATTTCCCACTGTAAGCGAACCGAACCAGGGTTCACTTGCAAGTGAACTGAGACCCCCAGTTTTTAAGCTGACCAGGGTTCGCTCGTTTGGTCCGCACCAGAGTTCGAATGAGCGTTCACACCACTCCAAACGAACCGAACTATCAGTGGAAGCGGACCAGGGTTCGTTTAAAGCGGACCAAATATCGCCAGAATAAGTGATGATTGAAAGAGATAACTTCTGTAGGAGTCTGATTAAAGGAGTCGTCTGATCTGAACTGATGCTCATACTATTTGTTCCCACTGATCTAAATTGACAGAACTACAGAATAATTGTGCTGCAAATGTTTTTTTTTATAAACCCTTATTTCTTTTGTATTTTATTTTTTTTAGTGTCCAAAGTAAAAATTTAAGAATTCAGAGATTAAATAAAAACTGAAATTAATGAGCACAGGGCTGTTTGATGTCATGAAGGAAAGATCTGTGTGCGTGTGTGTGTGTGTGTGTGTAGATTGATTTGCCCTGCCTGAACTTACTATGGCAGGTACATATACACACACACACACACACACACACACACACACACACACACACAGACTGTACAGGGGCTACCACCATAACATCTTCATCCGTCCCCTCCGTGCGTCTGCACATAAATATCATACAGACAGAAAAGCATGATGTCACAGAAACAGGAGCATAAACAAATCTTTCTTTTTCCCACATGCACATATTCCTGTCATCATACACACAAACATAGATACACACACACACACACACACACACACACACACTCGCTGTGGTGGCTCAGTGGAGGTCTTTACCTCTGGCTGCTCAGCCTTCTGTCTCTTCCTGGATGAACCCCAGAGACACAGCAAGACTGACAGACTGACGTCATTGTGTGTGTGTGTGTGTGTGTGTGTGTGTGTGGGTGTGTTTGATACTTAGAGAAACAGCTTAACCGAGAAGCACAATGCACAGTTTGGAAAGTGTACTCCACTGTCTGCTGTTCTTCAGAAAAATGTGAAGGTGTCTTATCATCAGTTGTATTAAATTATTTAGAGACCACAGAGAATAATGAAAGATGTGTGTATGAACTGTTGTGTATTGTCTCAGTAAGTATCTGCAATATTTGTGGATGTCTAGGTGTCCTGTGAAGCTGATCAGGTTCAAACTCCAGGTCACTCCACAGAAACTTAAAGAGTTCACCATGTCCCTTTTTAACTTTCATCTATTTTCAGTGGTTAGTTTCTTACGTTCGGTCCTTTTAGGGTCACTGGGGCAGATTCAGGTCAGGTATTGACTCATGCTGTGGGAGAGAGGTGGAGAAACAGTCTGGGGAGGTTGCCAGAGCATCACAGTGCAAAACGACACTCCCTGACAGGAAATCAAACCCAGGCCAAGTTTCAGATCTTACCCAGTAGACCACCAAGGAGCCACATCAAGAAAGACACAAATGTAAATAAAAGAAGTATCACCCTTGTCCCAAAATTGGCTTATTGAAGTTATGCTTGTAATAAGGTTACAGTCATCTTATCATGTCACATCAGCAGTCTCTGTTTGGTCATCGAATGGGCCACTAGACCATCACAGAGGCAGAGCATTAAAGCAGGAAGACACAGAAGTAAAGCAAACAACTTTTTTCTTTTAATATCTGGGATTGAAAAATCTCAGTCAATTCATCTCATGTTAAACTAATTCTTCTAACCAATTTAATCTGGCGTAAAGACAAATCTGTCAAATCTGTCAAACTATGAACAAAATGAGGCTGATCATTTCTGGATTTTACACGTATCACAAACCAAAGCTGCGACCTCAGTGCCTGCAGAGGGTTCAGTAACGTCCTTTCAGAGAGAAAACATTGCATAATGTGAACTGTGTACTTGTGTACACAGCAATGGTGTTCCACAGGGCTCAAATCTGGGGTCAGACCTGTTTAAAAATTGGGTCATTGATATTTTCATGTTGTTAAAGTCATGTAATGCTCTCACAAACAAGGCACTGTTCAATAATAATTATAACCCTATTCTTGAAATTCCCCTATTTTGGCCGTTTTTTAATACTTTTAATTTTGCCTTTATATACCACATAAAAAATGTTAACCATAGCCATGTTTGGTATCTTTTTTTCAACACACCTTCACCTATATGATCTGACAATTATTATTTCACTTTAACCTACTTTATTAACATATTGAACCCAAAAATTCACCGAAATCATCAAATCTGAATTAAAAAAAAAATCTATTTATTAATCTAAAAACCACAAACATGCTCAATGAACTGTTTTAGAACTTGAAAAAATAAACGTAGGTTGCAAATATGAACATATAAAGGTAGAACTGAAATATAGTAAAACTATATACAAATATTTCCCATAGAAAATATGTATATTTATAGTTTTTTTAAACCTTGTCAGCTGCAACTCTTCAGTACAAACTATGTGCAAAATTACACTCTAAAACACTCGCCACTAGCTCCTGCGGCTAACTCCCGCGGTTGACTTAAGGTGCAGCGATTTTGGCCCTGCCCTGATCCACCTCTCTGGTAGATTAGAATCAGCTGATTCAACCACTTTTTTACGTTTTGTAAATGACAGAAAATTACGAATACATCCCAATTTTATGCACAGATAAATATTTTTGTACTATTAAATTAGATTACCATATCTCCGAGAGAGTTTCAAATCAGCACTTTCGAGTGAAATTGACAGCAGCGCTACAGGTGACCTAGTTTATTTGTTACGGTGCTGATCATAGACATTACGAGCTCTTATATCTGTCTAAAATGTAAAACAACGACAACAACAGCAAAACAAGAAAAAACACATTTTCTTTTTACCTATGGCAAAAATTGTCTTTTGTACATTTTCTATCTGCACATTGAATGTTACAGCCACCACGATAGCTGACACATTCCCCTTAAATCCACGCTGCAAAGACTCATTGTTCTCTCAACCAAGATGTTGAAAGAAAAGTGAGAAAATAAATAGAAAATAAATGGGCATGAGTTTGTGTGTGAGAGATGTCTGACTGAGAAGGAGTGACAGAGAGGTGATGAAAAAATGAGAAGGAAACTTTCGACCTGCTCGATTCTACTCATAAAAGTTTCAGTGTTAATACCCAGTGAGGCGGGATTATGATGGAATAACACAGATTCAATTGCATAATCTCAGTGGACTACATGGCTGTGTGTGTGTGTGTGTGTGTGTGTGAGCAAGCTTAGAGTTGGAGTGAAAAATAACCGATTTGATCACTGAAGAGACCCCTCCTTGTTATTTCTCATTTCCTATTTCTGTGTTTCCATCTTCTTCCATCAGGTTCTGTCTCTTTTACAGTGCGTCACTTTAAATACACGCCGCTAGGAAACGTCTTCATGTCCTCAGTGTGTTCCTTAATTATTTCTTTTCCTTTTCCATTCACTCCCTCTCCCTCTCTAGGTGGTCTTGTCATCTCACATCAGTGTCAGCTGATCCTGACGTTGCTATTGCGACTTGCAGTTGCCTTGGCAACGCCCCGGTTAGGGCGGGCGGGCAGCCAAGCAGGCAGGCAGCATAGACGTGACCTTTATGTCCTGATCACACCGTCCAAGTCAAGGTTCAGGTTTATTTCTTGATTTAGGTGTACTCTTTTAATTAAAGCTCTCTATCACATGAGCAGAGATGTGAACAACCTGAGCAGTGGGGGACAGACAGGTGCAGACATTAGTTTTCAAAGTGAAATCGTACATGTTTAGATCTTAAAAAGTGAAACTCCACTGATTTAACATATCAAACAGATCTTGGGGAGAAACACTGCACATGTGATAGGGCTGTATAAACCCTTTTGTTTGTTGACGGAGCATCCTTTGCTCCTGAAAGTTGGCACAGAGGCACAAGAGTAGCAACAAGTGCTCAACCTTGTGGTGTCCAGGAAGTTAAAGATGCAGCATGTGTACGGCCCCTTAAGGTATCAGCTTCATCAGCCACTACTAGCACAACAAACCCACATCAACCAGACTCTCTGCATGCATTGTGGGTAATGTAGGCACCAGGCTTTATAGCCCAGTCACCAGGAGAAAATGTTCCTGCAGACCATGGATATGTTACATTTGCATGTTTCCTGTATTGTATCAGTGTTTCTGAAGTGACTTAATGAGCTGGCTTTGTCTTTGGCAGCTGAAGGAAATGGTGCATGGTGTGACACCAAGGTGAGATGCCTGCCAAACTGCAGACGACTGCTCGAGACCAACAAATGTATTATTTTTTGGTGAATCATCTGTCCATTTTTTAGCAACCTACTGCTGTTTTTCCAGCAGTGCCACAAAAGGTGGCAAAAGGTGTGTTTCCTGCCAGGAGTGTGCCCCTGAAACCGGGTATTTTGAGTCAAAACATGATCTTTTACTGACCATAACCAAATGGTTTTTGTGCCTCAACCTACCCACATGTTAACCACTGCATTATTTTTCTTCATTTCCATCATTTGTCACAGTTTGTTTTATAATTTGTAAGGCACAGACAAACACTGCTGCCCGGTCAATAGTGGCATCATATCAGAAATTGCTGGTATGTATTGCTCCAGAAGGCATGGACAAACTCTGTATTTTGCTGTTTAATCTGGCGTCAGTCTGTTTGTTGAATAAATTTGGTGAAATCTGAAGTGATACTGTGACATTTTCATATAAATAAATGTCAGTTTAGCTGCTCTCCAGTGAAATAGAACAACGTTTTGACCTACTGTTCTTACAGCCGGGCGTCTGGTGTTTCTGATTTTGTGCCAAAAAGTGTTTATTCTAAAATGAATATTTTTGTTGTTGCTGCACTTTCTGCAAACTGTTTTCTCATCAGTGCAACTACAGGAAAGATTTTGTTTTACACAGTTACTGAATGTACACACACAGCAACTTACAGTTTTTCTCAATTGCTAAAACACATTTCACAAAACTTTCCTCCATTTTCCCAAAACTCTAAACACAACACACTTTTCTAAAGCTACATAAACAAAACCACACCTTCTCTCTTCTGTTAAATACCCAACACTACAGCTACAACAATCAACAAATGAAACGCATCGATGACAAGATATCAGATTCAGAGGGACGACAGGGGGAAACAGTCGAAATCTAAGGCAGACAGGTAAAGACTGTACTATTGATAGCAGATGCAAACCATAAGACAGATCGTCTGACAGGGGAGCAGATGGAGGGAAAAGGCAGGGAGGCAGAGAGACAGGCGGTGACATGAAAAAGGCGGAGACAAAGACTGAAGCAGGTACTTGTGGTAAAAGGTCAATGCTCCTGTGATAAGGCGTGCTTGGACAGCATGCTCACAGCGAGCGGCCGAACGCTTGTCGACACGATACCAGTGCACTTCACTGGCCACGGTACACTCAGCAGAGCACACAAGGACGGAGGCATCGTAGTGTAAAGAGCCTTTTATGAAGCTGAGTGAAAGTTACAAAACATGGAGCCCAAATAAGACATCCACCGTAAAAAAAACAAAGGCCAGTGGGTAAAAACATTTGCTGTCCTGGAGCAAAAGATTATGATATGTCTGCACAGAGTTGATAAGGTTGTTTATCACCAATTACAGGATTCATTTGCTGCTGATATTTCTGACTTTTACAGACTCGTTTTTCTGGCCTGTTTTTACTGAATGGTCAAACAGTGGATGGACGTCAACAGTTGGGGGGGGGGGGGGGGGGGGGGGACGGACAGAGGTACATGTCGATGCAAGATGCTTCTGCGTTGAAGTATCGTGCGTCATAGCTTGTACTAATGCAAAAATAAATAAATAAATAAAAATCAGACTGACAAAGCAGGATTATTGTATCCAGCAGAGGTTGAAGGCAGAGGACAGCGAGGTAAAATGAGTCTCTTTTTACATGAAATATTCTCTCAGCCAGGCGAGGCAAAAAAGAAAATAAAACAAAATCACAAAGATAAAAAGATACTTTAATCTATATTTGCATTTTAATGTAAATGAAGGTAAAGGTTTAGTGTGTAGGATTTAGGGGAATATATTGTTAGAAATGTGATATATTTTATATATATGTTTTCATTTATTTACAATCACCTGAAACTAAGAATCATTTTTATTACCTTAGAATGAGCCTCTATATTTTTATAAGGGGTGGGTCCTCTTCTAGGAAGTCCACCATGTTTCTACAGTAGCCCAGAATGGACAAACCAAACACTCAGTATGTTTACATGCACAGTTAGGTTGAGCTACAGTTTTAACTCGACTAGGCCATTTAATTCGACTGCTGTTCTTGTCCCAGTTTACAAGCACAGGAGGGGAATCAATTGTTGACCTAGTGTGTTCAACTCTGTTACAATAGGTGGGGATATGCCCCCTTTCTGCTTATTAGTATTGGACCTTTTTCCAGTTGACCTATTATGTCATAGACCAAACAATCGACAAACAAGTTAGCTACAGTTAGCTAGCGACCACTCTGGAAATCCATTGGTAAAAAAAAAAAAAAAGAAAAAAATCTTCCTTTACCTCTGGAGGCACTGCCCGGAGTTTTTCAACTAACGGAAGTGCAGGGGTCTTCCGGCGGTGCCCCCAGTGTTACACTCCTACCTGCAACTCAAACCAAACGGCGGTAAAAATGTTGCCACTAATGCCCTTTTTTTCCTGTCGTGAGGAGTGGAAGGTGTGCTGGTGGATGCACAACGTTTGTAAATTGTGCTGTTGTCCATGTTTTTCACGTTGACGAGACGGCGTTTTGTGCGGAGCGGTCGCCAGGAACGCGGAGCTTGCTGTTTCTGTAGGTACACATTTCCTGGGGACACCTGCACGTCTCGGCCCCGCCCCCTCCATTGTGATTGGCTAAAGCGCAGCATCGTTCAACCTCAAAGCCCCGCCCTCCCCCCCTCTGTAGTTGTCTTTCACACAGGGCTGCCGACAGATTCTACAATGTAAATTGCAGAATCTCTCTTGAGAGATTAGCTAGCGACAAACTGGTACCATGGTGAACAACTTTACAGCTCTGTATATTTCGTCCTTCCAAAAACTGCACAGCTTTGGATGTAGATTTCTGCACGTTGTTTCCAGCTTCTTCTTCTGTTACGCATTTAATTCTATTTGACTTCCAAGTGTGGGGTGGACACTGTGGAGCATGTGCAGAGTGCCTTGGCCAGTTTGGGTCTGATTGACTGTATACATGCAGGAGTAATTTGACTCCCAATCACATTATCTGGGTGTGTTGGTTCGACTTTGAGGAATGTGATTTAGTACGATCTCAGTCGGACTAACATGTTTACATGTATTTCAAAAGTCTGGTTTTAGTCGGACTAACACAATTATTCGATTTTCTCTGTCATGTAAATGTGACATTTGTATGTCAGGACATCCCCAACTAACACATTCTCACTCCGACCTCGTCACATAGTGATGTTTGGTCATGGACTTTCCACGTCCACGTATGACGTGCAAGGTACCCTGGGTGTGTTGGTTGTTGACGCCCTGGGACGTTGTTTCAACTTCAGCCTGTTACATGTATTGTCTTCTTTCAAAATGCACTTCTGTTTTCACAGGAAATTTACAGTTTGCATGCATTCTCTTCCAAAATAAACGCACTACGTCGGTACAACACCACAAACTGATTTTTTTTTTTCCCTCAACAACAAACTCACGTGGTTGGGTTTAATAAAAAAGTAGGGTTTGTCTTTAGAATCTTTCAGGAAGCAAACATTGCTCTCTTGGGTGGAAGTTGGTGTTTGTTGGACCCATCTACCACTCTTCCTGCCTGCCCCATTCAGACTTTTGCTGCATTAACTTTCGTCCTTATCTCCCTCCATGTTTCCCCCTGATGTCGCCAGGCGCCGTTAAACTATAACAACCTGCTGCGTATCGTGCCAATGTTGGTTTCTGACACTGCAAGTATCCGCCCAAGTGCCGGATTTCAGTGACTTTGAAGTGAGACCGGCTCCCCCAGCCTATATGCATGGGTTGCTGTGGTAACAACGTAAGCATCATTAACGACTTATTTACACTGGTGACGCAGCTTTCCAGCACGAAAACATGAGCAATGGAGGTCCATCATTTCGCCCTCCAAACTTATATTTATTGATTTGTTTGGATATGGCTCTTTCCGTCACTCTTGATTTGACGCTGATGTTGTGTGTTGCAGTGTGAGTGACGTAAAAGACATTTTTAAATGTGTTTTGAATGTCTGGAGTGTCCAGGCTGAGACCCATCTGTGGAAGCCAACTGGACTCACATTTCAAAACACCTCCAAATGTGGTTTGAATCCGATTTGCAAAAATTCTTTAATTTCAGGCTTTTCAATGTCCTGATTTTCTGAAATCAATCCGGACATGCCTGAAAAACAAATCTGAGCCGACAGTCTGAACAGGTCCAGTCTTGTCACACATGTGGTAACACCGTGATAAAGAAGCTTTTCACTATACATTTCTTTTGTCTGCGTGTGTGTGTTTGAACGTCATGAACTGCAGTGTGCCCGTTTGTTTTGATTATGTTTGTGTGTGTGTGAGTGTGTGTTCCCTATGGCTTCCATCTATGGAAGCAGAGAGATGAATGGAGCCCTGTGAAGCACCGTTGATTACACAGCCCATCTCCTCCCTCCTTCCCCTCTCTGCTTCACAGAAAACAAGACGAACAGAGAGGAGCAGAGGGAAGCGGTGCACAACATGGAGACGATTACAGGCAGAGACACAGGGAGGAGGGAGAGAAGAGGTGAGAAAGAGGGAGGAATGAAAGACGGTTAAGAATAAATAGACAGAGAGAGAACAAAGTCAGACGGAGACTCATGAAAGATATAATTATTCTACAGAGGAGGGGACGTCAACTCGTCGACAGTGATCGATCTTTCTAAGTTATATTTCACCTGTCAGAACTGAATGCTCCCTACAGCCATATGGGGGCTGTGTTTGCTTTATTTACTTACTGCTACTTTAATACGATATTACTTCCTGACCCTCTTCTTTCACAATAAAAGCTTTCCATTGGAGGCTTTTATCAGAGAGCAGCAGAACAATGTGCATTTGTCTCATAGGTTAAAAGTAGGTCAACGCTTCGTCCCTAAGATTTTTAAAAAACTAAGAATCATAACGTTTTGACCCTACTGGACCTTCGTCAAGAGTCTTGAACACGGGGCGTCGGTAGTGTAGTGGATGGCGCCCCGTGTACAGAGGCATTGACTTGCTGCAGCGACCGCGGGCTCGAATCTGGCTCCAACCCTTTGCTGCATGTCAGTCCCCACTCTCTCTCTGTCTTCCTCTTTCACTAACGGTCCTGTCAGTAAAGGCAAAAAAGCCCACAAAAATAATCTTAAAAAAAAGAGTCTTGACCACTTCTGTCACAGCATGGTTCAGTGTTGGACTTATGACGAAGGTCCAGTTGGACCGAAATGTTAGTGTCACTGATAAATTGTGAAGTTGAGCAGGAGCGGCATGCACAATTTTCTGTTCAAAGACTCAAGTGATATTTTCCAGTGCACCTGCATCTGAGACATTTGGATGTGTGAATATCTCTCTTCAAACAAAAAACTAAGAGCCAACAATTTTGGACATACATGGTTTGCATTAGACAGATGCACATTTCATAAAGCCCCATGTTTGTTTACAGTCCACACATTTTGTGACGTGTAACATCCACAAGCAATCGCTCATGTCACATGAATCTCCTGCTGTCTGTGAGTTTATGAACTTAATCTGTTGATCAAGACCCTGCAATTTCACTAAGAGATTTCTGGTTTCACTGTGGGCATATAAAGCTGGTAGAGACAGTTTTTCCATCTGCTGTGATTTGTTACACAGGTAAGAATTAGTGCTGATTAAATGAGTGTCAAATGAATGTCAGTAGTGCTTCTTCTTCTTCATCGTCTCTACCAGGCGTAAACCTGGTAGAGACGATGAAGCAAACCACTGGGCCAATCAGCCTAATATTCACTGACTGCTGACTCCTGTCTCCTCTTAACCAGTTGGTAGGGGTCACAAGTTTTCTAGAAATCAGCTAAAAACAACAAGACTTACCGTCTGTTGCAGGACACATTTTGGCCTTTGTCATGGCTCAAACACATCTCACACATTCTCACTCCGACCTCATCGCATATTGCTGTTTGGTCGTGGACTTTCCATGTCGAGGAAATGACGTGCAAGATAGCCTGGGTGCGTTGATTGTTGACATTCTCGGGCGCCGTGTCAAGTTGTGCCTGTTACATGCATTGTCTTCTTTCAAAATACACTTCTGTTTTCACAGGAAATGTACAGTTTGCATACAGTCTCTTTCAAAACAAAAGCACGACGTCAGTACAGCACTGCAAATTCATGTTTTTTCTTTCAACAACACATGCAAGGTTTAAGTTTAGGACAAAAGAACAGAGTTTGGCTTTAAAATCTTGCTGGAAGCGAGCACTGACCACTCAGGTGAAAGTCAGTGGTTGCTGGACCCATCCAGCACCCCTTCCACCCACCTACCGTACTCGGACTCTTGCCTCCTTAACTTTCCTTATTGTCCCGTTTCCCCTTGACACTGCTGGGTGTCATTAAACAATAACAGTAACAGGCCACTATCGTGCCAACATGAAAGGATGGCTTTTTTCATGAGTGTCTGGCGCTGGAAGTCACTGACCAAGTGCCGCTATTCAGTGACTTCGCACTGAGACCAGGTTGCAAAACTGTCATCTGTCAAGATCCACCAAAGTTGGGCACAATACGAGATCACTAAGTCAACTGTTTTGTTTTTGTCACCACCATTTTTGTAAGAGAGCTAGGAGGCACAGTTCTACCAGGCGTGGCCGCACCGCCTGATTTTGTTCCATGCTCCGCACATCGTCATACTACACCAGGAGCATTTCTGAAACGGGAGTGTTCGGCCCGATTTTGTAGACTTGCAGATTTTGTTGATTTGGTCAGTAGTAAGTAAGCAGTCTAGTTAAACGGTTTCTTTTTTGTCTGTTGTACTTGTGTTTGCTTTTATTTCCTACTTGGTTGTGCTGTAGTCTACAGACAAAGTTAATATCGTTAAAAGTCCAGCTGTCAATGACACTCGTCAAAGATTTGTGGCTGTGCTTTAGTTAATAAAAATACATTAATTCTCATATTAACATCGAATCTATATTCCACATACAGTGCCTGTTAGCCGGAAAATGTGATCTGCTCTGTGCAACGTGCTTTCAAAAACAGATGAGGTGTGTATTTTTATGAGCTTCTGGAAAGCTTCTGGAAAGCTTCTGAAACGCGCTGTGTCACTTCAGGAATTACAAGAATTGTCCAAAGCATTTTCCTGTCAGAGGTCTCCACTCTACTGCACTTCACCTTGACAAAATGTAACTGCAATCATATCTGGGGTCAAACATTCTGCTTCAAAGAAATATAGTGAGGCATCGCTCAGCATTTAAACACCTCTCTGAGCTTTGATTCATGTGTTTCGGTTGATCTCTTCTGGGAAAGGGTTGGCGACTGCGAAAATCGAGAGGCACAGTGAGATGAAGAACGAGAGAGACATAATAAACTTGCCCTGCCCTGCATTGCTTCCACTGTCCCCAAGCCACACCCATATTCCCTCGTCCACATTTTGATTGGTCGAGCTGCCAGCAACAGTCTGCTCTCCATCCCCTCTGTTTCCCCCCCCCCGCTCCCTCGCTCTCCTTTCCCCTCCCTTTCCCCCCTGCTCTCTCTCTCTCTCCTGCTCTCCGTGCTGCTCGCCGCTGAATGAATCCAGTCAGACACAAGCTGTTAAACAGCACAGCCTCCCTCTCTGTCTCTCTCATCATCTCTTGCTCTCTCTCTGTCCTTTCCCGTCTCAGGAGCAGACAGTCAGTGGAGCATCGGCACGGCAGCGGAGCGACACAGGACTGACGGAGGAGAGAAGAAGAAGAGGACAGCAAACCTGGCTGACAGCAACACAACATTAAGAACATTTACAGCAGAGCATCAACTCTAATACAGTTCACATCAAAGCAGAAGCAACAGATTGCCCCCCAGTTGCAATTGTTGCTGCAACTGATGCTCTCCCAGCGGACCTGGGCTTGGAAATGAAGCAGATTTGCAACTGACGTCTCCTGGGTTTTAAAAGTCAGTTTATCTGTGTGAAAGAAATGATTTTGCTCTGTCAACGAGCGAGGATACGATAACGCCGAGCGACAGAAACGAAAAGCTTTGATTCAGTCGGGAAGCAACACGTTTCAGGCTGGGCGTCAACATCACCTCTACCACCAGCGTCTCCTCCCATCTTCCTGCCTTCACCGGGATCCAAGGAAGACCAGGCATCCGAGCTGTGAATGCACAAACAGACGGAGGATGTTAGATTGACATGCAGAGAGCAGAGTTCAGGGAGTTTTGCTGTGAAGCTAAAAGAGCAAGATCAGGGTTTATCAGCGTGACGGAGGAGGTGAGACGCAGAAGCAGGCAACAATAAGTCCATCAGAGTATCACCTGGACTTCTGAGGACAACAAGGGATGAAGAGGAGGATGTTGTCCAGCATCTGCCTGAGAATGGAAGCAAAACAAGCATCCAAAAACTAGAGCAGGAATGACAGGAAGACTGAGATCCAACTCTGCTACGCACAGATAGATAAAGCATACACAAAGATATCATTCATCAGAACACTTAACCTCATCGAAAGTGAGCATCCAGCAGAGACAGATCTCACTTCACAAGGATGTATTCGCACCACTGGAGCTCGCATTTTGTCTAGAGAAACATCGAATTCTTGTCGCCACTTGCCACAAGTAAGTTTCTGCACCGATTTCATTCGGTGTGAGGCACCTCGGGGGTTCTTGCTCGACTCTTCTTTTCGGGGTGAGGTGGATCTGCCGTCGGGGGCAGCTGACAGCCATCCAAGACGCCGCGAGCCGTACTCCGCGTGAAGAATGCCCAGCCGCGCTTGGCCAAGCCGGCCGACCCCGGGCCGACGGCGGGCCTCTACATGGAGCGATCGCAGAGCCGCATCAGCCTGTCCGCGTCCTTCGAGGCCCTCGCCATCTACTTCCCCTGCATGAACTCCTTCGACGAGGACGATGGGGGTGAGTGGGAATGACATACACGTGCACGCAAACAAAATGAGATTAATGGAGTCATACATAAAACATAGGACACGAGGCACATGTTGTCACCTGTCTGGAAAACTGATGTTTTCATCCACACGTCGGTCAGTGTGTTATATAAATCTGTCAGGGCTCAGAGAGACGGAGAGACATGTCAACATGTGCATGTCCTGCAAAAAACTAGTATGTTGTTTACATTCATTCATGTTATATGTTGAATTGCTAAATGTTTGATTCAATATAAGACACACAGTTTGTATTCTGAGCACAATATGTGACACTACATTTAATGCTGGAACAATTATCGGCTGACAGAAAATGAATCGTCAACCATTTTCACACTCGATTAATCGTTCACACCTTCTCTCGGTCCAGCTGCTCAAATGTGATGATTTGCTGCCTTTTCTTTATTTCATATCTAAAATAAACATGTCTGGACAAAACAAACAATCTAAAGAGGTCATGTTGGACTCTGTGAGACTGTGACAGCCATCTTTCACTGTTCTGACATTTTATAGAGTAGATTATTATGTGCAAAGGTAACATATTAAATGATAGTAAAAATGTTTGCGAGTTGCAGCCCTGCTGACATTTACAGATATGACTGATGGTTGAATGGCAGATGTCCACTGAGCCGATGATGTTGGCATTTAACCAAATGAAAGACATCAGTGTGTGAGCGAGTCCAACACTGTAGGTGTCACACACTGTCACACAAAACTACGATTGATTTTATCCCCTGAAATGTCACTTGAAAGCTTATTAAATGAGAAATGGTCGATAAAATCTGAGTCCTAGTTACAGGGTTCACTCACATTTTCATAGACACAACTTCAGAACTTCTCCAGGACTTTACAAGGACCCATTGTAATGTTTTTTCTTGCCCTTCTTGCTTGGTGGTTTTCAAACATATCAGATTCAAACTCTATTCAAACATTTTTTAAGTAAGCTGGCAAACACAGAGGGAGAGAGCAGCTTCAGAAAATACATTTGATGTTCTGTAAATCAATGTGGCACGTTATTCAAGGAAGATTACTGTGGCAATTTCATAACAATTTCATAACAAAACTTTTAATACATTTTTTACTAAATCCGTGAATGTGATTGTGAAACTCCATGTCCTAACCCTTTCCTAGGTTTTCCATGACCGTGGGAAACCTGTAGTTAGATGTTCATTTCTTAATGTTTGCAGTCACATGAATCAACGTATTCTCATTGAATGGTTAGTGTGACGTCCTGCGAATTTGCGCCCCATGAATGATGTTACATCCTTAATGTACAGTTGTATAATTAGATTTAGGCAATAGAAGTTACTTTAATTAGATTTAGAAAAGGAAACATGGTTGGGTGTCTCGAGATTTTGACAAGGAAAGTTTAGCGATTAGACGTCTAAACGATTAAACATCCGCCCCCTCGCTAGTCAGCACCAGAAATATTTGTCGGTTAAACCAATTAGTGTTTTGTTCATGTACAACTGTAAGGCAGCTGCCCGCCACTAGTGGGTGCTACAGAGCCGTCAGACAGCAGTCCCCCTCCTCACGGTAATGCTTAAGTGAGTTGTTGTCAGATAATGTGCAGGTTTACATTCCTACCGCACGGTGTGTGGTGTCTCGTACTTCAGCGGCATTTAAAATCCGACACGGTTGTTAAAGATTGTGATTAAAGGCTTCAAAGGGCTCTTAATACACATGATATTTTTTGGGACAATGTTTCAAATACTTAACAATAAATTGTGCTAAATTTTTTACTGTTTTCTGAGTGTTTTGCCTTTTTTTTAGACAAGTCGACTAGACTTAATTATTAATTGCCCTATTTTGGGACACATAAAGTTGAACTGAATTGAATTCAATTCAATTTTTCATTTAGTTGACAGTGAAATTAGTCGCCAGGAACATCCCTACTTGTCATCTATGTGCATCAAACTTCTATAGCCTGGCAAGTTTTCCTAAAATTTGCAGAACCTCAATAATGGTGGCTAGTCTTGAGTCTCCTTAGCGAGGCTGGCTGTTGATTTCAAATCCAAAAAAGAGAACGTCTCGGAGAAATAAAGGGAATTTCGTACTGAGTGGACAGATTTGTTTGCTTTCACCACTAACGCTGCAAAGTTTAAGAACCAAATAATTATACATAGCCGACTGCAGAGTAGCTACTTTGTTGTAAAACATATCTATGAATGCTTATTTAGACCTATTAGGAATGTTTATTGGCTAAGTTAGATTAAATAGGCCGTGTTGCCGTCGCTAAAAGGCACAAATCTGTATTGCTGCTCCAGACAGATTTTTAAATTGTTTTGGTCAAAAATGGCTCTTTTGCTGACCCGTGGTTTAGGCAAAGAAAGTTGGTGAGGATGTACCATAAAATGAATCAAAGTTCACTCAAAGTTTACACAGATCCAAACATGTGTCTCCGGGCGAAAGTCCAGTTTTTTGTTACCCATCCACCACCCCAACCTGCTGTCAGTGCATTGATCATGTGATCACATCCTTTTAAATACATGGGATACATACGAATGTAGTTTTCGTAGGAAAACATACATACAATTGGTGAGAACAGCCCGATTTAATTGTATTTTATAACAGCCTGAAGAGTCTCTGAAATCAGTTTTTGAAAGGGATGAGACATGAAACAACAATTAGTCTCTGGAGACAAAGTGACCTGAGCAGACTGTCTAAAGTTTGGTGCGTGTTTTGTCCCTCAAACTTGCTTTTCTATTATTTCTTTCAAAACCACATATCATGCATGGAATTTAAATTAAGCACATATTTTACTGTATTTCTGTTCAGAATCAGATCTAGCTTAAATCAGAGAAGTCATTTAAAACTATAGTGAAATAGGAAGACTAATATGTGTGTGCGTGTGTGAGTGTGTGTAAGAGAGAGAGACTAGAGAGCCTGTGCACACCTGTGTGGTTATGTCAGGTCTGCTATGATGAGATTGTTGGTAGGATCAAGGTTTTCCTCAAAGCGGATGCATCCGATGATGTAATTGATTTTTCTATAAACTGGTATTATTGCGACATTATATTACTCCTGATTTCCTGTTCTCCTAATCCTGTATGAAATACTGCAGTGCAGGATTGTCTCACCCATACAAATTGAAGTCAAAGATAAAGGTATACTGTAGGTATATAAAAGGATCTCTGGAAGAATAAAACAGGTTTAATAAGAATGTGTGTTGCGAGCGAGGGTTAAGTAGGTCACAGGGTTCCTACTTAAAAAAACAATTAAAGATGCGGCCACTAAAGCTGGATTATAAACTGGGGAATTCAGGCAATTTCCCCAGCAGCCCAGTCGTTAGAAGAAAATGTTGGCATTGCATGTTTCTGCAAACCACAAATACACTATATATGTACGTTTTATATGAATCAAATCAGCGTTTTAAAAGTGACTTAGTGTATAAGCTGACTGTCATTGGGAGGCTGAGGGGATGGTTTAGGGTGTGACACCTTAGCAAAATGCCTGCCGAGCCACAGACCACTGCAGAACACTGGTAAAAACCAACAACCAGCAAAACTGGTTGTTTTTCTGTGACTCATCGCTGCGTCCTCCGGGGGCTTCTTAGACACCAAACTTAAGCGGTTGTTTTTTACTGAGACATCGCTGCGTATCCACCAGGGATTGAGCCACCAGAACTAGGGATGCACGCGAGTATTGGAGTCGGCAAATACATTGTAAAAAGTATCCTTGTCCGTAACATCCTCTGTACTCATAATAAATGATGCCATTTTAAGTCAAGAGTTCACCTGATTTCACCAGTTCATGGAATAACAACAGATGAAGTTAATGATCAATAAACGGCAGAGTGCTGGTGTTGCATCACCGACATTTCGTAATAACAGTACAAAACACACAGGAGGAGAAGTGGCCACAGCCTGGTGAGCAGTATCTGCTGTGGTTATTTTCACACAGTTGGACCTTGTTGGAACAGCTGGGACGTGACCAAATAGTCTGCTTGGCTGAAAACACTTGTTGTTATTATTTAAACAGCAAATCACAGTCATTTTCTGTCCAAGACTCGCAGTAACCAAACCAGTCACCCGGAGCTCTGAGAGGGCAGCTCATCTTTAGAATAACACTTACCTGCTGCTTCTCAGCAACACGCGACTTTCTTCTTTTGTGTAATCTGATTCTCAGTGAGCTGGAACAGTGACGAATTCTGGAGAAGAAAACACTGGAAACGGTTGTGATCTTTTATTTTTGACAAATTGACGTGTGTTGACACATTATTTGTCCTGCACTCTCTCAGGGGCTTGTGGCCTGTAACGATCACAGATAAGACTGCTGTGAACAGGACTAAAATCACCTTTAATCACCCTGGTGAGAGTCAATATCTTACCTGAGCCAGCAGAGCTAATCCCCCCCAAACATTGACTTAGTGTCCTCGGGGGTAAGGTGCTCTGAAACCACAGGTCAACAGCCCCATAATCTTTAGTTCTACAAGTTGTCCTCTCTGTGCTCTGGTGGCCAAGGGGTTAAGGTGCCAACCGTGTATCAACAGCAACCTTTGTTGCATGTCATTGCCTGTTTGTCTCTTCTCTCATTTCCTCTGTGCTGCACTTAGGTAAGAAAGACACAAAAATGCCCTCAGAATTATTTTAAGTGTGGTGATCATCACAATTCCTGTGTTATTGCTAGTGTTTTTTATTATTATTATGACCTTTCGTGGCTGTTACCAGTTAGCAGCATTCACACTGGCGCTATTTGGTCCACTTTAAATGAACCCTGGTCCGCTTCCACGGATAGTTCAGTTTGTTTGGAGTGGTGTGAACGCTCATTTGAACTCTGTGTGGACCAAACGCTTGAAAACTGGGGGTCTCAGTTCACTTGTAAGTGAACCCTGGTGCGGTTTGCTTATAGTGGGAAATGCAAACGGACTATCCAGTGAACCAAAGAGAGGAAGTGATGTAGAGCGCAGTGCATTTTGGGTAGGAAAAAAAACAAAGCCAACTGCGCAAACCGGGAGAAGCAGAGGTAAAAAAAGAAAAAATTTGGAAAACGCCTTGTGGGCAGACGTGGAGTAGTGAGGAGGTGCAGGCGCTTATTGATATATGGTCAGAGGACTATATATCGATGGTTAGTTGGATGGATTTTTGTTTTCGGTCCTGGCCAATTGATGAGCTGGGTATTCTTCTTCCTCATGCTTTTTTTCTTCCTGGTCAGCGGTCGTTTCGGGCAATACCGCCCCCAAACAAGCAGCTGTTGTAACTACGTGACGTTGTCCAGGTGGTTTGGTCCACTTTAAAAAGTACAGTGTGAAAGTGAACCGAACCAAATGAAGGTGTGAAATTTTTCAGCATTCCCCGCCCAATCGAACTGAGTCCCCTGGACTATCCTGGTATGAATGCACCCTTAGACGTCATACTTGTATGACACCAGCCCTGACAAGACTTAGCTCCTCCCCTCACTTTTGCATGTTCACCTCTAGGTGTGGAGGAGTCCCAATTCTTGTTGGGATCAAGGGGTAGGGCGACGTGTTTGAGCTACATGACCCTCCAAATGGAGGTATTTCAGAGGCAAACTGCAAACTGAGTGTCATGAGACATCATCAGTAAGATGGCTGCACAAACAACAGAACGAAACCCACAAATGTATTTTCTAAGTAAATAAAAAAATTAAGTCTTAGAAAATTAAAGTCATTTTCTTCATAACAAGCACAACAAAGAAATTGCTAGTAGTATGCTGATGTCTCGGTAGCTATAGCGAGATGACTAATGTTACATCGTTATTGCTGATTCGTGCGTGACAGTCTCACCTTTTGATGTATTTCCACGTTGCTCTCCTCTAACATAATGCCCGAATTTAATTTAATTCCAGCAATGAAGCTGCTGCACTTGTTAGCGCTGCTTAAATATCAGTGCAGGCTGGCGGGGTAGGAACAGGGGCTGCTGATGTTAGCTTATGATGAAGGTAATGAAGCTTTTTCAATCATTAAATGGCTTGTTTGATCAATTGATAGTGTGGTAAATGGAGTTACACTTGTTTAGCGCCTTTCTAGTCTTCTAATCACTCAAAGTGCTTTTTACACTGTGAGTCACATTCACCCATTCACTTGCATTCACACACTGATGGCCAGGTCTACCGTACAAGGCTACCGATTTCAACCACTGCCCTTTGTAAGTGTGTTTCGAGGAGCATAAGGGCATTTTGCAAAATGAGGAGGCAAGGTAAAATTTATAAACCCATGATTTTGTTTTTACTATTTTCAATGTGTGGCAGCACAGTGGTGCATTGTCACCTCAGAGCAAGAGGGCTCCCGGTTCAAACCCAGGGTAGGGGAGCCCATCTGTGCGGAGTTTGCATGTTCTCCCCGTGTCAGCGTGGGTTTCCTCCAGATACTCCAGCTTCCGCCCACAGTCCAAACACATGCAGGTTAACTGGTGACTCTAAATTGTCCGTAGGTGTGAATGTGAGTGTGAATGGTTGTCTGTCTCTATGTGTCAGCCCTGCGATAGTCTGGCGACCTGTCCAGGGTGAACCCTGCCTCTCACCCAATAAGTCGTTAAGGAAAATGAATGAATGAATGTATTTTCAATGGAAGATTCACCTTAAAGTGGTCAGTAAAATGAGTCTAGTTGTGTTTGTGCTGTTAAGAGCAGAGAAGTTTTGTGTCACATATCACATCTATATATTCATCAAATATCCCTGAAAATTGGCTCCAAACCCAGAGACATAAGGACACGCAGGACACACACACACACAGAAAGATCACACTGTCACCTGCTTCCGAGGTGTGTGTTCACCATCGCTAACCAAAAACAACCTGATAAAGGGCGGCATGCTGGGAACATCACCTGTGCGAAGGTGTGAGTAATATTTTAACACCCGGGAACAGATTTCAACCATGGAAAAAAAAAACAAAAAAAAACAAACACTCATAAACAAACACACACCTGTATGAGCACTCATGCATTCACAAAAAGTCTCCCCATGCCCACACACACACACACACACAGATATGAAAGCAGTGTGTGTGGTAATCAGAGCGGAGCGGCAGGCCGTGGTTTGTGGCTCTCAGTCTAATTAAATGCTAATATGGCTGCTGATTGTGGCTGACTGCAGCTAAATAGAGGCCTGATTGCAGGTTAATTCTCAGACTCTCTCCTTGTTTGCCTCAGTGTCTCTCTGTCAAGCTTCCACTCTCTCTCTCAGACCCCTTTCTCACTCTGCGGTTTAAAAATCCTGTTTGCAGGTTAACTCAGACTTTCCACCTTAAATTGCCTTTTAATCGCTTTCCCTCTTTTTTCCTCTCCTTCTCTTTCCGCTCCTGTTCTCGCTGTCTTTGTTTCATTTTCCCACACTCGCACTTCACTTTGGTTCAATTCAGACGTGTTTCACTGACAGGACAGGAAGGAGGCCTGTTTTTTAGAGCAGCGGTGCATCAAATGAAGTCTTAACAATAGACCATAGAGCACAAAACCACAAGCAGAGCTGTTGTTTATAAGCAGAATTGAATTTAAGTGGCTGCTTTTGAAGACCCGGACATCTCACATTCCCACCGTGTAGTTAAGACTCATCTTTGTGTGAGGGAATCAAAAGATACAAGGTGAGATGATGAAATCCAAGGAAAATATAAAAGAAGGAAAGGACATGACGTCAGTGACAGCGCTCGAGTTTTGCATTGGAGCCAGGCTTTGGTGTCAGTTCTAGTGAAGTCAGTGGGGCAGGCACAGGAAATCACACTTGGTTCAACTTTTTCACCAACAACAGGTATGAATTTAAAAAAAGATCTAGACATTTTATCGCAACCGTGGTTTAAACTTTGCTTTAAGGAATATTTCTCCGCTGGAAATATGGTCTTTTGTCTGTGCAGAAGAAGTGTGAAAATACTTTTGAAATTGGTGCTTTATGACCAGAGAAAACAGGAGAAAAGGACTGTGACATTTGCTTTAGCTTAAGAGGTAGAAAACCTACAACTACTAGAATGCACTACGCCGCCGAGACCAATAAATTCTCCTGCTGGAGGATGACGTAATGTGAGGTTAGCTGTCTTCCCACAGGAAACACAATAGAGTCCGCGAGGAATGAGTCCTAAAACCCGGAAATGAATCGACATTTTACCACTCCTGGTTCCCTCGTTACAAAGCAGTGTTTTTTTTTTTTTTTTTTAATGGGCTTTTGGTTAGATGCTGGTAAGATGTAGGGAAGTTTACCACAGTTCATTTACACATACTATTTACACTGTCACGATACAAAGCTGGTTGGAAATTGGAAAAGTCACCCTTTAAAGGCTTTATTCTTTATCATTAAGCTGGATTTATTCTTGTGCGTCAGCTCTATGCAGATCTACGAGCATTTATAATTGTGCGGTCATGTGTCTATAGCTATGTTTCCATCCAAAAGTGATCCAAATCATTGGGAAATGCGCATTAAAAGAAATACGAATCCTGTGTGTTTCCATTAAATGTACGGACTTTGGTAAAAACTACGATCTCGCGCGAATTTTCCGCAGAACCGGAAACAAAACAAGTCTCGCATTCATTTTCTGGCGGTTGGCAACCAGCTTGTAAATGCATTACTGCCTTCCTGACCCGGAGTGTGGATATCACCATGGAGAGAGGTGCGCTACGTCAGACTTAATTTGAACATAACTGTTTCCATCCCCCTTTTTGCGAATCAATATTTTTTCGAATCAACCAAAACCCGGCTAAAGTGAGTGTATTTTAGTTTGTGTGAATCAGGGGATTTTAATTTTAATTTTGGCGTTTCCATCATAATCTGTGGTTAAGGTCTGGTTAGGTTTAGGCACAAAAACCACTTGGTTAGGGTCAGGAAAAGATCATGGTGTGGGTTAAAATGAAAAAGAAAGTGACAAACACATAAGCTGTGAGCCTGCTCCGCCTCAAGCCAGTCACGGTGCACCATACGCCGTTCAGCACCGTGGACAGTCGGACTAATGGGATGTCGAACCAATGACATGGACCCGGACACATTTTCCCCACAAATACAACATGCTAACATTTATAGCACATATGCTCATATAAAACCAGGGACAACAGCAACATTTAACAAAGGTAACGTTACATAATTTGGCTCCATTACAACTCACAGGGTTCACTGACAAAACAACTGTCTTATACTAAACACGTCTTCCAAACAAATACAACATGCTAACGTTATTAGCACAAGCCTATGGCATTTTACATTGTATAAATTAGCCTAGCAACTAGCAGAGATTTCCTCTGCCCATATGAAGCCAGGATAAATCACACACAAGACTTAAAATGCTATTCTTGTGGAGGCTTTATTGTCTTCATAATTTATTGTTTCTTATGTGTGAAATTAAAGTAAATAAAAGCTTTGTTTCTACTGAGGGAAATGGTTTCAGCTTACAAAAATAGACAGGAGGTCTGTGTTGTGTAGTTACATTTCTGGGAAGGTGCATGTCAGGCTACAGCGCAGTGTATGGCGTAGGCTCTGCGTCGACACAGAGGCACGTTGATTCACCGCAGAAGTATAAATTATATATTGACTCTAATTCTGCAATAACTTCACTTGTTGCTGTGTTTGCTAACATTAGAGTTAGCGCTTGCTGCTTGGCAAACCACCTGTACGGTTCTGCAAGCTGCAGCCTACATTTTACATTATCAGCTACAACACAGTCCCTGATTGACTGCTTACATTGTCAGCTTACATTGCGTGGATCCCTGATTGACCCCAAAAGTGTTTGAATGTTGAAAAACAGAATGTTGAGCTCACGTCATCAGGATGGTCGTACCAGGCTAGGAGTGAATAGCAATGAATTAACATAGTAGAGATTTATGTCGACCTGAAATGTACGTAACCTTGAAATAAAAAGGCAGACGGATGATTTTACTCTGTGCTGTCTCCTTGGTAGAAAAAATAAAACATAAATCCAGACTTGTGCTCACATCTCTCTCTGACCTGAATTACAGTTTGCTGTTTTTCCTTTCTGTTCTCACGTCTCTGCAGCTGATCAGCACACAGAACACACACACACACACACACACACACACACGCACACACTCTCTCATGTATGTGTAATCTAGCAGCTCAGGTGTCAGGTTTCACCCCTCTTGGTGGCAGACTGACGGCTGAGCTGATTCCCCTGCATTACACAGTAAAACATGAGGAATCAAATGTTCACTCAGCCGCTCATCGACCCGTCTGTCTCGTCACCTGTCAGACATCAACCAACATCCAACATCCTCTCATCTTAAAGCACTAATGTTTACAGTGATGCTGTTTGTTACTCACTGTCCCTCAAATTTTCTCATCTATATTTTTACATTGAAAGTGGATAAAGAGATTTCAAAGGTTTTTCTGTTCACCGATATGGTTCAGCCTCTCTTGGTGCAAAACGCTGTGGGCTAATGGGCATGTAGCTACTTCCATGTTTCAGATGATACGTCATGTTTGTAGTCGACCAATGAAGATGAGTTTACATATCACCTTGGGTTCGTCCTTCACCTTCTCAAAATGATCCCACACTTTGGATTTCCTGCCCGACATGTTATTAACTAGCCTGTGGAATAACCGCAGGTACCAGCCCTGGAAATTAACCTGACTCCTGTCTGACTGCTGAGTGTGGCCACTTCCTGTGCCTGTCCTTTCAAATTAAATTCACACATGGTCCAGTCATATAGGTTTTGGCTTATTTTGACAAGGTGCAGCTCCTAATAGAGTTTCAAATCTTGCTGACCAATGACCTTTCTGGTCGACTGACGTTTGGGCGACTATTATCTGACACAGGTTAGTCTCTTCTTGACTCTGTGAAGCAACTCTTGTTCAGTGCAAATCACTGCACATTCAAAACTGTACCTATATACTCTGGACGTTTTTTTATACGTACTTGCAGTATACTTCACTTTTCGTCGATCTTATTCTTGAAAATAACTTGGTCCATGTTATAGATAACAAAATACAAATACAAAACTACTGTGCACTGGAGAAAACGGCCCAACAAAGCAAAGGTACATCGCCAACAGCTGTTTTTTTAAAAATAAGTAATGGTGCAAGTGTTTTAGGAAGGATTTCTTTTTCCTCTCAGGCTTGTTCTTGTTCATTCTGATGCTCCCATTAATCAGATGGAGAAAAAAAATCGCTAATATAGAAAGAGAATAGGCGCTGCTGCTGCTGCTGCTCGGGGAGACTAATTGAGTCTATATTTCTTTGTGTGAGAGTGTGCTGCTGTACTTCTCTGCCAAATGTTTCACAAGGAGAGAAAAATTAGAAAAATCTGAAGTACTGTGAGGAGTTTTTTTGGCCTCACACTTCTTTAACTCGCTGACTTTGGACAAAATCCTGGGTTCATGGTAAAGATTAGAACAAGGATAATATTCAGGTTTAAGATACTCTATAGCTTTATGTTTATGTTCTGAGTGTGCATTGTACATTTCTGTAAACTACAGTCATGTTACATTTGTACACTTGTACATGTATCACATCAGTGTTTCTTAGGTGACATAGTGAATGAGCTGACTTTGTCATCTGGAGGTAGAGGTGATGGTGGATGGCGTGTCACCAAGGGGAGACACCTGCCAAGCTGCAGACCACTGTTTGAGACCAACAAACAACCAAACCAGTAGTTTTTAGCAAGTCATTACTGTGTTTCCAGGGGCTTTTTAGCCACCAAATGTGGGTGTTTTTAGTGGCTCGTCGCTGTTTGCGGTGGCAATAATGGCATGAAAAGCGGTTGTTTTTTGCCAAGACATCGCTGCTTTTCCTGCCCATATCATACCACATAAATCAGTCATATTTTACCGATACATTGCTGTCTTTCTGGCCAGGATAGTTGCATGGAAAGCACTTGTTTTTGACTTAGAATTACTGTGTTTCCTGCTGAGATAGTGGCATGACAGTGGTTGTTTTATGCCAAGACACTGCTGCTTTTCCTGCCCGTATCATACCACATAAATCAGTCATATTATACTGATACAATGCTGTGTTTCTGGCTGGGATATTTGCTTGAAAAGAGCTTGTTTACTGAGAATCACTGAGTTTCCAGCTGAGATAGTGGCATGAAAGTGGTTGTTTTATACCAAGACATTGCTACTTTTCCTGCCAGGTTTTGCCACAAAAAGCCATCACATTTTACCAATACATTTCTGTGTTTCCTGTTGGGATAGGCCAATGAAAAACTATTGTATTTCAGTGATACATCGCTACAGTTCCTGCCAGGATAGTGCCACAAAATGTGGGCGTATTTTACTGATGCATTTCTGCATTTTTGCCTGCGTAAGTGCCACCAAAAGCAAGTATTTTAAGCCAGAACATGATCTTTTCCTAACCATGATTAAATGGTTTTTGTGTCTAAACCCAAGCACACATTAATCACAGCATTGTTGAAGAGTTATTAGCCCTTTTACACTGCCAGATTTTCCGTGAATGTTGGGCCGTTTTGCCGGCAAGCTGCGAGCGTTTAGACACACAGAGCTGGATTGGCGAGTTGATCCGAGGTGCCCAATTTTCCGCCTCATAGAGTAGACATATTGGCGCAACCCTTTTAGTTTAAAAAGTACAGGGTGGCCTTCTGCAACGGGAGGGGTTGTTGATGACTTGTGGGAGGAGCTGTTGATGATGGAATTAGCGAGCAGCTGGTAGCAAGAGGGAAACACAAACCTGACAGACACTGTAAAGATGAGCAACTGGGGAGACAAGGAATTGTGCGCCCTCCTTGCCCTCGCAAACGAAGAGGCCATTAACCGTCAGATGACGTGGACGGTGAAGAACGGGCCAACTTACGAGAGAATCGCCGAAGGACTGACCAGCCGCGGCTTCCCTCTCACGTCACTGTTTATGTCACGTGCTGACCTACACGTTTTGTTACTTGCTCACGCCCCCCATTGCCCTGAAAAAGGCACATTCTGTATGAACAAAAGTAGGTAGGCGGCATTTTGCTGCACTCCCTGATTTTGTTTTTATACTGCCAATGCTGAAAAAAGACTGATTGGGCTTTCCTGCAAATTTGCACAATGGCTGTTTAAAAAGGCTATTATGTATCCTCTAAATAATACGGCACAATGCCAATATTTCTTCTGGCGACTATGGTGCATGTTTCTCTGTTAAGATTCTTGGCTTTTCAGTTCAAGAAGTTATGAATGAGAGTGTCAGCCAAATGTGTGTGAAGTACGAGCATGTATCAGATATTATGGCGTCATAATAGCAGCTAAAGTAATGAGATGTCATTTATTGTGAAAGGATCTGGAACATTAGCCTTCAGAGAATCAGAGGAAAGAGGGACGAGAGGAAAGCAAATGGAGGGAGAGAGACAGGAGGATGGAGGGACAAATGTGCGCAGAGTTGGGACTGATGGATGTTACAGCAGAGATGGAGAGAGTGAAGAAACAAAGGAGGATGAAGAAGGGATGGAGAGAGGCAGTTAAGAATAGATATGGGGAGAAGAAAGCATCAATCATATATCAACCAGGGGTCACATGCATGAGGGGGAGATGGAGGGACAGAAAGGAGTGATAGAGGTGAAAGAACAGCAGCGGGAGGGAGGGAGGAAGTGAGAAATTAAAATGGATCAGTAGGTATTTTTTTCCCTCCTTGCTCGTTACCCTTGTCTTTTATCTCTTCTTCCTCTTGCACCCCCCTCGATCCTTTACTCCCTCCTCTACTCCCCTTCACTGTACCATCCATCTCTCCATCTTCCGTCCTGCTCTCAAGTCACATGGAGGCCAAGCATGGGAAGGACAAAGGAGAGACAAAGGAAACACACACAATTGGTGTCCAGGTCGAAGTAAATCTTGTAACTCCAAGTCGTGTTTTTAGTGAAAGATTTTTAATGAAAAACATGTGGTGAAAAGATTCTACCCGCAGGAGTGCTGCGAATACGACTACAATAATGTATAATCCCGACAGAAAGATGCATGGAGTCGATGTCATAGATGTGAGCTATAGAGGAGAAAGAACGGAGAGCGAGTAGAGGAGGAGAGAGGTCTCTGGTGTGCCTCTGAGTTGGAGAGATGACCCAGAAAAGTCAGGAGCACAAAATGGACTGCCAGGAAAGGAGGTCTATTCTATAGGGAGGAGGAGAAGGCAGAGGGGAGGAGGCTGCAGGTGTTCATTTGTTATACTGAGCAGTACGGCAGCAGGGAAGGTGTTCTTTGGTGTGTTGTAGCCTGGTGCACCAACAGTCGCTGTGGTTTTTGTTTCTGTGTTTCTCAGCAAGATGTGGAAAAGCAGCGCCAGGCGGCGGCGCGCATCATCAGCACCACATGTTCAGTAGAGGTTTGATAAATTAGTATTTCATTACCCAGCGTTTATAATCTAATATGACATCAGGCCGTATGTTCGTCTTTACCAAATGAAGGCCTAAAGAGCTCTGAGAGGACGAAGATTTAATGTTAGGGAGTTCAGCTTTGTCTGAGCCAAACTCTGCTCACTATAAAGCAACGCTCATGGTTGTTGCAGTGTCCCCAACCAACCTGGTCCCACTGTGTCAAATACAGCAGCCTCGTCAGGGGTCCTCAGCCTCTGTTACTAATGCACAAGGCGCCTCACAGCGTCTGTATAGCTGTTTTCTCATATGAACTCTGAACAATGTTGGTCAGACCTGGCCTGGACATTGGGCCAGTGCATATTTTGGCAGCTGAATCAAATTCTTTAAAAGATATTTAACCTTTTATTAACAGTTGTTTCAAATAACTGAATCCTTTCTTTACAGGGATTGTTTAAAATACATAAAGTATCTCCATGAATATGTGATATGAGATACAAGTTTACAGTTAATTAGGAAAGGCAGAAAACTGCAACAGACAACACAACAGGTTATCTATTAGCGAGTCATTGGTGTTTTCCCACCAGGGATAGAGCCACAAGAATTGAGACATGTGCCACCAAAACTGAGTATCTGTAAATCTCTCCTGAGTCCACTGGGGGTGGGATCTTCTCACCTGGGCTCTTGGCAGTACTCTGGTCCGAGGAGGCATTGGGCCTTGTGTTGGAGGGTCTGGTATACTTTTATTTCCGCAAGTTCCTTGCCGTTAGTGCACTTCTACGGAGGTATTCAGCTCTAAGGTTATGTTTAGCGATTGTTTGCTGTCGCATAAGATGGGATGCACTTGACAAGTTTCATTTAAAATAGAAGTTAAGCGGGAGTTCATGTTAAAATGCAACTCACTCCATTGCGGCTAAGCCATGCCCCCTCAAAACTAAGTATTCGAAGCCAAAACATGATTAACCAAGTGTTTTTTGTGTCTAAACATAACCACAGTTTACCACAGCACTGTTGTAAAGAAATGTAAAGTTTCTACATTCCCGCTACATAATGTACAAATGTAACGTATCCGTGATTTAAAGATTGTACAATGCCAACTGGCGATTTGATAGGCATAAACACCTTTGTGCATGCTCGTAGTCCGTACAGCACTTGCGTACACCTATGCTAATGTGCCTCACGTGAGTCAGGCTGTTCTCATGGACCGGTTGTACGTTTTCCTTTGTGGTCCCGAAAAGTAATGCACCAAAATTTGTACATATACCACGGAATCGTGAGCCAGTAATCTGTGTATAACCCACGTATATTTGAAGGCTGAAGGAAGGATCACCTGACCTATGAGCGCATGGGAATACAGAAGGAAGTAGTCCCGAGTAATCCTGTAAGGAGGCAGGCTGGGGCGGTGAATTGGTCACAAAACACAGGACTCTTCCCGGGAGACTGGTGTTTGGAATTGTGAGAACTTTATGTGGTTCAGTATCACTTTACATGAATTATTTAGCTTTATGTAAAGTACGCAACGTCATTTGTGGGGCACTAATTTGTAGGATATCATACGAACCATTGTTTGAGGATACATTGTGCAAGTATAATCAAGGGTTCAAATAGCATTCAGACTGAACTCAAAGCACACTTTTCATTTTGCTTTATTCGTGTAAAATTGATTTTGCAGTGCGAGTTTATTTAGTTTTCACATGTCGAACATTTTGGACCTGATCTGAAACAGACCCATGGAAAACGAAACCAGACATGCATAAATTAATTTTCCAACTAAAGAGATCCAGCCTGTACGGGACAGTCTGACCCGATCAGAACAGACCAGATGATTATTAGATTGAACCCTGAATATGGTGAAACAGAATGTGAAGCATATTTCACCAATTGAAGAGCAACACGTTGCCATTTTTCCTGCACTTTACCACTCACACTCACACAGCTGCCTCAAAAACTACGTTCTTCTCATGTGATGATGTCGATGAGAACACATTGAGATCCAAACGGAGGCGCAGAGCAGACTCTAGGAGGAGCTGGAGACAAGAAGATGGAGGAGAATGCAAGGATAGAGTTGTAAAATGAAGCACGGTCAGAGGACAGAGAGGAAGCAGATATCTGAGTGATGCACTCGTAACAGGCCCGACTGTCCTGACAGGCTGCATTGTGCCAGACTGAGAGCAGGAAGTCAAGTTGTCATGTGGGCTTCAAGTGGAGACAAAGCCACACGAGACGCCTCTTCAAACATACCATTACATAATGAATGAGAGTGTGATTTCATTCTTAATGCCGCAGCCGGTTAACAGCCGTGCTTTGTGTGGTAATGACAGGAAATCACTGAGAGGCAATTTGAATGTGTTGATCTGCCGAGCTTTGACAGCCACCTCCCATTGTCTCTGACAGGTTGAATCCTCCCTTCCTGCTTGGGCAGCTTGTAAATTGTCCTGATACGAGTGTCTGTTCATAATGAAATAGAAATATTAGTCAAAGGACACAAAATTAGACATATAAAGACAGTTTTAACCCTTTTACCCCATATCTTCCTTTCACTTTGACCTTTTACTTCTCCCTTCCTGTCTTCCTTTTCTCTCAAACCCATCTTCTCCATGTCTGTTTATCTTCCTCTTTGCCTGTTGCATCTTCCCACTTTCATTTTTCATTCATCTTTTCATCAGCCTCTCCAACTGCACCTCTTCAGTCTTCACCTCTCGCCTGCCTTCTCCTCCTGGTTGCTCTTGATCTCTCCTAGATAGCTCTCTTTACCCTCTTCTCTCCTTTTCCTGTCTTCTACTACGTCTCCTCTCGATATGTGCTCTGGGTTACACTAAAAATTGTCCACACTTAAAGGAAAACTACCGCCTGTTGCATTTTGGTTTTTATTTCCGTTCCACTACCCATCATTTTTATCAGTTACAGTAACACTGCACCAAAGTTAGCGCTGATATCTGGGCAAAATAGGCTTTTTCTCACAGCAGACATTTTTACTTGACTTGATTTTGAGAAGCACAGCTGGAACTAATAACATTAACAAGAGCACTGTTGTATTTAAGGCCTTGTTTACACGGATACTAGTCTCGCCACCAGACAATCAGAGATATCCGCCTTCCGATAGTCTGGGGACACTCCTTTCTAAAATGTGTTTAACACACCGGCGAAAACAGCCGGCAACAAAGCAACGCCTCTTGCATTTTTGAAAAGGACACGCCCTCCCAGAAATGTGCGCTCCTCCTTTTCTCGTCCGCAAGGAAACAAACACACAGAGAGCTTGAAAATGGATGCTGAGAGATTTAACTCCGTTTTATCAAACGTGTGCTCAGTCCACAAGATTGTGGAAAAGAAGGACTTACAGCATCTTTGTTTAAAACTTTTAACCCAGTCGGGCTATGTTTACAAGCACAAGAGTTCAGCGAGCCACCGAAGGACCGCCCTGCGGATTTACTATTGGTTCTGCAACGTAGGGAGTTTTTTCAAACTCTGAAATTGTATCCGCCCATCTAAACACAAAATCAGGGAGAAAGTCATCAGTCTTTAGTTAAGCAAAGCGTCTAAAGACTGACTTGTGAGTCTACACGGATACCGATACAAATAAAAATGTTTTATCTATCCCGTATAAAAAAAATCTGGGTTTACATGATCAGTTGTGAAAACGTTTACAAGAAAATGCAAAAACTGCAGCTTTTTTTGCTGCAATTATCATGCCAGGCCAGTAGGTGGCGATACGCCATATGTCAAACACCATAGAAGAACGTTCTGCGCATGCACAGTGATTTGTTTTCCTCTTGGCGCTAGTGATAAAAACAATGATAACTACATTTTAACCTTATGTAGCATAGTTGGCTGTCACACACTTACTAATATTGAGCACAGCAGACGTCTTTGTGCGCCGATGTAGCGGTGATGTTGATGCAGCAGTGCTAAATTCATTTGTAAGCTCGTAAGTAGTCCCGAAAGTGCTGACAAAACATAAACATATATCCGCCATTGTTGTTGTGGTTCCCGGGCACCTAATGGGCATGTGCGAACTGGGTTACGTCATCGTTTTCCAAAATCTCTGTCTATCCTGTTTAAACGTCTCCATAGGAAGGGATATTTAAAAAAAAAAAAAAAACTTTCACTTTGGAAGCCGTTTTTGAAAATCTCTTTATGTCGAGAAAAACGCCGGTTACGTGTAAATGATAGGTGCAAACACAAAGATAAATAACTGTTTTCAGAAATATACGGAACTGTATAAACAGGCCCTAAGTGTCCCAGTCATAGACTCTATTAGATAATGGATGTAGCCATCAGCCATTGGTTTGTGGGCTCCTGTTCTGAATCCTTGAGTTTGGATATTTGGCCGTCGCCATCTTGGAGTTTTGGTGCCAGAGTTTTGGTGACCATATTTCGACGAAAGGCTGGAGATAACCCTAACACTAGCTCTATGGTTAACTGCGATAATGCTAATGCTAATTTTTGCAATTAAAACAAGCTTAAAACTATTAAAACAAAATATACTTACTGGAATAACTTAACATTCGTCTCCTTGGAGGGTCTTTTAGTCCAACCAAACACTGAAGAAAACTTTTTTGATGACCAATATGTGACAATTACCTTTTAATGAACTAAAACACACTGAAGTTGTGACAGCTACATATATACTCTGTGAATCAGGGGTAATGCTACGGTAAAAAACTTTGCTTTAACCAAATGTTCTTAGTATCCTAAACCTAACGACACATGGGGCACAGGATATACAGTCCAATCTCCAATGTCAGAGTCCTTTTCTCTGTGCGACCTTCGCCTCCTCCCTGTGACATCTGTGCAGTTTAAGGATGTGTCATACTTCCCTGCAGTGTATAATTGTAATTTGTAAGGGACAGGGTTGAATTTCAGACCCTCTGAACACACTTATTGGTATGAAATCTGAGGTTCTCACATATGCATGAGCTTCTTGATGCACCAATTTGTGCTCAAAGCTGTGACAGCATCAAAGACAATGACTCACAGCCACACCTATCCTTTATGTCTTGTTCCAACGGTGCAGTGCTACTAAATCAAAGAGAGCGAATACACACCTCTAAACTTTGACTTATGTGTATGATCCCTATTTCATAACAGAACAATGAAGATACACATATAATACACCTCTCCTGCGAATCAGCACTCCTGTTCCCCTCTCTGGTGTCATGTTGCTAATTGGATTAAGTACAGAAAAGCTTTACTGAAATTAAGTTTGTGTTTTTATCTAATGTGATTTTCAGGTGTTATTAATAAATCTAATTGGACCTAATGCTGTTATAATTTGCTTACATCACACTTCTGATACCTTTTGATGAAGTTACCGAAGCATCAGATGTTTCTTCTCTTTGCTGCAGCGTCGCTAAATAATTAAATGTGTAGATGCATATTAGCTCTAATTTAATTTTCTGTGTAATTTCTAGATTCAATTATCATGTAAAAAAGTGCATTAACACATGGGTTACATGATCTTGAATGCCACCTGCATGCTCCAGATATATGTAAGAGACTGTGAGGCAGAGTTATCGTTTTGTATTTTTCATTTAATTTTTATTTGTTTGCTTGTTTTGTTTTTGATTTTGATTACAGTTTAGTTTAGTTTCAGGTGGTTCACAGGACTGATTTGCATATTTCAGTTGGGGTGCGCAGTATTTGTCAGGAGCATGATTTAAGAAGTTTAGAATAAGCCTAAAGCCCAGTTCAGGCCAATGATTCACGGTGAGACAAAACAGTTTTAGAACGTTGCAGAGAAAAGTTGCAGTGGTGTAAACTGGCCGTCTGTCCTCGACTCAAGCCGGCTGATGCTGTCACCTGCAACTCAGCCAGTCAAATCGCCGGCGGCTGGTTTTAGAATGTAAAGCACGTCACCTGTTTCAACAGCCAATCAGCTTGTAGTGAAGTCTGCTGGTCAGGTCGAAATGTCCGCAGACGGTGTGTTCACTTGCTGCGGCAGTTGCTGCATCACTGCCGAGCCCTGATTCCATCCTTAAGATGTGTCAGTGTCAGACGGTGTGTTGCTGCTCCTGCTCATTGTATGTGCTCACATTGCTGTGCAACTCAATCACCAGAAAAAGCGTTGGCATTGTATATTTCTGTAAACCACGGATACGTTACATTTATATGATCTTATGTTGTGGATATCCTGAAACCTTATGTTTGAACAAAGCTAGGGTCAACATATGGTTGGATTTAGGCACAAAAACACTTGGTTATGTTCAGGAAAAGATGCTTTAGCTTTAAATACCTGCAACCAAGCCATTTATGAAGCAAAGGCTCAGCAAATGATGGAGCATGGATCAGGTCTGAATGTGGACACTGGAGACACCTATTAATGCAGGTGTGAATGCAATCATATCTAGATACAATCTGGATACGAGATGCATTTTAATGAAAGGTGTAAAGAGACTGAAGTGTGTCAAATGGGGGGGCATTCATTAAACAGGGAGCACAGTGAATTACAAGGGATCACAGCAGAAGCAACACGATGTGCCATCATCTGACACAATGAAAATTTAAGACCCTAACAGCTGTTTGGCTTTCAGGGTGTATGAAACACCAGAGGGAGGGTGGATAAGTAGGTGAAAAAACTGTGGAGAGAGCTTGTGATGGGTATTGGTTGTATAAAAAAGAAAAGTGTTTTAAGGTCGTCAGTGTTTGTGTAACATATTTTGGAGGAGACGTTTGTAAAGACAGCCTTAAGTGTTGATGTGAAACCATGTCAGTATAGTTTTTTTCTCTTGGCTTCAGGAACTCCTTTGGAGCCGGTTTCTAATTTCATCAAGTCTTTGTTATAGTGGAGTCTTCAGAGTCGTCTTTTCATTGCCAAAAGTCCTTGCTCAGACATTTTCCTAATTTCAAAAAGTCCTTGTTGGAGCCTCCTCTCCCATTTTGGACCTGTTATTTCTCCCCGCTGCCCTGCGGTCTCAATACAGACCTTGGCGGGAACAATTCACCACAGTGCCAGCTATAATGGAGGATAGAGGACTCTGTGTGTGTGTGTGTGTGTGTGTGTGTGTGTGTGTGTGTGTGTGTGTGTGTGGTCAAAGATCCAGCCAAGATCATGTTAAATTTATTTCATTGGAAGCACCAACAGAATTGGTCTCCCTTAAAGTGATTTGCTCTCCCATCAGCAACACAGTAAAACTGTCCAGTCATTGCACCCGAGCAGAGGAGAGAGAACGAGGACACAGAAACCAAAAGAGTGTATTCAAAGAAATGGATTCCATCAAGATCTTTTTGGTTTGTCACTTAGGTTAAGTCTTTGAAACTAAGCTGTAACTTTAATATATGTTCACTGCAGGTCTGCTACGTTTAACTAATCTTAGCATGAAGACGGGAAACTGTTAGTGTAGCTCTGTCAAAGCTGCTTTTGCCTTCTTTTGATCGTAACATTTTAATGTATCCTCATACAGTGCTTTGTATCATATCTTATGAATTAGCACCTGTGCCGGTTAGGTTAGGTTTAGGAGAAAAATCATGTTGGAGAATTGTGCCAGGCCCAACACCGCCACTTGCGGTACTGCAACAAAAAAATCCCCGGTGGCCCAAAAAGCATTTCAGAAAAGAAACTTAAGTAAATCTGTTGATAGGATACCTTGAACTGCAAATAAGGTCAGTTATGACTCCTCCTGTTGTGCATTTTTGATCCACAGAGGTTTCATGTTTGTTAAAACATAAGTGGGAACTCGCAGGCAGGGCAAGCTGAAGAAATACTGCGATGCTTAATTAGTGGGCAGCATACCGTGGAAGTAAACCCGGAACCTAGAAACCTTTTTAGCATATGCACCAGGCGAGCAATTTTCATTGAGCTGAATAGGCGTCATTTTGAGTTTGGTATCAGATCTTAAAAGACATCCATGATCGTCGTGCTAGAACTGTGATTCTCTTCCTGAGCCTGATTGGGCCTTACCCGACCTGCCGGATTCAGGCCAGACTGGGCTGTAATTTTTCGTTATTCCCAGGGCTTGAATCGGTTCAGGTTTGCCAGTTTACTGGAGTTTTGTTTGTAATGAAACTGGCAGTTCTCGTGCATAACTGACAGGAGTTTTACTGGACTAGATCAAGAGAGAAAGAGAGAGAAAGAGGAGGGCTGTAACTTAGAGAAGGAATGTAATGTAATGAAGGACAGGAGGGGAGAGACCACGTGTGAGAGGGGGACGGAAAACGAGAGAAAGAGGAGGCAACATGGTTGACAATGTTTGCTCCTGCTTCCCCAGCAGTGGAGACATGTGTGCAACATACAGTGAAGAGCAGAGATCGGCATCTGCACGCTGCATCGCCATGGACCGAGGGGCGTAGCCTGCTCTGCCGAACCTGTCGTGCACGAGATGACAGACTGTTGAAACGTGAAGAGAAGAAGAAGCAGCACAAGGAACCATGTCTGCCCTTAGCTTGTAATAAATGTGAAAAATATATAACATATAAAATATATATTTTTGAACAGTAGAAATTCAGGTTTTTAATCGGGCTCACCCAAAACTGCTGCTGTGAGTCGGCTCGGGCCAGGCTTGGACAGAAACTGTGCGTGTTCTTGTAGATCCAGGCCCGTTTTTGGGGCAGAGCTCTACATCAGACTATGAATGTTACCTGACATTTTTAGTTACGTACACTCATACATGTGAGCCCAACTTGACTTTTGGTTTCACTGGATGTGCACAGCAGTCTTCTGGATCTTCTGGAACATCTTGGATTTGTTTGACCTGGTCCACCTCCATGTGCAGAGGTCTAGGCTTAGACTTTTAGACTTTAGACTTACCCTTCATAGGTCACGTGATCACAGCCTCCTGACTCACAATTGTGTGGGATATATACAAGTCAGAGTAGATTGATTTTCGTAGGTATAAATACGAACAATGAGCAAGAACAGCCTGAACATCCTTTGCCACACCTCCGCAACAACCCCAACCAGATATCAGCGGTAATCTCCGTTTAAGAGGTGCAAAGAGTTGGAGATGGGTTAGCCAGTGGGATACACACAGGCACTAACATGCATGTGTGAACCAGCACACCACAGCAAACCACAGAGGAGTTTGGATTACAGCACACACAGAGGTAGCGAGACTTCATTGTTCAGCACAAAGTAGTCTGAAGTAGCAGACAGTGGTTGCGGCTGTGTCAATGCTCTGAATGTCACACACAGAATCTTTAAATTAGCCACTTCAGACTACTTTGTGCTGCTTCGCTCCCATTTTATCACAGTAATTATCTGTGGTTGAGAATTCAGTTAAAAGCTGAGCGTGATCGGACTTCTCTTCGTGGTTATAAACTACCCATTTGAGGCGTCTTTGGCTTAATCAAGTATTGGAAGAGGACAGTTTATTTTATGGGGTCTCTTCTGTCTCACAATGAAGATAAATATCAGCGTCGTAATTCTCTGGAAAACAGTTTGTTGTACGGCCTCAGTGACAGTATTTAATGTTCGGAGGAGTCGAGTATGTGGTCTTTCTTTTTTCCTCTCTTTTATTATCGCACTCAGCGCTGTCAGGCGCTTTATTTTATCTTTCTATCTGTATCTGCTCTTTCTCTCTTGTTCCCGTCGCTCACACTCTGTCTCGTTATTTTTAATTCTGTCTCCTTTTTTGTGTCTTGACAGATTTTTTCCTACAGTCCCTCCCTCTTCTCTCTGTCTGTATCTCTCCATCAGCATACAGCCACCTCTTTCACCCACTCAAAGTTTGTCCTACAAATATGCATTATATATCAGACTACAGTGTCCTGCTGTATTTAAATCAAAGTAATAAGACACACCAATTTGTATGGAAATGATATGCACTGGAGATATGTAATCCAGTGTAAGTAAATAATGTATAAACATCCTGACGTCAGCGTCCTCACATCCTCCCTGCTGCCACCACGCTGAACACATCCCAGAGGAGGTTTCAGGGAAGGAGACGCTGATGAGGCTCAGCCAGTGTCCTCACGGTGTTACAGATTCACGACCGGCTCACAACGTGTGGTTACATTTAATTTTGTGTTCAGCTGACCTAATAAAGAGTCGCTTAAGTAAATTAAAAGTGGGTTAAGTTATTTGTCCCCTTTATTGACCTCCATTGATCAGCACACTGTGGTGTGACGCTGCACATCTATTTACTTAAACTCTACAGTAATGTCACCTTCACCTCCGACCTCACAGTGATTTTTAATCCTTAAATTAGTTACTTGATTCTTCACATTTAGCTTTGAACATATTGTTGATAGTATTCAGCATTCATTTTGTCTATATTGATTCTAGCAGGGTACTAAAATGAAGAAACGTACCGTCAAGTTAATGAGGAGGGCGGTGAGCTTTACAGATTTTTACTGCTTACTATGGTGTGAGTCAGTCACTTTAATTTTTGGCAGCTCTTCTGACGCCGAGTGTAAAAAAAAAAAGCCATAGTGTCCTAGCATTAGCAACGCTCTGAAAATAAGGTCACTTGCAGTCCATTCAGAATGAACCTGCGACACATTTATGGATCGCGACCCACCAGTTGGGAACTACTGATCTGAGACACTGGTGATTATCAAAGTGATCAAAAAAAAATTCTATTAACAATATGTACAAAGCAGTCCCTCCAGAAAATCTTGCGATCGCAATAATTAACGCAAATTCAACAAAAGTCCGCAATATTTGCAGGGGCTAGCAATTTTTCAAAAGTTCCGCGATTTTTCCGCGTTTTTCTGCATTTTGCTGCTGATCAGAAGTCGCATGTGACGTTATTTGAAATGTCATCAGACGCGTCATCAAGTCGCGCTAATGATGGGGTCATCCCTATGTTTCCTGAGTTCTATGTTTCCCAGGTTCTATGTTCCCTGCTTACCAACCAAAAAGGTTGTATGTTTTCCGGGTTCTATGTTCCCCACTCAACCAAAAAGGTTCTATGTTTCCCGCTTGGTTGAGTGGGGAACATAGAACCCAGGAAACATAGAACCTTTTTTGTGTAAGCGGGGAACATAGAACCTTTTTTGTGTAAGTGGGAAACATAGAATCCCTGAAACATAGAACTTTTTTTTGTGTAAGTGGGGAATACAGAACCTTTTTTGTGTAAGTGGGGAATACAGAACCCGGGAAACATAGAACCTTTTTTGTGTAAGTGGGGAACACAGAACCTGGGAAACATAGAACCTTTTTTGTGTAAGTGGGGAACATAGAACCTTTTTTGTGTAAGTGGGGAACACAGAACCTTTTTTGTGTAAGTGGGGAACACAGAACCTTTTTTGTGTAAGCGGGGAACATAGAACCATTTTGTGTAAGTGGGGAACACAGAACCTTTTTTGTGTAAGTGGGTAACATAGAACCTTTTTTGTGTAAGTGGGGAACACAGAACCTTTTTTGTGTAAGTGGGGAACACAGAACCTTTTTTGTGTAAGTGGGGAATACAGAACCCGGGAAACATAGAACCTTTTTTGTGTAAGTGGGGAACATAGAACCTTTTTTGTGTAAGTGGGGAACACAGAACCTTTTTTGTGTAAGTGGGGAACACAGAACCTTTTTTGTGTAAGCGGGGAACATAGAACCATTTTGTGTAAGTGGGGAACACAGAACCTTTTTTGTGTAAGTGGGTAACATAGAACCTTTTTTGTGTAAGTGGGGAACATAGAACCCGGGAAACATAGAACCTTTTTTGTGTAAGCGGGGAACATAGAACCTTTTTTGTGTAAGTGGGGAACACAGAACCTTTTTTGTGTAAGTGGGAAACATAGAACCTGGGAAACATAGAACCTTTTTTGTATAAGTGGGGAACACAGAACCTGGGAAACATAGAACCAGGAAAACATAGATATGCTCCCGCGTTAATGGCATTGCAGTATGGAGAAACGCTCTGTATTTTCACAGTTTAAATGCAGACAATATGTGTTGAATGTATTAAAATGTTGTGTTTACAGAAGTTGTAGCTTACATGTTGTTTTACAGTCACATTGTCTGGTTTGAGAGCTACAATATTCACTCAGGATATTTTGCAACATTATTGGAGTCCATGATTTGAAACTAATTAAATAAAACTAAAGAAGAGAACTATAAAAAAACATTTGCAGCTATTTTTGTAATATTCAGTGTGATTATTGTAGCAAGTGATTACATGACTTATTTTTTTGGAGGTAGTAGTTTAAAAAAATCACAATTTCTTTCTCCTTTTGTAAATTGCCACAATTTCCCACAAAAAATCACATAAATATGCTGCATTTTTTGAGAAAATTGGCCGCAAATTCAAAGGGGGGGGGGTTGCCATGAGATCCTGGAGGGACTGACAAAGCTAGTGTTTACTTCCTGTCAGTTAAACAGTAACGTTACCTTTGTCTCCAACCTTTTGCTGAAAACACAGCAATCAGAAGCAAAATACAGCTCACTGTAATATTTACATTTTGTAAACAACATGTCAAAGGAGTCACACAACTCTGGTTAGTGACTGGCTGCTTTCCTCAGCTTTTAGTTTGGCCACACATCACTGTAGAATCAAGCGGCTGCTGCTCGAAGCAGCTGCTGCAGCTTTCTGTAGAGGTTGCATGGCTGCTCGCTGCATGCAGCACTTCACTGCTGCATGGTGTGTTTTCGCAACACACTCTCACTCATAACATGTAAAATATCAACACTTGGTCAGTTGCCCTACCTGTCAAAATATGACCTGCTAGGTACCCCTTCTGAGTCTGTTTTGGACGCCCAGTGACATCAGGGGCCTGTATTACGAAGCAGGATTAATGTCTTAGCGAGGTAACTTCAGGGTTAACCCTGGGTTTTCGGTCTCACGAAGCCGGTTCAGTTCTTATCGGGGTAGATCACCATGGTAACTTACTCTGAACGGCTATCCTGCTCCGGAGCAGGTTAAGTTCAGGGTTAAATCTGATCCTATAAAAAACACCACCCACTGGCCAATCAGCTGTTCGGAAAGAAAATGACTCCGCTGACAGAAATGCAGCCCAGTCATGACGGGAAGTTTAATTCATTTGATTGATTTTGATTTGAAAGTTTATTTTGAACACTAAAAAGAAAAGAAAGCAACAACAGACAATGAAAAGATTGTTCAAAAAGGAGTGGAAAGAAGTCGAAATTTCATCCCACCCCTTCATAAGAAAGAAACTGATCATTTGCGGACACTTAAAAGCACCATTAATTAGTGCCAACATTTTGTTTTGTTGGAGGAAATGATCCCTGTTAAAGATAATTGACAGCTTTGCTGCTGGAAATGTGGAAAGTAGCCTATCATGTCTACACTTCATGGTGTTTGAGGGATTTTCCTTTTTGTTTTTTAAAGAGGGAGACTATATTTTTGTGCAGCTGTTAATTTCTAACACAGCTCAATATCAGGATGATTTTATTCAGACTATCAATTTGGTGTTGATATGATTTAATTGTGGCGTCAGCTTTAAGCTTTATTGTAGCATATATAACGTTATGACAAAGAAGATCAGTTTATCAGACGCAATGATGTTAGACGATAATTGTAATACACGCAATTCATCTGCGCAGCATTGATTTCATGAGATTCAAGGGTGTGATCAGTGTCAGATGTACAGGTACAGGTACTGTAGCTACTTGAACCAGTGATGAGTCATTTAACCTACCTTTGTCTTGATTTTTCCCTCTCTCCTCCTCTATTTCTTCTTTCCTTACCCGTTTTTTTTTTCTTCTCTATTAGGCTATGTGATTTCATTGATGTTTTGACAGGGGAATTTCTTTGGTAAGCTTTTAGTGGCTTCTAACTTCTCCGGCACGTTTCTTTTTTCAATCTTGTAAATTTTATACTGTCTGTTTTTAACATTATGTGCAAATAAACTAATCTAAACTAAAACTAAACATTATTCATCCCGTTATGCGTTGCCACGCATGTTTCCTCCTCCTGCAGCTGCCACGGTGTTGGCCTTTTCTGTAATGTTGCTTTTCTCCTCCTCATATTTTAGTAGAATTAATCTCTGATCCTCACGAGAAATACTTTTTTTTCCCCTCACATACGGCGCTCTGTGAGGACGCTCAGTGACGCTGCGCTTCTCTCATGATTGTGATTGGTCCACTGTGTGCGCGTTCACGGCTCTTGATAAAGCAACCCTGGGTTGAGTTACCGAGTTGATATCCAGCGTCGTGATACTGATTATCCTGATTGCCATTGTTAGGGTTAGTCAACCCAGGATAGGTCTGGGTAACACAGGAAAGGTTGATCTCGCTTCATGATACAGGCCCCAGGCCAATTTACTCTCGTTACATTTTCAAAATACACTTCTGTTTTCACAGGAAACAGTTTCTGCTTATTAAATTAGCTGATGTTAGCGTGCTAATACACACATGGTTAATACTGCAAAAGCTGAAGCTGCTGAACATCAGCATGTTAATGTTGGGTAATGCAGTATTGAATCATTTGAGGATTGAATTGCTGATGTTGTAATCAGATTAATCTGATCCTATTAGATGTTACCTGTTTGACATTTTCATTGCTCTGCATTTATTTCATGGTTTATTGCAGCAAATGTATGTCGTATGTTATATATGAGCCATAACCTTCTCATAACAGATGAAATACATGAATGATCAGACTTAAGTACCGTGTGTGTGTGTGTGTGTGTGTGTGTGTGTGTGTGTGTTTAAAGCACACAGCAGGTCAATCTCATTGCAGCAGGTTAAAAGGTCATTAATGAACCAATGATGAATGAAGATTTTTATGACAGAAATGTACAATCAATACATAGGTTTAACCAGAGTATTGGCAGCTGCAGGCCCGATCAATAACTTTCCCCACGTCATTGGGAGACTCCATTTACCCTCCAGAGTGGAGACGAGGGGAAACATCCACTCAGGGACATTTTCTGTGGCAGGAATGATGATTTGATGGCAATCCATACAGTACATGCAAGAACATACTGTACACACAAACTGCACTGAAACACTTCTTAACCAGGTAAACCTTTATTTTTTAGGTTTATTTTAATGCTGCAAAACATAAAACATCTAGTGCATGTAGCAGCACATGAACATAAAACATAAAAACGGCATTACTGTTGTTCTACTGGCAGGTACTGTTTAAAACCTGCAGCTAACACCATGACATATACTGGAAGAGACAGTTAGTACTTACTGTTGGCCAAAAAAGATAACGTTCTCTGAAGGCACATTGAAAATATTCCACTACAAGTAAAGGTTCTGCACTGAAGTATCCCTCAGTTGTTCCAGTAGTAGGAGAATTTTCTCAACACACAAAGAAAGGAACACTTCATCCGTCAGTTTATCACAAACATTTAACATCAACACAGTAGGAAGAACTGTGGTCAGACAAATATAATGCAGTAAAAAGTACATTACTTGCCTTTGAAAAGTAATGGAGTAGAAATTTTTGAAATCATTAACGTACACCTGAATGTCATGGAGACATCTGAAGTAGCATAAGGAAACAATGCCAGATGAAACTAACATTTCACTCTCAGCTTTTGCTGGAGCTACAGAGTGCACTTCTGAATGGGGAGGAAATGAATCACGGTGAAAAGACTACAATTATGTGCATTACATCATCAAGGTGAGGCAGACAGGATGAGGGCAGAGAGAGAGGTGCAAGACGGTGATGTGTCAGATTTAAAAGATAGAAATAGTGGATCAAGTTCTGATTCTGATGAACAAAACTTTGGTTTGTTGCCTAGAGTTGGTTCGTGTTCTCACGGCAGCATTTACAAGCGGACCAGATCAAATGCCTTGTGTGAGAAACCTGCTCTTGATTGGTCAGAATTTCCATGTGGGAAAAATCCAGGAAGTAAAGCAAACGTTGAAGAAGAGTACACTTGCAAGATAAATGTGACACTTTCTAATGTCACAATGGAGGGACAAGTACGCAGGTTGATTTTAGCGCTGCTCATCGTGGACTATATTGCTGTCATTGTTCATTTTAGTCAAACCATACAGTTTGAAAACGAGGCGCGGCTCCAACTAGAAAACAATGTTTTGATGCATTGGATGTGCTGAATGTGCATATTAAGGCAGTACAGGAGGAGGTGCACATTAATAATCCTCCAGGACTGTAACATGCTCATGTTTAACCCAAACAATGTGTCATGTGACTGCAGTTGGTTCACATCCAGGTCGGAACACCTTCTCACCACAAACCAACTGCACCAGAGTTCCTTTGTAACAGTTGTTTTGGTGCACACCTGAGTGCGATTGCTGTGTTCACACCTGCCCAAACGAATCGCATTTAGGGGGCAAACGAACTTGCCCAAACCAAACAGGGCAGGTGTTAAAGCACCCTGAGATGGTAAAAGACCGGGCATGTGTACAAGCCCTAAGGCAGTTACAAAGTACTAAAACCTGAGTTACTATCCTGCATTGGACATACATGTTCTGGACTAATCAGGACTTGGTTCATGCTCTCATTGTCACCTGACAGTTTGCCATCTTTATCCGTTTTGCATCAAGAACCAGCTGGAAAAATCTAACCCCTGACTGTGTCCATCAATCTTGATGTGTCCTTGCACAAAGCATTTACACCCTGACTCCCCTCTGTCGACTGCAGAAGTCTGCGACTATAATTGGTACAGTAGCTCCCAGGTGTTCAGAAATAGCACTGTGTACCCTTCATTTGGAGAGAGGTTAAAAAATGCTTATCTACCAATAAAGTAATTAGCTCTGACTCTGTCTTCCGGCCGACAACGTTCTGCGCTGCCCGTCGTTTGTGGTGCCAAGAGGTTTAAAAAAGCAGCTTCTTATTCATCTCCAGCCTTAGTCATCCCTCGTCATCGGCTGTAGCACCTCCACGGGAAAGTCATTTTTCAAATAAATGCAACTCTTTCAGCGCCTCCCAGGATCCTCTTTCTCCTCTATCTTGCTCTGACAAGCACCTTATGCCAGATTTTCTCTCTTTCTGTAATGAATGGGCTGACGGTGACAGAGCAATTTCACTCACTGGATATTGCAGTACATCCATTTTATTTTATTTAACCATTTATTCATCCGTGGCGGTTCGGATGTGCAGCATCGCCTGGCCCTTTCCCAGCACAGCATTGCCTCAGTTTGAGTCAGGAATGGGATGGATTAAAAAGGTTTGAGTCAATGATGATACAAGGAATGGAGTGACGGCTCGCTGCGTTGAGAGATGACAGATAGAAAAAGTTGATAACAAATAGAGACAAGCTGGGACATGCAAACAGGAGGGCTCTAATGTGTACAGTAATATTTAGGAAGAGGAAAGTATTCTGTATCTCACCCCAAGAAGCATTTTTAGACGTGTTCTCACAAAGACTGTGTGTGTGAAATTAGGTCAAGCTAAAATGCATCATGATGTTTTATCTCGTTACCTACGTCACCCACAGGAGGAGATGTACCCTGACTGTCTTCGTTAGCTTTTGTGACAAACTCAGTATGGAGGTACCAGAGGGTGGGTGGGCAAAGGGATAAACGTCACAAGCTCTCAGCATGACATGAGAGGCAAGTAGAGCCTCAGATGTGTGTGAAGTTGAGTCTTTAAACTTTATAAAAGGTTTCAAATGAAAAAGCATCCCGAGGAGAGAGACAGAAGCCTGTATGATGCTACAGTTCACCGTATAGGCTTAAGACTTGTTTGATTCCCACTATAACCCCCCGCTGTGCTGGAAATGGATGTATTTGCAGTGCTGTCAGGAGGCTTGGAAAAAATCCTGCACCAAATGTTGGCTGGGGTAGGTGTTGTTTATGTAGAGAGTTGGAATAAATGATGAAATGGCCACGTTTTAACTCTCCACATCCTCAACTACAGAAACAAGGAGGTTTGTTATTTAGGCATGTATTTCATACCTCTTTGTCTTGCCTCCTTTTCATCCTCTCAGCCAGTCTGTCTGTCTCAGTGAGGATGTTCTTAGACTGTCTGTCTGCAAGTTAATGTGACTAAGGTGTGAGTCATGAGTTGATTGATGTCATTGATTGCTTAAGTAGACCAGACGCCACATAAATCAGGATCTGTTTATGGTCAGGGGAGTCAAAGGTTGATGAGATTTTTCTTCCTACTGTCTCAGAATTATAATCTGTTGGACAGCTGGTTTTTATTAGTAGAATTGGACCAGAGAAGACGAGCTTAGTGATCAACTTAGTGATCAACTTCCGGCCAGCCGCTTTCCCTCATGCTTTCCCTTACCGGAGCTAACGGTGCAAGCAAATTTTTTTCAGTTTTCAGTTGTTTATGTTAGTCAATCAGTTAGTTAGTTAGTTAGTCTGTGTATTTTATATAGATAACTGTGCCCACGTTTCCGTTATCCGGTAAAAATAATTCCCTCTAAACGTGAATAAATCGCACGTCAGTCAAAAACTATGAACCAAAAAAGCACAATCTATCCCGAGTGAGACAAACTGCTTGATCCCCGTCTCCAGTGTACCAGCAGAGAACCTGCAGAACCAAATCAGTGAAAAAACACACCGGGCTACACAGCCTCTCTACCTGAGCAGCTGAAGCTGCGGCTCGCACCCTCGACACACAGACACACAGACAGTGCTGCGTGAGAAATAAATATGTGAGGTGTACGCTGCTTTTCTATCTTTGTTTTCCTTTTTTTTCTTTCTTTCTGTCAGCGACATACACTCCTAACACAGGACGGGTTGTTTTTATTGACTGAGTTGATTATTAAGCCATAGTGATGCGCGGATCGGCTTTGATAGCACCTGAATCAGCATGTACGCATCAACCATCCAGCCGCACCCGTCTGCAGCTGCACGGACATTTCCACCACTCTGTGTAGGCGAAGTTACCTTTTAAATTATGTGGAGCAGCACCAGCTTTCCAGGTGATTTATTCTTTAAGGATTAACTTCAAATATTTAAAGTTAGTCCTTAAAATTGCTTTCAGTAACATAAACATTTCCATGCACGCAGTAATGTCACTGTAGCAAATACAGTGGGACATTTACACAGTGGTCAAGAGTGCTGGACCGGAAGTGTCGCACAAAAAAACGGAAGCTGGCTGCGTTCTGTTTTGTCTCTGTGAAAAATAAGGTGAATATGCACAAACAGGACCTATAACTGCATTAAATGGAGCGATATCAGAGTAAGAGGGCTGCCTTGGACAGGTGCCCTGAGCAATTGGGGGTTCAGTGACTTGCTCAAGGGTACCTCGAACGGTGCCCAGGAGGCAAACTGGCACGTCTTCACCTACCAGTCTTTGTTCCATACTTTGGGGCCGTAAACATGCCAGATCTTTAACCTCCTGGAAAACACGAGGTCGAGCGCTAAATACTAAATACTAAATGCTAAATCTTGTGCCTTTTTTTGTGCCAGCTTTCAAGAGCACAATGGCAGGTTGCATCTGAGGTTGCTAAGCAACACTAATAAGCACCGTATTAGAGCTTATCTACCTGAAATCCTGAGTGCAGAGCTGATCTTCTTCCAGGTGCTGTTTATAAGTGTGTGTGTGTGTGTGTGTGTGCGCCTATTGTCCGTGAGTCCGTGATCAACTTCTCCATATTTATCACAGACTGATATTTTTACGGAAGAAGGGAAAGAAATATTTGGGCTGTGATTGGTTGGTCCTGGTCACATGACATGTGGTGTGCGCTGCTGCGTTCCAAAAGTTGAGCTTGCTTTATCTCAGGGCGCAGCTGTCGCACCCTGCTCGGGAACACTTGACGGCGTCACATTGTCTACATTAAAAACAATGAATTTGAGGGCGCAAAAAAACGCAGTGTGTGTACAGGCCGATAACATCCTGACAAAACAACAATAAACACTTTACTGTATCCAGCCTCAGACATAACTTCAGCATTGAATAGTACATCGTACAATTGACGGTCCACTTTAGTCCCCGACAGTAAACGGGACGGCCAGGAGGTGAGCGAACTGTCCACCTACTGTCGACATCAGGTGACGGAAACTGAACAGTGCTGTTGGGTCTGAAGTGAATGAACTAACTTCGCTGTGGTGAGGCAGCTGTGGCGACCTTGACCACAGTGTTCTGGACTGGACTGAAGTGTGGAGCAAGAGATTGAAGCGTGCTTGTTGCGACTAAAGTCGGCATGGTCACAAAAAATGGGCTGCACGTGCACATCCACATACAGGTCCGTTCAGACCCCAGCAGACATGGGTGGATGACGGGACTAACATCAAATGGACCAAATCGGACCGTCAAGGATACACAAACTGTGACTCGGCCTTCACAGTGACCTATTAAAAGTCTTTATCTGACCATATATGTATACTAAAAGTTTCTGCACAACATGAGTAGATTTAGTTTTATTTCAACATTGCAAATCCTGACAGGAACATTTATGGCAAAGCTGCTGGAAAATATTGGCTTTATAGTACGTTCATAGTGTGATGTACATCTCTGTAGACGTCCTGAGGCTGTATCTGTGTTTTGAGTCATGTAGGCCACAGGGTATGACCTACGTCTGTCTGTCTGTCTGTCTGTCTGTCTGTCTGTCTGTCTGTTGGCCAGATAAGTTGGCTGAATGGGGAGCAGCTATTTTTGTGTGTGTTCTGCTTTCATTAATATCCCTCTGCTGGGAGACAAACTAATGAGTCCTGGCTCTCTGATTGCTACATCACAACTTTTATGCGTCACATCAGACAGTTTTTGTGCTACATCACAGTGGGTGCTCCACATCACATGCTGTGAACTACATTCGCCACAAACACAGTGGGCTATTTTGGAGTCTGGTGGGATTTTACTTTTTAAGTGCACGAAGAACAGATTGGAAGAGATGCTCCTGCTCATATTTAATCAGATTTTAAGATATCGGTATGCACCCTTTAGCAACAGTGACAATAACAAAATTATTCCCCGCAGGTGTTTGACCTGTGTAGGAATAACTGACATGTCTTGGACCAGAATTGTGTGTGCGGTAAAATAAAGGGGAGAAATCAGGTTGACAGAGAGCTGCTTTATATTTACTCTGCCCGCAGTCACACTGAGCTACCAGATTTTTAAATAACTGGACCAAACTTAAGATCCCAAACATCTGGAAACAAATAAACAACAACAGCTGGTCACAGAGGGAAAAAGTGATTCGGCTTGGCTTTCCAAGCAGATGCTAGCTGTCCGAACATCTGTCTCTTCTTATACTCGTAAACATTTGTTTTTCAGGGTCATTACTTGTAGCTAGTTTGGACTGCTCACTACTTAAAAAGCAACATATAGACTGTTTTTAAATCATCTAATTTACCTACAAACAAAAAAATGTGTTATCAGAATAATTTGAAACATGCTGGCTCCAGAAGAGAGTCAGTCTTTACACACCCCCATGTTATAATCTTTCTTATTAATTTATAAAGCACTTTTCAAAGCAGAGTTACAAAGTGCTTTATATGTCAAAAGACATGGAAACAACAACTTTTAAAAGAACTGATAAAAACACTTAAGTGTATAAAAATTGAGGAAATAAAAGACAGGCTAAAATCAAAAATATGTTTTAAGAAGGGACATAAAAGAGATCATTTAGTGGGGCGACCTGATTTCCTCGACAGCAAACACTCAGGAACAAACTAAGACCTCTGCCCAAGGACCTCCAAGTACGTCCTGGTGTGTACGGTAGTAAGAGGTCAGAGATGTAGCTTGGAGAGAGACCACGAAGAGCCTTAAAAGTAGTCAGTAAAATCTTAAAATCTGTTCTAAAACATACCGGGAGGCAGTGTGAAGAGGCTGAAACTGGAGGGATGTGATCACGTCTCTAGCAGCTGATTTCTGGTCATTCTGGAGTCGATTAATAGATTTTTGATTCAGGCAAGAAGCGAGTCTGTTGCAGTAATTCATGCGAGAAGAGATGATGGTGTGTAAAACTGTCTCTGTGCCTTTAAAAAGTTAAAATGGATCATATCTTTGAAATATTTCTAAGATGATAAAAACATGAGCTTTGTGACGAGCTGCTCAAAACTTAAATTACTGTCAAACCAGACTCCAAGATTTCTTGCAACAGCTGAAGGACATTTTTTGCCATCAGATTTTTTGACAGCACGGTGGTGCAGTGGTGAGCATTGTCACCTCACAGCAAAAGGGTACCCGGTTTGAATCCAGGGTGGGGGAGCCCTTCTGTGTGCAGTCTGCATGTTCTCCCTGTGTCAGTGTGGGTTTCCTCCAGGTGCTCCAGCTTCCTCCCACAGTCCAAAGACATGCAGGTTAATTGGTGACTCTAAATTGTCCGTAGGTGTGAATGTGAGTGTGAATGGTTGTTTGTCTCTATGTATCAGCCCTGTGATAGTCTGGTGACCTGTCCAGGGTGAACCCTGCCTCTCACCCAATGTCAGCTGGGATAGACTCCAGCCCCCCAGCGACCTCCAACAGGATAAGCGGTTACGGAAAAGGAATGAATAAATGCTAAAATGCCTTAAACTTCACAGCAGAAATAAACATGTTTACAGCCCCTTTTTTTTAATAACTCAACCCTTTACATTTTATTAAGCCCTACATTTATGCATATTTTAGGGCAGGGCCACTTGACCCCTCGCTCCTCCACAGCTCCAGCCTCTCATCCAAATATATGGTAGCTTCTGGCTTCGAAAAAAAAACAAGATGGTGTCGGCCAAAACATCAAAATCGAGGCCTCAAAATGTCCACAAACCAATGGCTGACGTCACACCAGCTACGTCCATTATTACATAGTCTATGCTAAAAACGCAACCCAAGACATTCAGGCTAATAGTCTCCTTATCTCTGCCTGAAAAAAGGTGCATGTGCAGTCAAGTTTCCTGACATTTTTGGGGCTCACCGCCTGGCACAGCAACTGATACGAGATGCTGACTGCAGCTTACAGCACAGAAATAGAAAGAGATGCGAAGACACAGACGGGCAGAGAGACAGAGGGAGCATCGTTATGTGGAAAGCAAATCAGGGTAGAAATGTTGTAAATAAGAAAAACTGTCAATCTCCTAAATTTTAATCTTTTATCTTGATTGCCTGCTGAGATTGCCTTTCACTCTGCTGCAGATAAAGCATGTTGAATTGGATTGAACTGAACTGAGATAATATCCCATCAGCGCCATGAAAGGGTCGCCGCGAAGCAGAGTGGCTGATGTGTCTCCAGCCATTATCCAGTTGCTATATTAGTTATGTAACTCTACTCCGCCTCAATACACCACAGGTGACAAGAGGTGACAGTAGGTTTCTCACACACACACACACACACACACACACACACACACACACACACACTAATGTAGAAAATAACATGCTTCTAAGTTAAAAGGCTCTCAGAGCGTTCCCACCGCAGGTTTGGGCACCAGCGTGGTCACTGTAGTAACAGCATCCATGTCCATGGCAACCGTGTGTGTGACACAAGCTGTGTCCGAAATCACTCCCTCCTTCATTCTCTCATTACTCCCTCGTAAATCACAGTAAATGGAGATTTCAGGCGCTCGTCAATCAACATCATTTTGCAGCTCAGTTGCCAGAAGAAAATGTCGGCATTGCACATTTCTGTAAAGCACGGATACATTTGTACGTTTAATATCTTTATTAACAACACATCTAAAGTGATGGAGTATATGAGCTGATTTTGTCATCAGGAAGTTGAGGGCAGGGTGGATGGCTTTACACTGAGGAGAGACTCCAGACAAACTTCTGATGACTTTTTGAGACTAACAAACTAACTATGTCCTGTTTTGATTACTCTTTGTGACATTCAACCTGGGTGTTTTTCCACTGACCTGTCCCTGCTTTTCCAGCGGATTTTGTACGACCAAACATGAGTATTTTAAGCCAAAACATGATCTTCTCCGAACCTTAAAACCAAGTTTTTTTTCCCCTTAACATAACCACACCTTCACCTGTGTTGTTGAGAAAAGTTAAGACACATGAACACTACTTTTTTTGTTCCATTGTTGGAACACCAGAGCTATCCAATGACATACTCAACTGGGCTGGATTTTAAAACCAGGGCTCTCATTTATAAACTAGGGATGCATGCGATTAGACATCTTAACGATTAAATGTTCGCTAGCTAGTCGTCACCAGAAATATTAGTTGGTTAAACCAATTAGTGTTTTATTCATGTACAAGGCTGCTAACTGTCATGTGGCCGCCCGCCACTAGTGGGTGCTACAGAGCCGTCAGACAGCAGCCCCCCTCCCCGCGGTAATGCTCAAGTAGACTGGAGTTTTAAAACAGCACGGTGGAAAATTGGAGAGATGTCCTTGTTGTTTATTAAATAGCGATGATGTGAAGGTGATGAAGGAGATTCCGCTGACACCGTCTTGCTTGTATATAGAAAGGTTTATTACAAGAAGTACAGCATCAAATCAAGCACCTAGGATTGCCTGAGAGGGGGTTCGAAGCCAATATGAACTGCTCTGAATAACAGCTCCAACTACCCTGCTTATATAGGTTGGTTGTTTTTGTGAAATGTGAGACAAAATGAAACAGATGACAGAGAGACACCCTAGATGGACTTCACCAATCCTTGACCTGGGCCATAAATACCCTCTTGACCCTGGGCCCCTAACTGATCATCAGACCCAGGACGTCACATACCATGTGGACCTTCAGATACTACATCCTCTCACAAAAAAAGCACGGTTTGGCAGCACTTTGATCTAGAGCAATTCAGCAGTATAAAGTTTTTTTGAGATGTTATATTATTTGTTAACTTTAAGTGAGTTGTTGTCAGATAATGTGCAGGTTCACATTCATACTGCATGGAGCAAAGTGTCTCGTACTTCAGCGGCATTTAAAAATCCGACATGGTTGTTGAATGCACGCAATATTTTTTTGGGACAATGTTTTAAATACATGACAATAAATTGGGCTAAATTTTGACTGTTTTATGAGTGTTTTCCTTTTTTAGACTAGTTGATGAGTCTTAATTCAAATGTTATTTTAGTCACCAGGATCATCCCTATTATAAACATTATGCACGCAAAAAACGAGGCCTGAACGAGGCGTACGCCACGTCCCACACAAAATTTGTGATGTATAGAAACAGACCTGATGGGACAAACTTTGACCCACGCTTACGAACATTTTGGAGACGGGAAATTGGCGACGCAGATGAGGTGGAAGCCTAATTGTAGAAATTGCTGAATATTTTTTAATGCACACCATTTTTGGCTTTTGTTTCTACGTACATTTTCAGTATGGATCCTGTGCAGTGTTTTATAAATGAGACCCCAGGAAATGTAGATGGGCCAAACATGTTAAGCAACAAACAGCATGTTCGAAACCCTTGTTTTAGCCTTTGGTGTTGACAAACTGAACAAATGCAAATAAATGTAGTAAAAAATAGCATTTTTTATCATTTAACTGTTGAAATAAAAAGATATTTGTGGTCACACATCTCTCTTGACCTGTATCTTTCTCCGTCTTAACGCCCTCTCCCACACATCTCACCTCATGACGTTTTCCATCAAGGTCAAGGAAGTGTTGAAGGAAAGACATAGGATAAATGTTTTGACGACTCAACCTTAGCCCAGATGCTTTGGAAAGCTCCTAAAAATGGTCCGAACGGCGTCTCATGAGAAGATGTTTCATAAACGATATGATTGGTGGTGTTGCTATACTGATTTGTACATCCTGCCTGATCTGATGGGATGAGAGGGACGCCAAATGGCTCACTTGATAGCTACTTCTAGATACAATATATAGTTCACACGTTTTATACCTGTATGTTTGAGTTACACATGCTGGGTCACTTGGAGGTCGTTTCTGGACCGTATGTGGCCCCCGATCTTCTCCTTTAAGCAGTCAGAGAAGGTTGACGTGAGTGAGCCTCGGTGTGGTAATTGTTGAGGCTTTTAAAGTCGCCCACTGTCTGCAGACTGTGAAGCATGTCATTCTGTTAATTTATCCTCCAGCATGTGGGGGCTCATCGTGAGGCCGAGGACACAGTGCGAAGTGTCTGCCAGTCTCTTTTCAGTCACAAACCAAAGATGTGTTTGTGTGTTCTGGTGGCGTTTGGAAGGTTTCCTGATCACTGACAGAGTTCAACTGAAAAATAATGTGTTTCAGGAGAGGTGTGTGACTTCATGCAGACCTGTGAATGTTTGGTGTTTGTGAAGACGAGCAGGACTTGAGACTGTTCTTACCACAATAGTGCACACTGGGCTGAGAGCAAAGCAGATTTGGTTGCTTGTAAATCTGGACGCAGGGCAAGATTAGGATTAGGAAGTTTGCTTTACAACTACAAAGGTTTTTATGTGGCTGTTCTGTTTGCTCACCGGGTCTCATTAAAAGTGCATCCTGACCCAATTTTCGTTGCTTGTAATCCGAGGAGTTTGAGGCTTATGCCACTCTAAAGCTCACAGTAAATCACTCTGAATTACAGCTTCAGGTAAATGTTTGGAACCAAATGCAGCCTGGCAAATGCAAATTAGTCTGTAAACTCTCAGTTCACTTCAGTTTCCAAGGGTCGTTATCAGCGGCTGCCTCTGGGTGCAGCCGAACAGACCTACAACCAATCAGAGCGACGGAGTGTGATGTAGTGTGGGCAGACTGCAGCGTGCAGAGCTAAGCTGTGATGGTGAAGCATCAATGTGACTGTAGATGACTGTTGTTGTTTCTGCCGTCAGCATTGAAAATAGTACTTAAACGATAGGTTTCAATTCAGCTGCAGCCATCTCGGTTGTTCCAACAGCGCTCCCCTTTTTGAAGCTATAGGAATAATTCAGGAAAAATCTGTAAAATAGGAAGTTTAGTGACATCACGGTATTGATGGTTTTTGATTGTATTATATGGGATTTTTCTTTTTTGTTGCAAAACCTTTAATTTCTGTAAATGAATTGTTTTCGCGCTTGAATTACAATATTTTACCTTAATTTTATGTTTTTGTGTTTGGCAGCCACTGACGCCAGTTATTTGATTGTTTTCCAATTTTAATAAAAATGTTAGATTGTAATAATTCAGGAAAAAAAAATATGTAAAATAACTGCATTTCTGTGTAGAACTTTGAGTGACATCACTCTATTGAAAGTGTAATAATTTAGGAAAAACTTTGTAAAAATTACACCGTTTTCCTTCAAAACCTTCAATGAAAATTTCTGTATATTATTTTTTTTTAAACGTGCAATATGTAATTTTCTGCCGCTAGGGGTCTCAAACCAAAACAATAACATAAGACAGAGTTGGATGATGTCACGAAGTAGTGTGGGATCATGGGAGTTGTAGTCATATAACAGATACAGATCTGCCGCTGGCCGGAGCGCTGGTCCCCCCAGCTGGCAGCAGTGCTTGCAATACACTGGTAGAAATGATTAATATTTCGATAACATCAGCCAGATGTTTGCTTACCTGTCTAGTAGAACACACGTGAGGTCGGCGTCGAATTGTAGTCCTATATTTTCACAAAGCGCTCTCTATCTCGGAAAGGCCACACCAATATTTATCCTTGATTTAGCTCTCTTCTTATCCCAAATTCTTCTGGGATCGCTTGGTTGACCCATACGTTTCCGTTTTACCAGCTTGTTTACCGGGACAGCTTTGGTGTCAGATCATCATAATCATGATCCATGACGAGTTAGCTTAGCCTAACAACAGTAACGTTCATTCTCTGACGTCTCATCCGGTCTGCTTCTTTTTCTTCTCCTTCATTTAATGTCTATGGTAACTGGAGTTACGTTGCCATTGCGACCTAATGACACGGTCCGTAACTTATATTAATATTTCATATTTATCTGGGTTTGAAAAATTGTTGGAAACATTTCTGATAATCAAAGTACACAACTAAACAAAATATATAATATTGGTTTAGTCGTTTTTAGACATTTTTATGTGGAAAAACTACATATTATACCTATAATTAACCTCCTTTTTATTGTTTCATGTTTCAACATGGGTATTAATTTGGCCTTAGTAGATCAACTGACGGTGAAAATAAATTGATTAAGAGAGGAAAAAAAGTAATAATAATAATAAAATTAAATTGAATTAAATTTGATTTAATTTAATTAAAATAAGTAAAAAAAAAATAATGAAAGATAAAAATTGCAAAAAAAACTGTTCACAAAAAAAAGAAAACAATTAATGTGTAGGGTCCATGACCCAGTAGATGTGCACAAAAAAACTTTCACTTAGTCAGGCAGGGAAGCTCAGGCACCAATGGTTGACTGTTTGGCATAAAGCATTTTTGCTACTGACATCTCCACACGTTATATCCAGTAGGGATTATAGCCAGTGATTATGGGAGAGAGAGTGAGGAGGCTGCCAGCTAAGTGTTAATTTTTTTATTCTGCTTTAAAGCCAACAAAAAGTGTTGTAATTTTATTGCTTAATTTAAATTGCAATACTGGTATTTTACTTAAATATTTACAGTTTTTGTTTGGCAGCCATTGCCATTTTTAAAAATTGTTTTTACAGTGTAGATTTATGCTTGCTGTAGTGTCCCAGTGTGATGGTGAGTGAGCTGAAACAGGATGTCATTGCATATTTGAGTGAAGTGAAATTCTCCACAAGTTGTCAGTCATAGTTTCAAACCTGCCCCATAAAATAGTAACAGTTGTGATTGGCCCAACCCATCTGAATCCAGCTTTAAGTCTGCTGCCCAGTCGGCAGAACAAAATGTTGGCATTGAATGTTTTTGTAAATCATAAATACATTACATTTGTATGTTTCATATCAATGTTACTAAAGTGATGTGCGGTCTGACTTTGGGGATAGGAGGTACCATGACACCTGGGTGAGACATCTGCAGACCACTCTTCGAGACCAACAAACAGCAAAACTGTTCAGTCGGTTTTGTGCCCCATAAACCAGGTATTTCAAGCAAAAACATAATCTTTTCCGAACTATATTCAAGTGGTTTTTATGCCTAAACTTAACCAAATACCACGGCGTTACTAAAACTTTGCCCTATATATTAACATGCTAATGTTACATATCCGTAGTTTGCAGAAACGTACAGTGCCTTTCTGGCGATTGGGTTGAAATGTCTTTGAACAGGAGGGAGACCAGATGCATCTGTCAGAGGAAGTGAAATGAGCTCACAGATTCATCTGCTCCCCAGGCTGTAGGTGTAAACTACATGCTCATGAATATCCCAGGTAGTGTAAGCTTGACCTTTATGTTGTGCTGTAGTGACAGTAGTGTTGATGTATGACAGTGCTGTGGCGTCTGCTCGCAGACTAACACAGGAGAGAAGTGATCATATGGAACCAGTCAGGAAGCAGAAGCAGTAACCCAAATCTGCCAACAGCCCGTCCCACGTGAACGATAGAAATAGCACCGTTCTAGGTCGTTCTTTAATAACTGCAGAACTAACTTCATGGCACTCTGCTTGTGTGTGTGTGTGTGTGTGTGTGTGTGTTCCAAGCTTCCTAAGGCATTTTTCTTCCCATAAGGTGATTGAAACTGTCTGTGGAGAAAGAGAGAGTACGACATCGTGGCTGTAACACAGGAACACAAAACCCTCTGGAGGTGAAGGAGAGGCCAAAATATGTGTTTTATTTGATCGATTTCACCTTAAATCCACTCACTTGAAAAATTCTAGCATTTATTCAGTCAGAAAAGCGGCAGTAAAACACACTAAGCTCCTTTATGAAACGGACAGCATTACCGTTTTACATAAATAGTGTGTGTGTGTCTGTGTGTGTGTGTCCCACTATTAAAGGAAAACAACTTTCCTGTCCTGTCCTAAAAACAAGGTCAAAGACCTCGTAGTGGAGAACTTCATTATAAAATCAGCCTCTATCAACCCGCACGCACAAACACACACACTAACACACACACTAACACACACAGGACACCTTGCAGCCAGAGATAGGTCCCATAAAGTGTGCCATGCATCGATTTTGTGGTCTATTTTGCAACAAGATGTATGTCTCTGCTCTGAGGGGGAATCGAGTGCTTTTGTCCTTGGCCTTGTTAAAGTGATTTCTCATCACCGTGGTCGTCCTTAGTCTGACACTGATGAGGTCACAGCAGGACAAACAGCTTCGACTGGACAGTTTACACACAAATATGGAGACTCCTATTCTAATATTTTAGACAAAAAAAATCTGAGGTTTGAAATGACAAACTCTACACTGGCATCCTCCACAACAGTTTCCTGTGAAAATATCTCATCTGCTTTGGCAGATAAAAACCCAGTTCCACATGCGTATAGCAGCTGAATGTATTTGTGTTTGTCTCTTTCCTGCAGTGGACACAGAGGGCAGGAAGTTGAAGGGAGGCATCCAGAGGAGCACAGAGACGGGTCTGGCCGTAGAGATGCCCAGCCGGACGGTCCGGCAGGCCAGCCACGAGTCTATAGAGGACAGTATGAACAGCTACGGCTCCGAGGGAAAGTAAGTCACTCATCAACACAAACACAAGCTGAAGTCTAACTAAATGACACTGTAGTCAGTTTATCGGAATCCAACACTATTAGATAATATTTCATGACGACGCATTGACATGTGTTTAGGTACCTTTTTTTAAGTCCATTTTGTTTCTTACAATTATTTAAGGTAGTTTTGCCTTTTATTGGAAAGCTGATAGCGGCATCTCAGCACACTGAACTGCCAACTCTGTCAAAAACATCCCGCTCGACTTCACCACACCACAGACTGTAGGGGTTGTAGCTGCTGTTTTAGTGGGCCGATCGTACGTCACGTTAAATCAAAGAACGCTTGCCATACACATGGTATTTTTTTGTATTGATTTGCAAATGAAAATTATTAAACACAGGCACTGCTTGACTGTTTGGATACTACTTGGTACCGGGTAATTTACCTTTAAAGGTATCGAGTACCAACACCCAGCCTTGGGGCTCAGTTCCGACACATACACACAACACACTCCAATCTTGTAACAGATGCTTGGTCAGTAGCCCTTCAAAGTATGACACTCTAGGTACCCTCTAGTTTCCATTTTGGACACTTCCCCTGTATTTTTCTGCTTGGCACATGCATTGTTTCTTTTTCTAATAAACTTAACCCAGCATAGTTTTAATGTTTTTGGGATGTCCAGGTAGCTCACTGGGTGAAGCGGCACAGGTTTGTGTCCAGCCCAGCCAAGCTAATGAGAAATCAACACAAATCAACAACTTAGCCAACACACAACAATTATAAATAAGCAAAAATAAAAGGTTACGCTATGTGCAAATTTTTTTTTGGTACTGTTTTCTGGATGCCCTTTGTCCTTTCATTTTTGCTGCGTGTTTATGTATGTTTACACAGTTAAAATAACTTAACATTGACTTTTGGTTTCACACGGTGAAAGTCCTGTGATTGTTTCACCCCCAGTAATCGGTACCTAAATGTTGAGGCAGAGCGTACTGTCTGTAGCTCTGGTTGAGGGTGAGAGGCTGTCAGCAGATAAACAGAGATCTGCGTGGGTACATGAGACCCTAAAAAAGAGGGTGGATCATGGGGAGTACCACCAGTTGGTCCAGGAGCTTCTCCTCCATGATGGCTGTTTCCAGGAATATTCTGACTCAGGGGCAGTCAACCTGCTGTCTATCGTCAGGCCATATAGCTCTGGGTATCCAGCAACCACTACCACCAGTTTCTCCTCCATTGTTTACCACAGAAGGCCCGCCTCTCAAATCATCTGATTGGACAATGGCATAAAAAAGAGGTGACGTGGGGCGCTTTTCCGCTCTAAGTTGTTTTTTCAACTCAGGTTTCAATGCAGAAACACGAGGCGCGTCACAACTCAAAAAACGCAAGCAAAAAGCTTCATTCTCATTGAAAACAATTACAAACAGCCGCCTCCAGCTGCTGAAATGCTTTCTGTGTGATCGAGGCCTGAGTCATCTTCTCTGTCTGTGTGTCTGGAGCACATCTCAACAATTTGAGGAACAAACTCCCATGAAATTCAGAGGATTCTTTAGCATTCGTGCAGTTTTGCACTCAGAAATCCATTTTACTTCCCTGCCTGAAATATCTCCTGCTCGTCTGTCACTATCATCCATCTGACAGAAACAGTCAGCGGGGGAGATGGCACACAGAGAGAGTAAAGCCCAGTGGAAAAGCAGCACCTATGACATCAGCAATACTAGTGTAGTACTACTGAACACACACACACACACACACACACACGGACACATGCAGATCAGTGCCAACCTGGCTACCAGCTTGAATTCCTACAGTTACATAACGAGAGGAGACAGACAGACAGACAGACTGACTGACGGACTGATTGGGGCTGGGAGGGTTTAACGATACACAGAGGAGCGAGGAAAACAAGGAGAGGTAGAGACTCACAGAGGATGATTGCATCATTGAGAGTGTTTGCATGAATATTAATATTCCATTTATATTTGGAATATGTAGATATTTTGTTTATGAGCTGCTGCATGGAAACGTTAGCTTGTATCTTAGTTTATACAGGCTGATGTTGGGTTACTGAAGCGAAGCAGTATACAGTATAACTCAGCAGCTGTATAAAAGAAAGAGGTATTAGTTGTTTTGTGTTATTGTCAGATCGACACCAGGATCATTATCAGAATATTAATAAACATGTAAACAAACTCAGAGAAATAATGAGGAAGTATCAGACGGAGATAAAGAGGGAGGTGTGACCTTTGATTTCACACTGAGCCTCTTTGGTTCAACAGTGTTTCTCCTCTTCCTCCTCAGCCAAGTGGACTCAACTAAAAACACAAACCGATCACATATTATTTTGTCCACTCACAGTCTCGCCTGCAACGCTGCTCTGATAGAAACATAATGGCACCAGTGTTATGTTTTCTATTAACATAATGAGGTAATGTTGTTCATTAACATGTCTGGTAGGTTGAAACTGGATCAGTAAAATGTTCACAGGTGACATTCACAGTATTTGGTTGAACTTGGGGAAAGATTGTGGTCTTGGTTAAAGAGATACTTTGCCGATTTTCAACCAGCTTTGTATCCTAACAGTGTGGGTAGTATGTGTGAATAAACTGTGGTAAACTTCCCTCCATGTTACCAACGCCTAGATCTCCCTGCTCATCTCATAGATCAAATCTGCTCCGCCAGGTCTCACTCCGAAGTCATGGAATACTGGCACTTAGTCAGTGACTTCCAGCATCAAGCCGAGTGCACAACCTAACGCACTGACGGATTGACGCTGACCAGAAGTCATTCATTCCAATGGAGGTGAAAATGATGGATAGTAACGGACTAGCGCACAGCACAGCAGCAGTTCCGTTGACTGTCGGAGCGTAGAGGCGTTGGATTTTTCCTACATTGACAAGATGGGAAAAATGGAGCGTAACGGTGCTGGAAGTAGGAAATAAATTGCAATCGCAGTTGTAAACAAACAATATTTCATTTATTTAAGCAAAAGAAAAATAAGCATAAGCTTTTTTTCCACTATTAAAAGTGATTGTTGATCGTAGGTTGATTTCTATATTTTCGAATTTCGCGTTCATTTCTATATATATCAGCTCTTTCAATAGTACACTACTCAACTCGTCTCAGTTCAGTTGGCAATGTTACAGTGATAGTCAACATGAGAGATCTTCGCAGGAAGATATTGCTAGTTCGTCTGCTAGATGACTTTGCTAACAGCTCTCGCTGACAGCACGCTAGCTAGCTGCCCGCATCTGGCCAGGTCCGTCAACGACGTAACCTCATGGCATTGTTCTGGGGGTGGGGAATGCGTTGGGGAAACGCTCCATTAAAACAGGAAAAATAGGTTGCACACCCGGCATCAGACATTGACATAAAAAGCCAAACTTTATCGTTAGCATGATACGCCATCAGGTGCTTATTCTGTATCAGCGGCTGGTGGACGGCAGCGTCAGGGGAAAACGTGGTGGGACAACAACGTAAGTTAAGGGGGTTGAAGTCCAAGTAGTGCAGATGGGAGGTGTGGTGGATGGGTCCAACAACCACTGACTTTCACCCTGGAGGCCGGTGTTCACTTCCCGTATGAATATAAAGCCAAACCCTGTTCTTTTTTCCAAAACCCAACCACTTGCTTTTGTTGGCTAAATGTAACCACATGTTTTGTAGTTTAAGCAAAACAAAGTGTGATTTTTTGGTGTTGTACCAATGTAGTTCTTTTATTTTGAAAGAGACTGTGTGTAAACTGTGCTTTTCTTGTGAAAACAGAGGTGTATTTTGAAAACAGACGCACTGATGCATGTAACAAGCTGAAGCTGACTCGGCATCCCAGAATGTCAACAACCAATGCACCCAGGGTACCTTGCACGTTGTATGTTGACGTGGAAAGTCCATCGCCAAATGTCACTATGCGACAAGGTCCAAGTGAGAATGTTGTTGATCTGCGGGTCCTCGGGTGACACGTTTCTCTTCATCCGGCTGATTTTTGCTGGCTCTCAGGCTGTTGCTTTAACTACAGATTGTACGTTCGCATTTTCATATTCTGGCCACCACGGACACAACGAGTATGAACGTAGATCATGTGAGAGAGCTGCCCCTTTCTCTCGATCTCTCAACTCTCTCAACAGACAAAACTTAGATTAAATAGTGAAACTAGGCAGTGCTGATCAAATATAAACCAAAATTCTGTTACTGTATTTACTGTAGCTTATATAGACCACGTAACTTGTCTGACTTTTAGTTTTACACGGGACATAAGCGGTGGTCTCCTGGGTGAAAGTCCTGTTTAACCCATCCATTGACACCAACCTCTTCTGTGTGCAGACTTTAAGGCTTTTCACCCTCAGTTCCTCCTTTGCTCCCATCATAACTACTCAAAGTCACCACCCAATAATAAATGTAAAAATAGACCTATAGACCAGATCACTGTGACGTCACTCTAACAATGACAAAAACTTACTGTTCCTGGTAGAAAACTGGCAGTTGATTACAATTACTGTTTATTTCTGTTGTCATTTTCATGACAATGGTGGTCACATGGTGGTCCGATCTAACTGACTTTTCTCCTGCGCTTATGTTATGTACTTTGTTGCGTTGCTTGTGTCTTCTTAACCAAATCTAATGAGATGGAAGCTGAACAGTATACTGCTGTGGACAGGGCTGCAGCAAAACATATTTTAGCCACCTAAAAGAATCCACATCAGTGTAAATGTACGCTACATTTCAATATTTGCTCCACTTTCCCTTACAGGTTAGCTCATCGGCGACACGGTAGACCAGCAACTCCAGTGTTCTGCTATGTAAAATTACTGTGTTTGTCAGTGGAGTCTGTGTCTTTGATGTAGTGGCTTCAATTCCCCGTCAGAAAAGACGGTGCAAATATTCTCAATATAATATAAACTTAAACTGATATTGATGTTTTTTGGTGGGCTTTTTTTTAGGTGGCTAAAGATGAAGTAATTGATTGATTTTGTGTGCATGATGCAGGGGGTTTCAACCCAGAACAAACATTTTGATTTGGTCTATATGGGTGAATATGTGTCTGGAATCATAGCATTTGTTGTTTTCTGCTTGAAGAGCGTCACATCCTGACCTTGATCCCTTAAAATACAATTAATTGTCAGTGGACAGGTAGGGAGAAGCATCCTTTAACCCCTCATAAAACAAGTTGATGGAGGAGACTGAAGGAAAGACTGACATTGAAATACTCATATCTGTCATAGTGTGGTAAATTTTATGTTTCACTGCTCAATAAATCGTCGTTCAATTGATTCCCTGTGACCCTGCAGAAGATAAGCGGGTATAGATTATAGATGGACAGATGAAAACTACAGGGAAATAGTTTTTCTTTAAGCCATTTTAGTTTTTCTGGGAAACATCCCGACTGTGGCCTTAATGAAAAGATGTTCTTCCCAGCAAAATTTAAAAGTTAGGAAACGTCTGAATAATACCATTGTTACATAATGGTTTTATTATCTCTTGATTCGGCCCGACAGAGGAGCTGAGTGGTTAAAATGTAAATCTGTTTATATGCTCTGAGCTACAAGCATGACTGCGCTGAGGGAAACTACAGTTGAATCATTAAACTGAACTGCTGCTGCTGCAACACAACATTATTTAAATCAGCAGCAGCAAACCGCTGCTCGTCCTCCCGTCTGTCTGTGTTTCCGTCAGCTGTTTGGCTCGCGCTGCTGATTGAAAAGCTCTGAGCCTGCGTGTGCACGACTATGAATAAGCACTTTGTTAGCTAACACCATCCAATCACACTTATGAGCTTACTGATTTATGGTCCGGGCAATTCAGGACCAGGCGTATGTGTGATGGTGGTGATGGATCTAAACAACCTTAACAGGAATGGTTTGCTGTGTTTGTGTGAGGAATATCAGAATTTTGCTGAACACATCGTCTTTTTTTGTCCGGCTCATGTGACTGTGTGATACAGCGTGGTCAGCAAAGACACTGTTAAAGTTAAATTTACTGCCTTTTTAAAAAGCCACCACTTTTCTCCTGGCAACTAACTCTTGGCTGAGCCCCTCTGGCAGTACTGCTACGACTGTGATTTGCAACCTTGTCTCCTGAAAGGTTCATGTATATGCTACTAATTTGCAATGGCAAATATGTTGAGAAAAAGACGTAATGCTGATGAGAACGAGGCAGTGGTGTGTTCAAGGACCGTCTTTATCATGTGAAACTCAAGAAAAAAACGCAGGTGCTCTTGAAGGAAAGGGTCGGCACATGTGAAGAAAGAATGAACTTCAGGCACTTATGCGTGGAGCAGGTCCACCATGATGAAGACCTTAGGATCAAAACCAGTCGGTGTCTTAATGTAAGCAGACATGTTTTCTTTAATAAAGGCTTTTTAAATTTCATTAAAGATTTTTTTTCCTGCTCCACATGAGTGCCTGAAGTTATTATGAATCACAAAGTGAATCTATCTGCTAAATGTTCACTGACAGTTCACTGTATTTTAGTTGTTTTTTCTAGTAGTACGGTAACTAAGGCCTCATTATGTTTGATGCTCATGTTGAGGCACTCAGAGTACTTTATTAAAGATAAGGGAAAGATCATCCTCTTGGTTTAAAAATGCCAACTTGAAGCACAACACAGGGTGTGTTTAGTCTAGAATAATGTAACCAACCAAGACCACAATCTTTGAAAAGAAAACAGAAGAAAAGAAAAGAGCTAAGAGATGATAACGTAACATAACGTAACGTAACGCAACGCAATGTAAAGCAACGTAACATAACGCAACGCAACGTAACGCAACAAATGAGCATTTAACTACAGTGGCTGGCGCAAAAACACTTAAACATGAATGGCCCATTCAAGAGCCAGTGTTTGGTTTGTCTGTTCTGGGCTACTGTAGAAACATGACGGTGCAACATGGCGATCCCCGTAGACAAAGACTTGCTCTTTACATAGATATAAACGGCTCATTCTCAGGTAACAAAAACATTCTTGTTTTCTGGTGATTATACGTAACTAATGGACTCTAGTGATGTCTGCGATATGTTGACGTAAAGAGGCCGAGATCGTGGATATCTTTGGAGGTGATCTCCGTTTATTCCTGACAGCAAGCGGTAAAAACAAAGTCCTCCATCAAATACGACCATATAACTCAAGGCCCTACACAAATTAAATGACACGGGAATATGTTAGCATAGAATGAACACTAAAATACAGAAATTACTATGAGAGCAATGTCACTTACCTCTACCATGGAGCACAACAGCAAAAAGGAGAGAGATAAGGCAGGAGATGCCCCTTTATAGATGGGGCACCCTGAAAGGTGAACGAAGGGGTACAGAAACTAAATATCAAACGTTCCACATATTGACTATGGAGGTCTAAGCATGTCAGGTAATAACAACTGAAACTCTGTCTTAATCTTATGATGTATTTATTTACAAGTCTGACTGCATTTTTTAAATTGTATAATCAATCAATCAATCAATCAACTTTTTTATTTAGACTCCAGGTCCATTAAAAAAGACAGACAAACATACAATATTTAAAAAAGACAATCATGCCAGTGTTTCCACATAGCAGACTGGTATCGTACAGTACTGAGGACAGGGTTAGTCAGCATCATTATAATGGCATTACAAGAACTGTTAAGTCGACATATAAATTTGAATATCAATCGTCTCAAAAGAGCATGAAATGTGATAACTTGTACTTTACAAAAAAGTTCACTTGCACTATACCATCTTGGTTTCCCAAGCAAAATTCGCAGACAATCATTATACGCAACCTGAAGTTTGCGGATGCTGGCCTTTTTAAACTTAATCCACAAGGGCGCAGTATAAAAAGGGGTGCAGTAAGCCCTGAAAAGACTCACTTTAACCTTCTCTGAACACCAGGAAAATCTTCTGGTCAACAAATTTGCCTGCATATATAAAATATGACGTTGTCTATTCATATCATCATCATCATCCGTCATATCATCAGTGATGATGTGTCCCAGATATTTAGTTTTAGAGCAAGCAGGGAGCACTTGTCCTGACAGGTAAAAAGATGGAAAAATGAGGTCCTTATCTCCTTTTACTCTGCAAATCATAACAGAACTCTTCTTAGCGTTATAATTCACATGAAATTTTACACCATAAATCTTGCAAAATAAACTTTAGTATGTATTCACTGACTAAGAACTGTATGATGTTAATGCACATTTATACAATATAGTGCCGTAAGTTACTGTTAGTCCTGGTACTATCGTACAATAGGCCTAGCATGAGATTAGACTTTTAGGTTTTCTTGCTTCAGGTGCTTTCTCTAACAGCAGCACAAACAAAGCTGATCCAGTTCATGTCTCCAACGTCACATGCTGACGTTGGAACACCTGAATGAAGAATTAATTCTTCACCTTCATTCACTTACCTGATTTAAATTTACAACACATAAATAAACACTCAGGAAATAAATCATAAAAACTTAATAATATAGGCAACTTCAGCGCACGGTTTACATTGAGCGTCATATTTCTGTGAAACTGCTGTGTAATCCCCAGATGTGCCTCACACACACCAATATTATAATCTACAGCTCAGGATTTTATCACCCAGTAATACCCACTCGGCTAATGTTGCTTGACTTATTGCATGTCAGCACTCTTTGCACACACACACACACACACACACACACACACACACACACAGGATTTAGCTCATTATAACGTCTCTCAATCTAATATGTCGATTTATTAATTCCATGTATAATTTACGCATTGCAGCACACACAAGCTTTAAGGGCACACAGACATTTAAATAGTCAGAAACACTAAAAACACACAATGGCACAAACAAAAACAAATAAAATGACACGTCAGGAGTATAAATTTATATCAGCTATTAAAGTGACCTGCGATACGCTCATGTTTGGTAACGTCTGCATACAGGCCTAATCTAGGCTAAGTGACTTTGTGTGTTAATCACACTGGAGAGAGACTGCCTTGTAAATTATTTTGTGAGGACTGCTGTGTTGCAAGATGGAAGTTAATGTTAAATGTGAGCCTGTGTGCCTTTGTGTGACTTTGTTGGAACAATCTAGTAAATTTTTTAATACCTTTTTCCTTCATTTAACAATGAAGACAAAGCTGTTGGGTAATTTAGGTCGCAGTCCTTGTGGAAGGACTGCAGTATAAAGAATAATACACCTGTTCCCTTAAATGCGCAGCTAAAGTACTCTCATCAGAGCAGGGATGAATAAAGATTGTGCAGCCGTAAACTAGAATGAAATATGAAAGTAGAGACAAGGGGGAGAGGAATGAAGGTTAAAGAGATGAAGAGGAGGAAAAGGGAAGAAGGAAGAAGGGGGCTGCCATAGTAATTTATAAACAGACTCCCCAGAGTCAGACTATGTGGTTTTAATAATCGGAGCACATTCAGAGGTCCTGGATGTTTGGAGATGTATTGACAACTTGCAGGGCTTGTTAGTTCACTCTTGGGCTGGGAAGCTATGCTAGCTGCGAAGCTAGCTGGATTACTAAGTATGAAAAATGGTGACTCACCGGATGGAGACTGTGACTAAAGCTGCCATTAGTCGGCTATTAAAGCCAACATTCTTCCTCCCTTCACTATTGCGAGTTACCATTTTCAAAATCCCCTTTGCAACAGAAAACAATAACCTCCAAGCTAACAACCTACACACTGAAAATGGAACAACTTGAGAGAGTTTCTTCAATTTTGGCACAAACGTTCATTTAGACTAAAGAATGAACTGATTCCATTTCGGTGGTCAAAGGTCACTGTGACCTTGTGTCCATCTCAGTCTTGTGAATGCAATATCTCAAGAACACGCTCATGGAATTTCTTCAAATTTGGCACAAACGTCCACTTGGACTCAAAGAGGAAGTGATTAAAATTTGGTAGTCAAAGGCAGGGTTGGAAATAGATATAGATAACCATTGTTTTTCTGGCTGGTGAGTGAAACAGATCTAGCATCCACATGCATATTTTACCAGCATTTGTCTTGTGGCTGGTGCTAATTTCCAACCCCGGTCAAAGGTCAAGGTCACTGTAACTTTGCATCCGTCTCAACTTGGTGAACGCAGTGTCTCAAGAGAGCCTTGAGGGTATTTTCTCAGATGTGGCACAAACCTTCACTTATGTTGTCTTCACGCCAAACGCGATTTGAATTTTTTGCGCCGCATTACTCATGTTTTTGAAGTTTAGAATATTTTGTGTTGACTTGTGTCATGTGTGTAAAAATCCTGAATCAATGAATCAGTGAATTATCATCTGCCGATACATCCTTTGCGTCATACGTCCCCAGAGGATCTCAATGTCGTTTGGCTATCGTGGTGCGAATCCATTGCTGCAGTTCAGATTTTTCATCTCTCAAGAATAAGTGTATGACACAAAATTACACTACTCGCTTCATCAATCAATCAATCGCATATTTCACTCACATCCATGGCGTCCATCACGTCAGGCGACAGAAATTTGCATCTTTACATTGACTTTACATGTATTTCACTCGCACAAATTGTTTTATTCTCACCTCATGTGAACACAACATTAGACGCAACGATGAACTGATTGTGGTCAAAGGTCGTCGTGACGTCACCAAGGTTTTCAGTCATAACTTAAGAATTCATGCGCTACTTATGACATGATATGGCATAAATGTCTAAAAGAATAAATTGCTAATATGATGACATTTTACATCCAGAAGGCGAGACATTTGGTCAGATACTGAATTGGTGACTCTCATGTTGGGTGTCCATCTTGAATCTGTGGTGATTTCATAGATCCTTTGTGCTGCCAGGGTGAAGATGTGTGTGTAGCATCCTCATTTAAGAAGCTGTCGCTTCTTTGTATCCATATTTGAAGCATTGTCAACTGTATGAGTCTGGACAGACATGGATGTAAACTGTGACTCCAACTTGACTGGTTCACAGAGACATACAACAGTGAGGGGGTGAATCTAGTTTCCCCTATGGTAGAATTATAACGTGTGCTTCCAGACCTTTCTCTTGCACTGTGGAGATAGGTCTGCCTACTTGCGATGAACAATAACTTAATACAGTTATTGTATTTACACCATTGGCTCCTGTCTCATGAGTTTCATGCCTCTGTTGCAGAGCAGGTGTCACAACCACCAGGTACCTCTAGCAATGAAGAACACTTCGGTTGATTAGCCTTGTGGACTCCAGGGCCGTGGGCCAAACCTGAACATAATGTTCTGGCATTGGTTGTTGTGTTTGTAAAGAAAACAGCGTACATCCGGTCCAACTCCACATTAACCTGTTTCCTCTCTTCGTGGCTGTTGACCAGCCAAAGTCCAGGACCTGCAGCCAACTGTTTATTTTTAGGCACAGAAGATGCAGATACAGCTGAATTTTTTAGCTTCAACCACTTCCTGGGGGACTGGTTTAGTGGTGTTAGGTGAGCTAGCAGTAGATGCACGCTTTCTTTTGTGTGGTGATCAAATTGGATGGTCTAGGTCTGTAGAGAGAAAATAGCCATCTCATTCTATCTCCAACACTCAGCAACTCATACTAAAACAATCTAAATACATAAAAAGCACTACGGTTAAGAGGAAAAATATGTATTTCTCGATATGGGTGAACTGTCCCTTTAAATAGAAAGCTCCTCACAGGAAGCAGTGCTCTGAGTGAAAACAGTAATCTACCAGGAGTGGGCTCGTACACATGTGGAGCATCACAGATTGATGGTATACATCAACATGCATCAGAACATGTTAGGGTGGATTTGTCCTTCCACTGAACACACACAAACACACACACACACAGTTGTAGTGTACCTGGCACTCTGCCACCAAAGCACTCTGAGCTGATTTCTTTGCATACACACACAAAATAAGGACATCGGGGGTCAAACTCTGAAACCAGCAGTCTGAGTTTAATTTCAGGGAGCCAATTTGAGAGTTGGGAGATTACCTAAGTCGAAATAGGAGCAATCACTTCCTGTTTTCTTTCCTCTTTATCCCTCCAGACTGTTTTTGTCTCTTCGCTCTGTGTCTCCTCTCCTGCAGTCTTTCATCATCTTCCAGTCTCTGACTCACTGTCTAATTGAAGTACAATGAGAACTGCCTGCTCAAGTTTAACCATCTGTCTCTTTGTCTGCCTCCTTCACGCTCTCTGCAGCCTAAACTACAGCGGCATGTGTCTGGCGTCGGACGCACAGTTCAGCGACTTCCTGGATGGGATGGGACCCGCCCAGTTTGTTGGGAGACAGACGCTGGCGACAACATCCATGGGTGAGAGAGGACGTATTTGGGTCACAGCCATTTTGCAAAGCTTTTTCCTGCAATGAGCCACCGCAGCCTCTCAGCAATTTATATATGTTAATGAAGATGGCTAAGGCAAGACTATAAACTTTAAAGTTCTGTATGTAACCTTCAGACAGTCCATGCTGTTATTGATTCCTCTCTCTGAGGCCGTTAAATAAGCTGCAGTCAGCATCCTGTTGCTTGCGAGAGAGCAACTGTGCATCGGTCAAAATAGTGAATGAACAGCTTATATATGTATCAATCAATTCAAATATTTAATTGTGATTAATTGTATGATTGTCTATAGTTAACTCGAGATTAATCGCAAATTAATCACACATTTTTATCTGTTCTAAATGTACCTGTAAGTCTGTCCAGAATAACCTCACAGGTACAACAACAGATGGACATATTGACCTGAATGTAACTTTACTTAGTCACACTAAAACAATGTAGTGTCCAACCTTATTCTTTTAAATGTTAACTAAACATCCCCTGGTTTTTTTTTAAGCAGCTCGAAGTAGATTCAAAAGACTTTCTTTATCCATTTCTGCTCATGGAGGTTTGTTTCTGTTTGCCATCCATATCCTTATTGCTGCATCATAAAATGTCAACAAAGTAAAAGATAAAATTAAACAGCCGAAACTAAAATCAAGATAATAAATTGGAATTTAAATCAATAAGATAGCAATAAAATAGAAAGACAGCTCAGATAAACTCAAGATACGCTTGGCGATAGAAGTATGTCTAAGAAGAAACTTAAATGAAGCCAGTGACCCAGACAGCCGTATATCCTTGAGCAGGTTGAAAAAGCTCTGTCCCCTTTGGTCTTTAGTCTGGACTCTGGAACAAGCAGAAGACCTCTGCCCGAGGATCTCAAACTACACAAAGGTTCATAAGGGACTAAAGGCCTTTGCACACTGAGGGCCAAATTCACAAAAGGATTGAGTGGCTTTTGTGGCCGCTAAACTGGTAAAAATGGAGCAAACAGATACCGTCCAATTCACAAAGCACGCGCAGAGGGTGAAATGCTCCACTAACTGCGCTGCCAGGCAGATTGCGTCTCGGTGCTCTGGTGTTATTTGCACGTATTTAAATGAGGTAATATGCATATATTTGGCGCAAAAATTGTCCCTTTCTATGCAAATGAGCCTCATTGATAAACAACGTCTAATTCACTAACACTAGCGCTAATAGCCACACGCAGTTTGAGTGAAGTAAATAACGTCTTTAGAAAGCTGGTGCAACTGGGCGCTCCTCTGTGGAAGCCTCTCGCCCAGACTTTCCAGTGATCGTCTGTTAAACCAGTCTGTAAATGATATTTTGACATTATTATTGTAATCATTATTACTTTAATGGCATCCGAAGATATTGATGCGTTGAACAGGTGACAGTCTGCGGTCGTTTTCAAAACGCACTTCTGTCACGCACTTCAAAAGCAACTTTCAATAATTTATTTTATGAAACGGGGGAAACAAACGTGAACAAAAACGGTTCCATAATTCATGTTAAATTCAAAAGATAACGAAAAAACAGCTACAAGTGAGAGGGAATAGTGATAAGGTGGTCAAACTTGGTCAAATCCACAGCCTCAACCCATCCGACACTGTTAGACTGACTCACCAGCAAACATCACTACATGAGGGTTTACAGTATTCAGTACTTTGCCAAACACTTACTATGCCATGCCATGTGGCTAATTGCAATCAGGGGCAAATCAGGGGCAAACTGCACTCAGCTGCCAAACTTTGTGGGCGTGTTTGCGCTGGTATATCATTAGCGCAATATCCTTCGTGAATAAGACGTTAAGACGGAGCAAACTGCGGGTGCAAGTGAAGTGCAATTCAAGGTGCTATCAGCGGCCGCAGTTCATTCTTTGTGAATTCGGCCCTGAGTCCCATTTTATCGTCGAAAATTGTTGCACATCTAAAACTAAATACGACCTCACAGTGTGTCAGTCATGTCTGTACACCGTTCCATTCAATTAAATTCCTTCTATTGTCATTGTAAATGAACCCCGCACCCGTAAAAAACAGACTCAGTGCGCAAGGGCCTTAACCTGTGTAACAGCAGCAACAGAAAGTTTTCTGACAGCAGTGCTGGATCAGACAGTCCCTGCGATGCTGGGCACTCAGCCTTGTACTGGCGTAAGTTGAGTTGCTACAGGGCACTAAAGTGGAGGTCCATCTCCACTGGGCTGCGGCTGCAAAATGTCATGTAATGTGCTAACCTTAGCTAGCGCTGCACACTGTTAGCGTTGTAACGTAGCTGAAGAGAAACAAGGTACTCAGGAGCACACATGACATCACATCCAGAGGATTTTCCCAGAAATTTCCAGCCGATTCCTTTACAGAGAAGTTGTTGCACAGGCTGCCTGTAGGCTGAAGTCAGGGAAGGTTTCAGTTTTTAAGTTATGTTACAACTTGTTCACCCATTGGCAATAAAAAACGATTAATATGTGTAAAAAGTTACATAAGTAGCTTTAATCTGTTCATCTTTACTTTCTTATCTTCAAGTTGAGACTGAAAATTATTCATACTTGAGGGTCACAGCAATCACCCCTATTTTGTAAAAAGCCCCTGAAACTCTCTCCATAAAAAATGGGTCTAAAAACTGAAAAGAAAAAACTTATTTCCTCATAAAACTGAACCAAGTGACTGCTGAAAACATTTCACATTGGCAAAAAAAAGTGCCTCATGAATCAGAGCTGTGTTCTCCTGCAGGTTTTTTTTCCCATCGTCCTCTGCACTTATCCAGGCTGTATATATTGGATATATTGTATGCAGCCTGTCCTCCGCAGCAGTGATCTACTGTAAGTGGGTCAGTTTCCTCGCTGGCAGCCAGACAGTGTCCTTGGCCCGACAACAGTGACACTGACTGGACCAGCTCCACTCCAAACCTGCTGTCCAGTCCAACATTATATAATGTCAGAGAACTCAGAATAAATAACTTGGCCGTCATCTGTGTTGTGTCACTTTCAAAGGAATGCATTTGTGATTTTGGGGATATGTAGCTGAAAACACTTCTCCAGTGTGACTTCCAGAGAGTGAAAAGTTCCACTTTCTTTACCTGCTGCCTGCTCACTTTGTGGTTTGGTGACGATAATGAGTTTATCAGAGCTGATTTGCTAAAAACACTGGTCTGCTGCAGCTAGAAGCAAGTTTGAATCATGTGGTAAAGAAGCCATAAAACAAAAACAGTGAGCTAAAACAGGCTAAAAAGCTAACAGCTATTCAATTCTAAGATCGTAATATGTAGCTTAGATTAAGGAGGCTGACGGTGAGAAACACAATACTTGTGCAGCAGACCCTACACCATAGCCTAAATTATGTCAGCCTACACATGTGGCTTACACCGTTGCGAGCATTTAAACCTGTATGTCTGTGTCACTCTGCAGTTACACCTCCAAAACACTAGTTGGCGGCAGGGTTTCAGACAATTTCAAACACAAGTACACAAATCAGCATCACTTTAACTCGCAGCATTCACAGACAAACACTTGTCTTTATCTGGACACATTTTCCCCGCAAATACAACATGCTAACGTTATTACCGCCAGCCTATGGCATTTTTCATTGTATAAATTAGCCTAGGCGCTAGCGGACTTCTCCTCTACTCATATGAAGCCAGGGACAAAAGCAATATTTAACAAAGGTAATGTTACATAATTCAACTCTATTACAACTCACAAGGTTCACTGACAAAACAACTGTCTTACACTAAACACATTTTCCAAACAAATACAACATGCTAACATTATTAGCGCCAGCCTATGGCATTTTTCATTGTATAAATTAGCCTAGTGACTAGCAGGGATTTCCTCTGCTCATATGAAGCCAGGATAAATCACACACAAGACTTAAAATGCTATTTTTGTGGAGGCTTTATTGTCTTCACAATTTATTGTTTCTTATCTGTGAAATTAAAGTAAATAAAAGCTTTGTTTCCACTGAGGGAAATGGTTTCAGCTTACAGAAATAGACAGGAGGTCTGTGTCGCCACAACGTGTAGTTACGTTTCTGGGGAGGTGCACGTCAGGCTACAGCGTAGGCTCTACATCAATGCAGAGCCTACGCCGCAGTTGAAAAACAAAGAAACCTACTCTTTACTATTCTTCTATGCACTTTTAAAAAGTCTCTACAGTCTGTGAAAAACAATTTACAAGACCTGACTTGTGTTAAATGCACTGATGAGTCCAAACATCGTCACACTTTATATAAACGGTAAAGAGTTTAGTTCAGAACACGAGTCAGAGCTCTTCATAGCAAGTTGTCCTGGATGCACCGTGAGTAAGCGGGCAAGGTGTGCACTTGCTGCTTCTTTTGTCACCAGAGCAGAGAGGCATGCTCCCTCTGTCGCCTCTCTAAGTGCAGATGTAGGATGTACTGTCTGTTTGAACAAAAATGTACAGCAAACAAGCCAGCAAGAGGCAGAAAACCGTGCACTCGTTCTTTGTATCCAACCATGTAAGTTGGGTTACGCAGTTCTTGATAACAGTTAGCTGACATTAAAAGATGACCTCTTTTCCTTGTCATCAGGTGTTTTTGGTTATTTGGTTTGGTTCCTTAGCTGCGATGGAGGGGCGCCGTTGAATAGGAGAGAATATTTCAATAAATCATTCAAAAAAATTGGATTACTCCACAACAATCTGTCCCCACACTTCTACCATCTGTTTATGAGGAGGTGCGCGTTCACGACATACAGTCATGAGCATAACTGACACCCCTAAAGTTACCACATTGGCCTACCTGTTCTGCTCCATGTATGCGCAAGTTTCACACCACAGAGCTTCATGTCCGGCTGTTGGGAATCGGCTGATAAAAAGATAACAAGTTTAGAGATATTAGACGTCTGAATATTATAGCCCACAGCAGGTGATATTTCTCTGTCAGGTCCAACAGAGGTTGATACCGGACTGTGACCTGCATGAAGACCCTGAGGCAGCTTTTTCCTATTTACTACTCAGCTGTGTGAGCGGCACTGCCGAAATATGCCAATAAAAATCATGACATCTAAAAATAAACCTCTCGATAGATTTGCAAGTCATGATGGTGGTAAGACAGTGAACAGAATATTAACTTAGCGCTGAGTTTGTCTTTGTTGTGCATTTTATTTTTGCTAAGATCACTGTAATATTTAAACTCCAAATTCACTCAGAATAAGGCATTATGATGATGAAGTAAAACAGGTGTTTGATGTCACAAATACTGATCATTTCAAGATACAGTCACCACAGCAGGCTCAATAAACACTTCTGTCAGACAAATACAAACAGTTATAACTCCCCCATGAAGCGTTATCATAATCCACAGATCCATATTATCCAGACTGAATCTCATTTCAGCTTAGTTTTCCTCTCTCACACTGCTAATAGTCCAGACGATCTAAATCCAGCGAAATATTTAGTCCAAGCACGTTATTACATCCATAGATATCCACAAAGTGCCATTGCATTGTTTCAAACATTCATATTACTCCACATATGATCCATAATTTCTCCTGTTCTACATGTAAACAAACATCTCATGTATCTTAAAATGGAGGCGAGCTCCTGGCCTTTCCATTGACACCTCAGCTGAGCCAATAGGAGCTTCCATTGCTATTGCTTTGGCCTTGATAGCCAAGCAGAGCCTGAGCTGAAGGGACACATTTCCTGTAGTTGAGAGGTATTTAAAGAGCCAGCGATTGGCCCACCTCACCTGAGACTTATGGGTCTTGTAGTCAATGACACTCTGAAGCTCCACAGCAGTTTTTAACCCCTTAGTGTCATCACAGACTGTTATAAATGTACAGAAATGATAAACAAACAGCTCCTATGCTGTCTTAAAAATTCTTTCTCATTAATTTAGAATTTTCTACAAGTGTTTTTAAATACAGTAAGCTCCCAAATAGACTTTTCTGTCTGTGTTGATTAGTTTTTCACTCACTTTTTACCCTCTTTTTTGAAAAGCACCTTGAAAAAACCTTAGAAAAACGTGTAAAATGTTTTGTATGTATTTTTTGTGATATTGTTATCTACTTTGAATTTGGGCCACGTGAGGCTTCATGATATGGTCACCTGCGCTTCGCCAACTGGGTGTGGCCAGGCGGATTTTGCAAGTTTGGCACACCGCGTGCCTGGTGCAGCTACTCCTCTTTCCCACCTCCGTCCCTCCTACCTGCGCAAGTCGGAAAGAGGGAGGAGAGAAGGCGTGGAGTGGGTTTTACACACATCACACCAATCAAATGAGCCCCTCTCCTCGCCCTTAAATGCGCTGCGCGAAGGTGTAATGAGAGTTTACTCAATTCGCCATGGCAGAAGAGAGCAGCAGCATCAGACGGCCAAACTTCTCCCAGGAGGAAACTGATGTTTTGGTCCGGGAAGTCCAAGCTCGCAGTGTCCGAATATACGGAACTGCGAGCAGACCTCCACGGGCTGATGATGCAAAGGTAGCCTGGGAGGAGGTCACCACAATTGTAAATCAATGATGCGTTTCTCTCGTGCGCGCACGTGCTCTCTCTTTCTCTCTCGCAGTCTCACTCTGTTTCTTTTCTTTTGACTTTTCTAAGATGACAGATGCTGAATATATACTCCCTATCTGATGCTGTGGCTGTTTGTGGTTGGCTGAGAGGGATGTGAACTCATTAGTTTGCAGCTGTGTTAATCAAATCAGGTTGGGTTTCCATTACGCGTGCCAAACGTGCCAAACGGTGCCAATCCCCTTTGATCTGACATCAGATGTGACGGGACAGTCGATATAGAGACACATTTATGTGCTGATTGCAGATAGTTGCATTGAATAGTGGTTTTTGGGTATTTATTGCATCGTTAATGTGCCTGATATTCTGGAAACCTGCCTGTGAGGTTTTGGTGACGTGTGCGCACTGTCCGCCGGTCAGCCAAACTTCCACTACACCAGCTGCGCTCCGCCTGCGCTGACAGTAGACCTGGTTTCAGCTGGCGAGCTTTTAGCGCACCTTCGGCGAAGCCTTTTGGCACAAAACTGTCACTGTGCCAAGCTGGAACTGTCGACACCTCCCCCTGCTGTGCCGCCACACCCATCTCAGCGCACCTCGGTCTGCCAAACTACCAAACTGAGCACGCCTCGGGTTACACTGCTCGAAACTAGCTCTGCGCGGGGTTCGCCACCCTGCGCCGCGCCAGGAAACTAGAGCCCATTGTGTTTTACAGCTAATAAATTCCTGTTCTAGTCATCTGCAGAATCTTTTTCCAAGAAAATACTCAGGCAAGCATAAAAAAAACCCTTTATTTCAGTGTGTTGAACTTATGTAACTCAGTGACAGAAGCACTTATAGTGACTCTTAACAACTAAATGTGTTATTACCTTATTGGGTCACAATGCAACCCGATGTAAACCATGAAGTTTGTTAGAAATACATCTTTGTTTCCATGTTCTGTCCTCCCTGTGCATTCATGTTAAGTGATGCAAACTTTTTTGCTTCCTCACAAAATTCAATCATCATAGAAAAGCCAGAATTTTGAATAAGTTCATCGAGGATACACACATTCTCTCCATCCTCATTGTTAAAGGTCACCTGTGTTTTCATCCATCCAGGTGACGTAGAGATCGGTCTGATGGAGAGGAACGGGGGTCTGGAGGTGGAGGTCGTCCAGGCAAGAGGACTCACCATGAAACCAGGCTCAAAGGGACCTCCAGGTACGTTTTAATCTGGAACTTTTTCCATTAAAAGAATAGCAAAAGACTGCAGTGTCTTTAAACACTGAGGCAAATAACATCCGCTCCACACAAACAGAACAGCCTGCGGCGATATATATCCTCCAAAAACACAGTTGTGGTCCTTGAAGATATGAAAGATGCATGAGTGAAGAGGAGGAAATGGTGTTTTCAGTGTTCAGGGAGTTAACACACAGAGCAGAGGAAGGTGATCCGCTAAATAAGTAACATCTACATCTGCTAATGCTGTAGTGAAACATGCCGCATATTTGCTGCTCTTTAGCATCTGTGTGGTATGAAAACACACCTGCATGGCGTTTGGTGTGTTTTAAAAACGCTCTTTAATCAATCAGATACCAATCAGAAAATGGTTTACCAGCTTTAATACCATCAGATGGGAAACAGATCAGCAGAGACAGAATACTCTGTGTCACAGAGCTCTGGGCGTTGCAAGAATTTAAGAAGCAATGGGGTCATGAGTCCAGAAAAGGATCAGCACTCAGTGAATAGCCTCCTAAGCCCTATGATAAGCTATTATGGCAAGGCTTAACTATACAGACCAGTGAGCAGTGATAACTAGCATGTCTTTGGGGTTATCAGGTGGGAACCTCCTTTCACCAGTGTTTCGTCTAGTTGGTCCCACGACACCTCCAGGAGGCTAGACAGTGATCTCTGGCGTCCCAGAGACACTCCCCTAATGCCAGGTCTCACTGCTCCCCGCACCAACCCAACAACCTCCTTTACCTTACTTACACATGGCTTTCTCAGCCCAAACAGCACTGCCACCTTCAACAAACCCAGGCTCTGCTTATGCGAGCTCCAGGTAGTGACAGTGCCAATACTGCCTTTCCTAGCACATTCACCATACCCTATTTCACACGCTACATATCATAACTCCAATATAAGCTGAAGTTAAAGGAGATAGAGAAGATAAACTCACAGGATCAGCAAACACACTCACCTTGCAGCATGGTCTCAAACAAAAGGGATTCATATAGGCCACTCCCACACTTAAATAACCTTCCTCTTCCTGGATTTAAAAATCCAACCAACTGCAGTCATATTGTTCAGTGTTTCCACTTTAATAGTATGTTGGTATTTCGGACACAGCCTTTGTGTTTGTAATAGAAGTCAAACGTAAACTCCTCCACAGGTCGGTTGTAGAGGTGAGGCGTTGAACCTCTCACAGTCCCAGAAACACTGCTGACATTAGTGTCCTCCATGTTCCCTACAGCCCCTGTCACAGGTGCAGTAGGTATTCAGTAACTCATTTTCTGTACTTGAAAACTACAGCTCACTCTAAGGATTTTCAGCTTCATGCACCATTACACCTGAAATACATCAAACTGTGCTCAGAGATCTGTTAACATCAGTTGGCTGGCCAGCAATAAACCACCGGAGCACTAAATTGATCAAGCGAACAATCAGCTAGTTAATGAATCAGATAAGTTAATCTTTTTCTGTTGTATCAGTGATTACGTCGGTCACATGAAACAGAAACAGGCCTGGCACGACGTCAACACGACTCTGCTGTTGCTTAATTTCGCAGCAAGTTGTATTGTGTAACAACAAACTATTAACTCTGATTGTAGTCCCCCTCTGTGGTTGCATAATATTAAACCAGCCATTGATCCTAATTGCGTAAGAACAAAACAGCGTCAGCGAAAAAGGAAAAACAAAAAAAAACATATGAGAGAGAGATGAAAGAGGAGAGGATGATAAACAGAGCAAAGCACAAACAAGAGTCAGAAGAGAGAAACACGAGGAGAGAGAATGAATGAAAAACATAACAGACAGAGAGGTGGAAGGAACTCCATATATGGTAAAAAGACAAAGGACCTTGATCCATATTTTGGTGTGCCAGGGTCTAATCTTTAATCTTGTCATCTAACATACAGGACAAAAAGCTTTGGAGTGTGTGTGTGTCCGTGTGTGTGTCTGTGTGTGTGTCTGTGTGTGTGTCAGTCAGTCAGAGTCAGACGTCTAGCCTCTAATATTGTTTTGACTTGTGTTACTCAGCAACAAAGTCTCATTTCAGGGCATAGAATCCTAACCGATAACCTACAAGACTGCTGTTCAGTCTGAAAATGAAAATAAAAAAAACAATTCTTCTCATTCTCGAAAATACTCTCTCCATGCTGCAGATCTGGCGCTGACAGCAATTCTTTACATTTGTTTCCGAGCATGTGAGTGGAGCAGAACTCAAAAATTGACGCTTTGTGATGCCCTTCAGCATCTGATATCAACACCAAAGGCACTCTTTGGCGTCTGCATGAGACGCACTGGCCTTTAAACAACATTTACTTATTTTAGAGAAAATTTATTTATTGTGTTAGTCTGACTAAAACCGGACTTTTAAAACACATGTAAACATGTTGACTAAAATTGTACTAATGATGCATTCCAGGCAAGTTTCTGAGCCCATAAGTCACCACTTCAAGTCACAACTTACGACTCCATAGCGTTCCAGGCAAGACACTCCAAAATGTCAAAGCAACATGGCGGACCGTGCAGGGTTTATGTTTGTTTCCAATCAATTCTGTCACCAAAGGTGCTGGTTACTTGCTCATTTAAGTGAAACGGAGGAGGAGAAACAGTGCATAAGGTCACAGATGCTATTATAGTTTTTATTTTACGTTATCTGTGTGTTTGGTAACATATTTTGTTTTGATTTATTCTTGCACTGGAAACTAGCTGTTAGTGCGGCTGCCAATAATGCGTTAACATTAGGGTTATTTTTTGTCTATTTCTTACCATGTATCACCTGCATCAACACTGCATCCATAGGGCTGCCATTGTAGTTTTGAGGAGTAAGGTAATTGGTTTTGAGGGCTGTGTGACGTCAGAAAGCATAACTGGGAGTACATCAATCTGGTACGAATTCACGGGTGCTAAGTTACGGGTTTGACTGCCGTTCCAGTGCACTTTCACAGGTAGAAGGTTGTAAAAACATGGGTTACAGGTTGCCTGGAACACGCCATAAGTCAAATTTCTCAAAGTCGAACTAACACCCAGATAATGCGATTGGGGGTCAAATTCCTCCTGCATGTATATAGTCAGTCGGACCCAAACTGGCCAAAGTGCTCTTTGCATGCTCTACAGTGTCCGCCCCAGGCTTTGACCCTGAAGTCGAAAGCATTAAATGTGTTTGTACAGAGCTGTAAAGTCGTCCACCATGGTACCAGTTTGCTGCTAGCTACCCATAGCTAACTTGTGTGTTGATTGATTGGTCTGTGATGTAATAGGTCAACTGGGAAAGGTCCAGTACTAACAAGCTGAAAGGGGGCATATCTACACCTATTGTAGCAGAGCCAGACATACTTCAGTAAGTCCACCTCCTGCGCTTGTGTACTGGGACAAAGACAGTAGTCCAATTAAATGGCTCAAGGACAGAGTCACAGGGAGTTAAAAGAGGTCACTCTCTTAAAACTCCATTTTGAAAATAGAGAACTCTGAAGGGGTTAACACTGAGCTGAGGTTTACCTTTTCTGTCTGCTGTCGTTTCAGCCGCCTACATCAAAGTTTACCTCCTGGAGAACGGCATCTGTGTGGCCAAGAAGAAGACCAAGTCAGTGAGGAAGTCTCTGGATCCTCTCTACAACCAGGTCCTGGTCTTCTCTGAAAGCCCACAGGGGAAAGTGGTGCAGGTGAGATACACCATAATGTCCCACTGACTCACAACCAACAGGTCGACAAAGCCATCCATAGATAGTTAATGCATAGCTCCAATCACATATCAGTCGCACCATTAAGGGGAAGAATTTCATCATGATCGTGCGGGTTGATGAATGTAAGTCAGAAATCGCTCCCAGCCATCTTTTCGTGACTATCAGGAAAAGTTGCGTAGGTGTGGAGGACACACAGCAGAAGAAGAGCTTGACATTTACAGTGAGAATCTGACCCGAGGGAGGGGGGCCGTTTGAGCTGATTTTGTTCTTGCAGTTGTTTGAGCTTCAGCTGCTCTCAGGATCAAAAATGTCACAGAAGACAGACTGAGAGAGACTGATCATTACAGCTGATTCAGAGCTCTCTCACCTTGATCCGTCTTCACACTTTGTATTCTTTGTCTTTCCTTCATCTTCCACCCTTATTCCCCTTTCTCTTTTCTATTCTGTTTTTCTCACTGCTTCTCTATCTCAACTCAATCGTCAGAATAAACGTTGGCATTGTACATTTCTGCAAACTACAGATACGTTACATTTGTACGATATTATGTAGCAGACAAACAAGCCATCTTTTCACATTGGCATGATACTGGCCAATTGCCGATACTGTTTAACAGTGCCCGGCAGTGTCAGGGGAAAACGCGGCAGGACAACAATGTAAGTAGAGTGGGTGGAAGGGGGTGGTGGATGGAACCAACAACCACAGACTTTTACTCAAGAGACCTGTTCTTTTTTCCTAAACCCAACCACATGTGCGTGTGTTGGCCAAACGTAACCATGTGCATTTGTTGTTGAAGGTAAAAAAACGTCGATTTGCGGTGTTGTACCAACGTGGTACCCTGGAAATCCAGAGTTCTCGCGAGAGCACAATTTGAATTTGGTCAGCAAGTCACTCTGGCAATCAGTAATGATCCTCATTACCTATGCCCATGAAACCGAGCTGCACCAATCACATCGGTGTATATGATATAGGCGGGCCAGAGGCAAGCTAAACAGATGATGACAGCGCTGCGACGGCAAAGTCCGGAATCAGTCAGTAAACATTGCAAGATGGCTACGGATGAACACCAGTTGTTTGAAACGGCTTTGGCCGCTACAATGAACGAGTTAGACTTGGCTTTTTCTCTAAAAGAGGAACAGAAGACGGCGCTCGAATCTTTCCTTTGCAAGAAGGACGTTTTTGCTGTTTTGCCAACCAGATACGACAAGAGTCTAATCTACCAGTTAGCTCCGCTGGTAGCGCTCTGGATACGTCACCCCGTGTATTGTTCTGATTGGTCGTAGTGTTATCCAATTGCGTGCAGTGATATTTACAAATGCATGCCTGGTGCCGCCCCTCGAGTTGGGCCATTCTCATTACTCATGGCCAGACCCTAAATCTTTCTAGATTTGGGTCTGGATTTCTAGGCTACCAATGTGGTGCAAACTGTACATTTCCTGTATTTTGAAAACGGACAATTCATGTTACAGGCAAAACCTGACACACTGTCCCTGAACATCAACAGCCGACACACCCAGGGTACCTTGATTAAAGATTAAAGATTGAAGTTCCACTGATTGTCACACACCTGAGTGTATGAAATTTGTTCTCCGCATTTGACCCATCCCCTGAAGGAGCGGTGAGCAGCAGCGGTGCCGCGCTCGGGAATCATGTGGTAATCTAACCCCTCAATTCCAACCCCTGATGCTGAGTGCCAAGCAGAGAGGCAGTGGGTCCCAGTTTTATAGTCTTTGGTATGACCCGGCCAGGAATCGAACCCAGTCTCAGGGCAGACACTCTACCACTAGTCCACTGAGCACGTCATATGTCGATGTGGAAAGTCCATGACCAAACCTTGATATGTGACGAGGTTGGAGTGAGAATGTGTTGGTGGTTAGTTTTAGGGACAAAACCAATGGGTTAAGGGTGGGAAAATATGTTGTCTTTGTTTAAAATACCCAGTTTTGGTGGAACGATCACGGCAGGAAACACAGCGATGTCTTGGTAAAAAAAACACCCGCTCTTCGTGGCACCATCTCCGTTGGAAACACAGCAACAGGTCACCAAAAAACAACCAGTTTTGTTGTTTATTGGTCTCAAACAGCAGCCTGAAGGGGTCTGCAGCTTGGCAGGCGTCTTGCCTCTGTGTCACACCGTCTACCATCCCCACTGCAGGTGACAAAGTCAGCTCATGTACGACGTCATTTTATGAAACTTTCCTCCTTTTTTACTCAATATCGTCTTAATTTTTGTCTGTCTTTACCTGCCTTCAAACCTTAAACCCAGTTGCCAGAAAAAATGTATGTTGAGAATTTACGTTTCAGCATCGCTGTGTTGACAGTCTGGTTAGGTCTAGGCAAAGAAATGACTTGGTGATGGTTCGGAAAACATCATGTTCTGCCTTAAAACGCCAGCGTTTGGTAGCTCAAAAGCTTCCACGCAAGAGGAGCCACAAACACCAGTGGACTCGCCTTGATATGCCATCCACCTTCCTTTACAACCCATATATACTTCCCATATCCATACATCCCACACTACATCACTTTAGGAACATTTATATGATACAGATGAAATGTGTAAATGTAACATATTGGGCTTCTTGTCTCCCTCCATCATTTTCTACTTTCTCTTTTTCCTCCATTCTTCATGTTATTCCATCGTCTCTTTATTTATTGTCTTTCCTTATATGTTGTTATCTTTGTTTCTTTCTGTGATGGTTAAATGAATCATAACACCAACATGCACACATGTATGTTATCAGCTGTATCATGTATGTCAGGTCTGCCGCCCTCGCCGATCATCAGGTGGAAGCTGTGCTGTGTTTTCAGTGCAGAGGCCTGCAGCTCTGCCTCAGGCTGCTCCGCTGCTCCTGTCGCCGTGTAATTAGCCACTAAACGCCTCCCTCTTAATTATCTGCTGTCTGTGCCGCTGTCCTCCGAGTTTCATCAAACTCATTCACACTGGATAATGAAAATCGCTGAAATCAGCAGCGCTTTTCAATTTGTCACTTCCTGATTTAGCAAAGCAGAGCGCTGCCTGAGAGCGCCGAAAACTCATTCAGAGCTCGATTCAGTCTTTGCAAAGCATGTCATGTGAGAGAAACATCTTGTTCATACACAGCACGTGATTTCATACACCTTTATTTAAATGTCAAACATCTTTTTTAAAGAGTATAGATTTACTGTGGATGTGAAAGATTTAGGCTGCAGGCTCAACTTTGATCTTCATACAGTTAATGTTCAATCACTATTTCTCCTCTGCAAATTGCACTTTAGATAACAGCTGTAGACACAAAAATTAAAACATTTAATCACACTATATTTAAATATTATAAAAGGTTGAGTCATTTTTCAAGCAAATATGTCAAACATTTGCTGATTTCAGACTCTAAACATGATAATTTGCTTTTTCTTTTTTTGTTTATGTTGGTACATAAAGAGTCTTTGGCTTTTAGACTCTTAGTTGGACTAAAGGAGCAATTTGAAGACGTTACTTTAGACCCTGGGAAATTGTGACGAGCATTAATCACTTTTTTTCCTTTCTGTTTTTTTAAGTGTAGGAGCCAATTGATTAATCACTTTATTGTTAAAATAAACTAACCACTGCACCACTGTTAAATAATAGTTTCAGCCTCATGAAACAACAATTGCGTCACCACTGGTTCTTTGATGTCATTTTAGTGTGTCTGGGACTTAATGCTGATTTATTGATCCACGTCATTTATTGCGCCTTCATTAGTCCAGGTGACGCTAGTTCGTAACATCCAGGGAATAAGGTGCGTTTGTCTGGTGTGAAGACGACAAAAGTAATGAGTAAGGAGAGCATTTAAATCAAAGATGAAGGCCCTTTCCAATATCACAGAGGCCCCGAGGGAAAGGTGTGTGTGTGTGTGTATGTGTGTGTGGGGTAAACAGAGGTCAGGTCAGTGAGGTTGCAGGTTTGAACCCCAGTGTGCTCAGTGACGCTCCCTGAGGCAGCTCTGCTGCTGTCACTTTATAATGAGCAGCTAAACGCCTCCTTTCTAATTATCGGCTATCCGTCTTCCTCCGCTCTGCACTCGCTGGCACCATCCCCCGTTCATCTCAATCTCTGTCTTATCTCATCCTCTCTGACGACGGGCATGTAATCTTTTGTTTTCTTTTGTTTTCCAGTGTGTGTTTGGTTTGTGTTTTCTGGAGTTAGTGCAAACTAAATGTCGGCTTATCCTGATTTCTAGATGCTGAAGATCTCTATCAGGCTGCTGTTTAAACATCTACTGTCTGCTTTATTCATATAGGTAATGACCATCGCTGCATAGTTAAGAACATAATGAAGATTAGAGTGTAAACAATCAATGTCGTCCAACAATAGAAAAAATAATAACAGCTGATTACTTTTGGAATTTAACTGAAAGAAGTTGCAGAATCAGGGTTTATTGTATTTATTTATTTTTTTTAAATCTTTCCCGTTACCCTCATTTTTTATTTTTCTGTCTCTTATAAGCAGGATGAATTTCTGGTGTCAGAGTTGTGAGTGTCTCAGATAGAGACAAGCAGAGCATTTAAAGTACTCTCACTATCTGATACTTCAGGGCTCCATCACACCAGCATTTAAAAGAGCAGAAAACAGACTGAAATCAAAACAATTAAATTGAATAGAATTGCTCCTCGAGGTGAGATAAATCTGTGCAGTGTTTTGTGTATAGTTTAGGGTTGCCCACTGAAAGTCGGAGATTGGAATCATCAGTCAGAGACACCTCAGTTGATTGAGTCAGTGTGCTGTGCAGGGTGTTTCTGGGGATGTTTTGGTTCCTGTATTTTGCTGCAGAGTGAGTACTTCACCAAAGTCTTTGGTACTGACAGCTGCGGACAGGATGCAGCGGCACAGAGGGGGAGAAGCTTTCCACCGTAAGACTCTGAGATAACATTATCTTCTCTCTTCTGCTCACAAGTGGTCAATTTACAGCTCACAGCAACTAAACACAACACCGTCTGTGGCTTTTGTTTGATATTTATGTCGCAAAACGTTGCACATTTCCGTTAACATAGTTGGCTTCTTTACTATATTTCTGGAATGCTGTTGTCACACTGAACGTCTTGTTGAGCCCGGTTCAAACTTAAAAAACTATGTGAAAATAAAACCCTGAATCGTCAAATATTTGTTTTGAAGAGACCCATCTGATTCGGCCAACATAATTCGGGTACAGCCCTAGTATGGCTCACAGCCCAATCGCCAGAAGAACATTTAGGCATTGTACGTTCCTGCAAACCACAGAAAAGTAACATTTGTTCCTTTCATATATCAGTGCTTCTAAAATGACGTAGTATATGAGCTGACTCTGTCAGCAAGAGGTGGAAGGGATGGTGGATGGTGTGACACCTAGGCGAGACAACTGCTGAGCTACAGACCACTGTTCAAGACCAACAAACAACAAAACAGGTTGTTTTTTAGCAACCCCTCACTGTTTTCAGTGGCTTATTAGACACCAGATGTGGGTGTTATAGAGCAACCTGTTGCTGTGTTTCTACCAGAGACAGTGCCCTGGAAAGCGGTTGTGTTTTACTGAGACATTGCTGCTTTTCCAGTCGAGATTGTGCCACTAAAATCTGGTATTTTAGGCCAAATTATGACCTTTGTGACCATAACCAAGTGGTTGTTGTGCCTAAACCTAATAACACATTATTCACAGCGTTGTTGAAACTTAACGTTTCAACATATCCTCTGCATAATAATGTACATATGTCCTTGGTTTTCAGAAACTTATGCCAACATTTATTCTAGCATTTCGGTTGCAGTTCAACTTTGGTGAACTAAGACGCCTGAATTTCTGTCATTGACCAACTTTCATTCACCTTCATTGCCAGCCTTAAACCAAACAACTTTTAAGATATTTCACTGTCACAAGCAATTTCCACATACATAGGTATGTGTGTGCTTTTGTGTTGTAAGGTGGTCATAAACCTCAGTCCCAACTGTCTTAAAGGTAAATTTCGGTTTATTTCAACCTGTCTCCTATCGTCCTAAATTTGTTTCAAGTGACTAGTGACATAAAAATAATAGTTAGCATGTTAGCCGTTAGCCTAGATACAGCTGGGGCGCATAGTCACGTCAGACCTGTTAAAACGTAAGTGAACGGGCAACCTTCAAGTGCAAAGTTAGTCCACTAAACAAGCTTTTTTCTCCACAAAGACCGCCTCATATCGTTAGGATAAATGTCAGAGAACATATAGAAAATGACATGTAAACGTGTTGTCTTACCTTACCGGTGTGCTGCCATGTTTGTTTACCATTTAGCTCTGCTTTCCAAAGCGCAGCTGAAATATATCTCGCGAGAACAAGCAGCGATCTCATACCGTGCCTGAAATCTCACAAGCTCTAGATAAAGCCCAGCTGGATACTAACATTACTCCAGATGGAGGTGTCTCGTCCTCGGTCACATCCAGACCTTGAAAATAAGGCTGCAACCGGTCCCATTCCTTGCAACAGAGGCATTCCTCTTCTGTGGGCACTGGGGCACAGCATTCACAGGTACACCACCAATCTCCAGAGCTACGCAGCCTTGCAGCAGCCATTCCTCCTCTCTCGTCCTCTACCTGTTGCACCTCTCTCTCTCTCTCCTCCTCCGTTCTTCAATTTCACGAAGCTCTTCATCAGTGTATTCTGGCTCAAATAAATAAGGGCGGCCATCAAACTCTGCAAAATCAAATTCCTCCTCCACAAAGTCGAAGTCTGGCAAAAAGTCAGCCATTATTCTATAAATCTTTCATAAAATAAATGAATGAACTTTTCAGGCTACTGTCCGGTTCTGCCTTCCAGCTGTTGCTGCTTGTTCTTGCGAGATTTCGTCCGCGCTTTGGAAAGCAGAGCTAAATGGTAAACAAACATGGCACCACACCAGTAAGGTAAGACAACACGTTTGCATGTTGTTTTCTATATGTTCTCTGACATTTATCCTAACGATATGAGGCGGTCTTTGTGGAAAAAAAGCTTGTTTAGTGGACTAACTTTGCACTTGAAGGTTGCCCGTTCACTTACATTTTAACAGGTCTGACATTACTATGTGCCCTGGCTGTATCTAGGCTAACGGCTAACATGCTAACTATTATTTTTATGTCACTAGTCACTTGAAACAAATTTAGGACGATAGGAGACAGGTTGAAATAAACTGAAATTTCCCTTTAAGTCAGTCTTTTTCTCATCTTGACGTTCCAATAAAATCAAACATATCTAATGTAATTGTTAGTTTTTAGTCTTGACTCAGGTAAAACAAATACAAATACTGAAGTTCAGCGATGTGAACATTGTCAACAACCAATAGCTGCGCTCTCTCCAGCACCAAACAGGAAGCAGCTAACCAGTTAGAGAGTAAACATGGAAGGGTCTCCGGAGAAGCACAAGAACGTGAACCGGTCTTGGTTTTCTTGTTCTATGGAAAAGGAGGAGAAACTGGCGGAGTTGTGGAGTGAACTAGAGTCATAGTGTTTAATTGGACATGTATCTGATCCACCAACCAGCTCTTACTTTAGTGAGATTTTTCAATTTTCTCACAGGTTCGCCTCTCATTCCCACAGTCCCTGCCCACTAAAATAGTGCAGCTAACCAATAGAGGCTATTGACACAAATACTGTCAGCATATGACACTTTCCATCTTGTGTTTCTAGGGTTGTCTGTTTTTAAAGACACGTGAGGAATTGTTAACATGTCACATTTCTTAAAGGAAGTTTGGCGTAATATTTGATGAGAAATAATCTCAAAAGCAATCTAGTCGTAGTCGTGCAAATAGTGACCCTGCAAGATCCCCAGTCTTTTAGTGTTGAATAAAAACTCTCATTGTCTTTAGATGTGAGAGGGTGTCGACTTTAGTTTTTTAAAAGTCTTCTCACAGTCTTCTGGTGTTTGGTAGACATAAGGTGCCAAACAACATAAAGCAGCTCCACACTGAAAAGTACACTAAAGTACTTTTGACCATGTTGTGTATTTTGCAGAAATGTCAAAATGAATTTCGCTGCCCCACTTTCTGGAGCTCTTACTTTTCCCTTCAATTCAAGTTCATCCATCCATCGTCTGTATCCACTTATCCTCACTTCAGTGCAACATGCTGGGTTTTGTTTTGTTAAATCCCTTTTTGTCTTTCCATCAGCACCTGCACCATGTGTGTGTGTGTGTGTGTCTGTGTCTGTGTTTCTGTGTGTGTTTCACTTTCTAGAAAGTAGACCAGAGGAGGATCTAGGACACTGTATTTTTCATCTCCCATACTAAACACTCAGCCAGCTTCTCTCCTTCTCCCACTGTGTCTCTCATGTAGTCGTGGTGTTTGAGGTCAGGACCTTGTTTGGAGAGCCGATCGCTGGCAGACAGAAAGAGATATAGATTCTCCTTCTGTAAAGATGGAGGGAATAGATTGAAGCAGATTTGGCCTCAGAGTCTCCGTGGAAATCTCCCTCTCAAACGCACACACAAAACAAATTGGTATGCTGGTATGCTCTGACACACAAGACCGCCACACGAGTGGACACGCACAGACGGGTATTGATTATTTTGTCCGCCGCTTGACAAGATGTGGGGTCGTTTGAGATGAGCATTGATGTTATCAGGATGTCAAGAGACAGAGGACACCTAACATACAAACACACGCAGTTGTCCAAGCACAGACCACCATCGTCTCCCCCTCACACACGCCATCCCTCTTCATTTCCTTTAATTGAAACCTCAGCGTGCTCCGTGCTGCTGTAACACAGAAACTGTCAAGATCCAGTTTTGCCTCAGAACAGATTTCCAGACCATCTGGATTAATGCTAATTAACCCCGCCCTCTTAACCTTATCACTCCGTCAATTAATCTTCCTGGTCCTTCGTTACCCCCCCAGGGTGCTTTATGTGCACAATTCAAGGGCCTCTGGAGATATGTTTAGGCTCTAAATCCCTTGAAATAAATTGAATTATCTTCAGTGGGCTGGAAACACTTAGAAGATACACCTGAAGACAGAACTCTGCTGATTGATATCTATTCAAGATAAAGTAACCGTGAGTCAGAACGTGTTCAGCAGGCTGCCCGACACCCTGTTGCGCGCCAGGTGTGGACCATAGGTCGCAAGCTGAGTATCACTGTCCTAAAACAACACAGTGAACACAGTAAACATTTTACATGCTAAACATCAACATGCTAGCATATCATTAAAAGCATGTTGGCACACTGATGTGAGCGTTTAGCCTCACAGAGTCACTGCCAGGGCTGTAGACTTGTTCTATAATATCCACCTGCAGCTTGATTAGTCTTTTCTCGGTTATGATTAAAAAGCTCAAAATAATTGGTTGGAGATTATAGATGCATTGAAATTTTTAATATTGAAGATTCCTCCAGCTCTTCCCTTTCTGTCCTTAGCCCCTCCCACCAGACGACCACGGGCACACGCATGCGCTTTATACAACAACCTAGTGTTGTCCCTCCACCTCACTCCCCACTAAAGTGGACGGCCTCCACGGGAGCTCAGGAGACTGACCGTCGGTCGGCAGCTGTAGCAGCTTGAATTCGACCAGCGCAACAGCAGTGTGGGGTCTAACCCCGCAGGGAGTCAGGGCTGTCCTGTCCCCTGGAGCTGGATTTGAGTTCCTCTAGCTGCTGCCTGGGGGTCAGTCTCTGGAGCTGCTGCCCACTCTCCTCCCGGTGAAGTGGTCTGTAGCGGTGGGGACTGAGGTGGAGCGCACACTGTGATTCATGGCTCTAGCTAACGTTAGCTACATAGACGTGAACTTGAAGCCCCAGCTGTGCGCCTTTGGCTCTGGTTAGCAGAAGGCTAAATGATGAGCAACATTTTCTCCCCATCTCTTTTTAAGAAATCCATCTTCCTTTTCTGGAGTTGCTTTGCAGTGTAGGTGTTGTTGTAAATGCAGGAATAGCAACTTTCTCTGCAGGATTCTCCGTCACTGAATCAGACTTTTACCATCTGAAGGGACGTGCACATCTCAGTTTGTAGAACAGCCAATAGGAACATCATGTCTCTGAACTGACCTGTGATTGGCCAAAGTCTCCCATCAGTCTAGTCTAGTTTTCTCTCAGTCCACTCGAATTACAGTATGCTCAAATATTTTTATGGGATTTTTGCCCAATACGCCCAAATAAAACTGCCTACCCCAGCTTTCACCAAAACCATGATCGTTCCCTAATCTTAACCATTGTGAAGCTGAGTGTGGGTCTGGACCCCCAGGTTGGGAACCAGTGCTGTAAACTTTGTGTAAGAGCTATGAATTTCGACACCTCTGTTTTCTTGATGGTTTTGGATTAAAGCTGAAAGAAAGCATTTTTTATTATCTGAAATAACTCGATGCAAAAATGTTTTGGAAATTCAGTATGAATTTTTCTTTCTGATTTATATCTCGTCATCCTCCTCTGTAGGTGATCGTTTGGGGCAACTACGGACGGATGGACCGCAAATGCTTCATGGGCGTAGCTCGAATCCTATTGGAGGAGCTGGACCTCAGCACAATGGTGATTGGCTGGTACAAGCTCTTCCCTACCTCCTCCATGGTGGACCCAACGATGGCGCCGCTCATCCGCCACTCCTCCCAGATGTCCCTGGAGAGCACCATCGGGCCCTGCTGTGAGCGATCCTAAGACTCAAGACAAATCTAAAGTTTTGTTGTTGCGACTCCATTTCTGTCTCAACCAAATCCTAAGACACATTTTTATACATCCTGTAGTCCTGCGCCCGGGTCAGCCAGGCCGCACTGCTCCTGGAGCAGGTAGGTGTTAAGTATCTTGCTCAAGGGCACTTTGACAGGTCCAACCACACTTGGGACTGAACCACTCCACTGATTGGGAAATGACTTCACTAACTTGTAGGTCATTTTGGCACTCATTGGAAATGTACTGTAATTCTTTTGATATTGTATCAGACTGTTTCCTGAGACTCACGGGAAGCACATTTCTTTTGTTGTTGCAACCGAGCGCCCCTCAGACTCACAGGAAAACGTTGAGATCTCTTTGATGAGAAAACAAAAACCTACTTAATGAGGATACTTCAAAGGAGGGCTCGGTTGCTGACATTGATCACATCCTATTGGGACCACGATACACTGCGGGCTCAGCTTCGCTTCAGCTACGCGCCTTCACAGCCTACATTCTCATTCCCAGGACTGCTTGTTGTCTTTCTGCGTCCTCATTAAGGGGCCGGATGGCTCCTGAGTGTTATCTGTCCATCCACGAGTCCGGAGAGAAAGCGAGACGGCCCTCAGACTGTTTGAGACACCAGCCTCCAATTTTGCAGGAGCATGGGGACAGCAGATTGTTGGTGATTGAATTGGGCTTTTTAAAAAGAATTACATATATAGCTTTATAGCTATATAACTTATTTGTTGTATCCAACCAAGTCGTATCTTGGTTTCGAACACTGACTTTGTTTTTGTTATTTTTCTGTCACACATTGGGCCCTTCAATGTTCAGTTAATTTGGTACTATGTGTATGTGAGTGGAGGCATGAATGAAAGTCCTTTTCATCCTGTGGAAGGTTTGAGATCTCTACTTGATCTTAGGGATCCAGAGTCATGCTGGGTTTTTATCCTACCAGTTCCTTAGGACTGCGGTCAATTACATTTACTTGCAGTGCTGCAGGTATCGTGGGTGGGTTAAAGGGGAACCTGGACCCTATTTCCCATGTTTTTTGTGTGTAAGTTATTTGCAAGAACAACGTTTTTTTAAATTGGTGTAGTATTGAGTAAAAGTGCAGTGCTGTCTCTCAATACTGGACAATATTTTGCTCCCATGATCCACTTTGACACAAATACAATGGAAAATAGGATCCAGGTTGAAAAATACTGGAGTTTCCCTTTAATATAGTTTGAAATAAAAACAGGCAGGTTCTGAGTTCCCAAAGATCATGTACGTCCCAAGAGCCTGTAAATTTTCCATTACAAGTAATCCCCACATCGGCTGATTTCACTGGTTAGTTTGTCACAGAAGGCGCTTATCAGAAAAATCAGCTGGTGTTGTGTTTGGTAGGAATGGAAACATGCAGCCTTGTGGGTTTTTAGAAAAAGTGATCTACGACCCTGTTTTACCTGGTTGTTTCTTGAATCCGTAGCAAATCAATTGCATCCAAAATAGAGATTAAATTCACCCAAGGTGCATCATCATGATCAGTTTTAAATCTGATTGCCTGAAACACCTCAGGAGGTACTTCTGTTCTGCCAGATGGGGAAAAAGTGTAAAAAGTATTTGTTGTGTGTCAACCAGAATTCTTTCTGGTGCATGCATGGCCAATGAAGATGCAACCCAAAGTGGGAACAATGGCAGACACAGAAATCTGGTGTCACAGCCAAACTAAATTGGATTTCATGCATGTAATTTATTGTTTTAGATCATAGAGCATAGATGCACGTGATGAAATGCAACATGGTTAAACCTCCTTAGGATACGATCTCAGTGCAACTGCCAAGAAACAGCCAGGTGTGAATGGGGTCAATAATGTTGAAGGTGTTTTGTCCTCATTTGGCTTAATGCTGTTCAGTGTTGTTCTAAATTTGAACATTCACCTGGTAGTGCAGGCCGACCCAGTCGCTAGAACAGATGTTGGCATTGAACGTTTCTCAAAACGACGGATGTGTTAAATTTATATGTTATTATGTAGCGGATACATTGAAAGTTTCTTTATATTTCAACAACGCTGTGTGGTTTGATTTAGGCACAGAAACCACTTGCTTATGGTTTGGTTTGAAATAACTGGTACTGGTGGTACAATTTCGACTAGAAACGCAGCAACGCCTTGGTAAAAAAACAACCACATTTCAGGGCACTACGCCGGCAGGAAATGCAGCGAAATCTTAGTAAAAAAGAGTGACTTTTTGTGGCAATATCTCAGCAGGAAACACAGCATGTTTCGGTAAAAAACAACCAATTTTCGTGGCACTATGCCGGCAGGAAGTGCACCAAAGCCTTTGTAAAAAAAAAAAAGACCAGCATTTTGTGGCACTATCAAGGCAGGAAATGCAGATTTTTTTTGGTTAAAAACAACCTTTTTTTCAGGGCACTATGCCGGCAGGAAACACAGCGGCAGGTCAATGAAAAACACCCATGTTCAATGGCTACAAGCCAACGAACATGTAGTGAGGACTCGCCAAAAAACAACTGGTTTTGTTGATTCTTGGTCTCAAACAGTGGTCTGCAGCTTGGCAAGTGTCTTGCCTATGTGTCCTGGCATCCACCATCTCTACTTCCTGAGGACGAAGACAGCTCATACACTACATCACTTGAGAAACGTTGATACGATACGTGTGAAATGTACGTACAAATGTTACGAATCCGTGGATTGCAGAAACGTACAATGCCAACATCCTCTGCAGGCGACTGGGCCGTGCCGGCCACATCAAGTGCAGGGGGAGATATCATACCTGTGCTGTAGCACTGGCACATGATGCTAACATGAAAAACATGGAGGACAGTAGCCCGGCTGACAGTGTCGGGTTAAAACACTCGCTGTATATCCCAGTTTAATTGTAGTTCGGAATGCTCTTCAGCAAATAGTCTAGAAGTAGATTTTTAAGACTCCTCCTCTCTTTTTTTAAACGCTCTGGCGAACAGTTGTCTAATAACAGTTTCTACTGTGCCAATTTCTACCAGCAAGTGTCTTCTCCTTCCTCTTCTTCAATTACCTTGCAGCATGTGCTATTGTGGAGGGAGGAACAGAAACAACCACTCACAACATCTGACAGCGGCATTCAGGCTGTGCAGAGAAGCGTCCCCTTTATTCTAAATTACAGCCCTAATCCACAGACGGCCGAGGCACCTGGTGATTAGCCATGCTACGACTCAGTGTGGAGAGAGGAAGAGAGGGAGGAAAGGGAAAGAGAGAGGAAGGAAGCATGAAATGTACTTTGCATCATCCAAACAAAGGATCTGTCTGGACTGACGTCAGGTTTCACAGATTTAAAAAAAGAAAAAGAAAAAAAAAGGACACAAAAATAGGATGAATTTAAAGGGAACACAATGTGCACACTGTAGAGACATTTATAGTTTATTAAATAACAAAAGTATTTCATTTGGGCACTTTATGATTCTTTTTTACGTGTAAATATTATGGTTGTTAGTGTCTTTTGGAGTGAGCCAAAGTTAATCTATAATAACTTAGTTGATTAATGTTAAAAGGGAGCGAAGGGATATCCTTGCTAGTTACCGTAAGATTGTAGCATTAGCTGGTAGCATCCGCATGACTGATTAAAACTTCTAATTAATTAGCAGAATACTTGATAAGACTAAGCATGAGCTATACGCTACACAGAGAGCAGAGAAATGAAATACAGTATGTCGGGTTGAGACCCAACATTAAATGAGGAAAACATACATATGTAGCAGTTTAATTCAGATTCAAAGTTTACTGAATTTCATTCTGGGCTTTTTCCTTTCACTGAAAAAAAAAACTTAGATCCATAATAAGAGACAAAAAAAACAATTTGTTTTTTAACTTTCAAGCAAGATTTCAGAACAAATTTCTCTTATACTAATCAACTAATATTTTGATTAAACCACACGATTTGGAGTAATTTTACTCTAAAGAAAAAAAAAAACTTTGCAAAAGTGGCCTCTGTTTTTGCCAGTAGCAGTGTTGCAGGGATATTACTACTGTATTTATTTCCAAACAAATCAGCTACATTCTGTAAAGCAATAATCAAAAAACATCCAGTCATTGCAGTTTTTTAGTTGCACAGTGAAATCTGTGGAAAATGGTGATCTTAGCCGGTGATTTTCACTGCACTCAGATTTATCAAGTTTGACGGGACATGTCCTGTGGCGTTTGTGTTCAGGACTTTTGAAACATATGTTGCTGCTCAAGTCGTACAGTGCTGCAGGGATGATGTTTTTTTGTAGGCCAAACTGGAAGTTAGCGTTGCCCCTGGTTCCCTCGTCAAAAAGCCAATGGGAATTTTTCATTGGCATTTGGATTGTTGCAGAAAATAAGCTCTGTGGCACACAAACGTTTATGATACATTTTTTGTTAAGCAAGATAGTCTCTCCAAATGGACGCCACATTTGTGATCTTTGAGGCGTAAAGTAAAAAACTAATGTTAGACTATAAAAGAACTACACAAAGGTCGGATGACTTCATCGTCACCACTGGTCACATTGGCTGTAAAGGCTGTGTTTAGTGGGATGATGTTTAAAGATATACTATGCATCCATCCATCCATCCGTTTTCATTTGCTTATCCAGCCTGGGTCATGGGGGCAGCAGGCTGAGCAAAGTCCTCCAGACGTCCGACTCCCTGGCAACACTTTCCAGCTCCTCATTGGGGATCCTGAGGTGTTCCCAGGCCAGACAAGACATACCATCCCTCCAGTGTGTTCTGGGTCTACCCGGGGGCCTCCCACCAGTTGGACCTGCCCAGAACACCTCTAACAGGAGGATCCTGATCAGATGCCCGAATGACCTCAACTGACCCCTTTCGACACAAAAGAGCAGCGGCTCTACTCCGAGCTCTCTCACGATATCCGAGCTCCTTCCCCTATCTCTAAGGCTGAGACACCCCACAGAGGAAACTCATTCGGCCGCTTGTATCCGTGATCTCATTCTTTCAGTCACTACCCAGAGCTCATGACCATAGGTGAGGGTTGGGACGTAGATGGACCAGTTAATTTAAAGCTTTGCCTTCTGGCTAAGACTTTTCACCACGACAGTCTGGCGCAGCGCCTGCATCACTGCAGATGCTGCTCCAAACTGCTGATCCATCTCACGCTTTATTCTAGCCCCACTCTTGAACAAGAACCTGAGATACTTGAACTCCCCCACTCGGGGCAGCAACTCTCTCCTAACCCAGGGGAATAAATCTGCCGTTTTCCAGTGGAGAACAATTATATTAAGGCCTGAAGTTAGACATAATTAAGGGCGAATCGCTTTGATTGACAGGCTATCTGCAGATAGTGTCCTCGGCTTCTCGGTCAGATCAAGCCTTGTCTAAATGGCGGCAGCCAAAATGCCAAGGCTTCAAAATTGAAGTCCCCAAATTAACAGTTGCGGTAGTTATGTCTATTATTTTTACAGTCTTTGGTTTTTAAATACAGTTTCTGAAAATCCTGTATAGTATACCTTTAATGTCCCAGACAACCTCTGTAGTCTCATTTAGCCACTTGTCAGCAAACACCTTTTCAAAGACACATAAAAGTTTCATAATTCATGAGTGCGGTATTTACTGACGTATTTGAATGTAAGATCTCTTGAGCTTGTGTTAACCACAGACCTTATTTCAGGCATTGAACCAAAACCCATCGACTTCAAGACGAGGGAACCGGGAGTGCTAAAACACACCTTCTCATTCCTGCAGCACTTTATAATGTCCTGCTGTTCAAAAGAAAAAATGTGAGGCAGTAGGATTTTTATGATTTAAAACGCCTTGAAAACAGCTTGAAAAATCTGAGCACAGGAACTGAAAACTCGCTTGTTATGATGCGTCATTTTAACCCGGCGCATTCATGTTTTCTCTTCATAACGTATTCCAGGGAGTGTGTCGTGTCATCTCTGAGAAATCTATGTCCAATTCAGAAGGAGCTGAAATATAATACCCCATGTTTAAATTTCTGATTTGAAAAATGCGGGATCATTTTTTCACAACCTAAAATAACAACATTAATCTGATGATAACAACGACTGCCTGGTAGTTAGAACATAATGAGACTGTTTTTAAAAATGAGGTTGTATAAATCAAATATATATATAATATATAAATATATATATATATATATATATATATATATATATATATATATATATATATATGTATAAATATATTTAAAATTAACTTCTCTTACTGTGACCCAAGGAATGTGTTTTTGTCAGTGTTCTTTTGTGCCAAAATTTAAACCTATACTGAGGGCTGATTTCCCGATTAAGGACCAACGAAAGAGGAAAGTTTACACTTAAATTTTTTATCAGCAATCCACAAGCAGAGTGGCTGAAACAAAATTGCATGATAATGATTTAGATTTAGCGAAGACGGATTACAAAGACAGCTAGAAATGTAACGTCGCAGTGGTAACCATCATAGAATGAGTTCCCCGTCTGTCTACATCTAGCCTGCAGCAGCTGCCTGTGCCACAGATATTTTATAAAGCATTAAACAGTGTTAACAAAGATTGTTTATCGTAGCATCTGAAAGCTAAAAAACGTTCCTCTCGAGGGTGCAGCAGCATGGCAGTGGTATGGCATGCACACAGTGAATGATGGGTTTTCTATGATGGCTACAGCTGACCCCTGCAAGAACATGTTCTTCTCTAATTGTTTGGGAGAGAGATGTTAATAAGCGCCCACATGGCCTGCAGGATGAAGAGTAATTAATGTTTGTTTATTAAGAACTGATTGTGTAATTTTGCTCATCAGAAGCTTCTCGTTCACCCGTCTGAATCTGTTTGTGACATTTTGTAACTCTGAAGGCAAACAAACAAGCTAATAGATGTTATAGTCGACGTTCAGCACCAAAAATGTACATTTTTCTTTTCTTTTTTTTTTTTTTGCATCCACCCATATTTTGATTGTGTCTGCCACATGGATGTTATTTATGTACTACTATCAATTGTAATGTAAGTAGAGGCCTTAAACACACCGATATACATTTTGTCAGGGCTAAGGACTAAGAATTGTCACATGAAGTAATCAAAACGACGCAAAAAAAGTTTTACAGTGTCACCATTTCAACCCATTACTTAAAGTGATTTAAGTGTCATCTACTGTATGGAAATGATTATCTTTGCGTACGTTCTTAATGAATTTCTGATATACTGATATTTCAACTGATATTTGTGTATTCTCCCCACTCCTTGGTGTGGGCTTAATTGAACTGAGCAAACACAAAAAATACAAAAAACAAACAAAAAAAACAACATTTTTGCAGAGTAGATCTTCAAACATTCTGACCTGTTTCTTAACAAGACTTATTTTCTAAACTTAGGAAAAAACTACACTGTTGTTTCTTTATTGATGTTTGAATGCACATAACGGTACTTTGTGGTTTCAATCAAGTAGAGTAAAAGGAAAAAAACAAAAGAGCATTCGCAATCTAGCCATCTGAACCATCTGTAAGATTTGTATTTGAGTCCTGATGGGGTCCTTTTCCACCCTAACGGCCTTTTAGGTTGATATTCTGCAAAACCAGACATTTTCCATTAGCGCTGCTCACCTCTACGGCACCATCAGGGCCCATTGCCTGCGATACACAGAGGAAACTCTAGGGACAGTTGTGTTACATATATTAAGCAGTTTATGTGTTTAGTTTATAACGTTTATTAATGTATAACAAAGGAAACATGACTGTTCCTAAAATTTTCCCCTTAGTCATCTCAGAAAATGCAGTTTAATTATGTTTTGTTTGGGTTTTTTGGGGGATTTGGAAAGCATCTGTAACCACTGGTGTTATTATTCCAGCCCTCTTCATTGACTCTGGCTGTACTTACATGCGCACAGTAATGTTACTGTTGTGATTAACTCTCTGATTAACCCTTTGAAACCTGACAAATTGGCTTGATTTCTTTTAAAAACATGGGAAGAAGGTAATGAGCAACAGTGGTTAAAGAGGACATTTGTATAAATTGAACTTTAAACAACTCCACCAGGTCATGCAAATGGGATTTTGAGTCTTGGCTCAAGGCGGTGTTGAAGTTAATTTTAAATTAAATTGCATTCTGTTGCACAGCCTGTTACTTAGTACATGTATATCATTCACATTTCTGTCTTAACTGCAACACAACCACGTTTTTGTGCACATGAATATGTGGTCATTGGTACTTTCTGAGCTAACCTTGATGCAGAATGGCAGGAGTTTATCTTTTTGATTATGATGAGTTTAGGGATGGCGAATCTGGTAACTCATCCGCACAAAGAGTGCACAGACTAAGCCAAGAAGTGTCCGTCTATTTTTGCAGAATTTCAACCTAAAAGTGAATCTGGGTTGAATTCCCTCTGAAGTTCTTCAAACAACCCTTCTGTTACCTGAGCTTAAATTGTCCATATCTTTATCCTCTTAAGTACATGGGTTTAACTGATTAGACAGACAGAGAGCGCTATTTGTGTCCTTTTCTTTTAGAGTGACAGTGTGTACATTTCTAGACACATATCATATCATGTTCTCTCCGGGGGGGGGGGGGGGTGAAGAGGTGGAGGAGTGGGAGGATGAAAGGGTAGATGCAGCTCCTCTGCGGCTGTTACGGAACGGTGGCTGGTGGATCCCAAAAGCAATACATCTCCTCCAGTCTGCTGTGCTGCAGAGGCAGCCGTCCCCAAACTTTTCCCTTAGAGGCCTTCCTAAACCCAACCCTCATAAAAGTGTTCCCCCACATGCCATCTGGTAGATCCTCTCACTCAAAGCGTCCCACATTACCACCAGTGAATACATTTTTTAGGTTGGGCGAACCCAGTGTGAGTCAAAGTGCCATGGAGTCTCTGTTACTTGTGTTTCTCAGCATCATTCCTGGTTAAATTACCTCTCAGCAGTCACATTGCAGTCACACATTGCTGGTCATGGTGTCAACTCATTTGGGGCTCCAACTAGGGCTGTCCCGAATACCAGTTTTGGGGCTTCGAAGCTTCGTTAAGAAATATTCATGATTAATTGAAGTTTCATGGGTGATGAGAGTGGAAACCTTAGTAACCGTAGCCACAAAAGCTAGAAAAAATTATAGTATCCCAGACAACTAAGGACTCATTTATGCTTGACGGACAGAGCCTTCTGTCTGTACTCTGCGTTAATTTCTTCCATATTTGTGCACGTTTTCTGAAAGCTTGTGGATACAGACAAAATGTATCAGCGAGAGCGGAGATCATGGAGTATAGTTCAGGCAAGATACACTTGTATGAGACGATCAAGAAATAAATGTAATGGCAGAACCGAACAAAGTGGTCACACAGTGAAAAGAATTCTCCGTCCACTTCTTGAGATGCATGCATATGTCTCATGGACCTTCCACGTCCAGATACAACGTGAAAAGTACCTTGGGTGCGTTGGTCGTTGACGTTCTGGTATGCCATGTCAAGTTGTGCCTGGTACATGCATTGTCGTCTTTTAAGATACACTTCGATTTCACAGGAAATTTAACGTTTACATACAGTCTCTTTCAAAATAAACAGACTACGCCGGTAGAACACCGCAAATTCATGTTTTTGATTTGACTTATTTTTTGTCTCCACCAACTAACACACGTGGTTGGGTTTAGGGAAAAAAACAGGGTTTGGCTCTATAATCTTATGGGACACAAACACCGCTCTCCCGGTTGAAAGTCCATGTTTGTTGGGCCCATCCACCACTCCTCCCGCCCGCCCTACTTAGACTTTCGCCGGCTTAACTTTCATTCTTGTCCCCCCGCATTTCCCCCTGATGCTCTTGAACGCCGTTAAACTATAACGCCGACCGGTCACGTATCATGCCGACGTTAGAGGATGACTTTTTTGTCAGTGTCCGACGCCGCAAGTCACTGCCCAAGCGCCGGATTTCGATGACTTCAGAGTGAGGCCGGGCTTCATTTGTTGTTGTGTGAAACTTTTGACTCCGCCCTCTAGTGCCATCGCCTTTACCTGTTCCATCATAAAGGATACATGGAAGTACGAGAGCAGTCACAGTCACAACGTTTGAAACGGACGCATCTGCTTTTATACGTGACGGAAGCATAAATGAGCCTTTAGCTGTTACTTGATGTGATTTCCAAAGATGGCTGCAGTTTTGTGACGTGCCAGTTTCCTTTGGCGTGTCTGCCACTTTTTGGGGGTCATCTTTGAGAATTCTGAGACAACTCCAGACACAGACTTCTTCAACATCTTGCTAGTCTGTCATGGGTGTTAAAACTGTTGCAGTCACAGAACTAGCCCAATGACTAACCTTATATGTCCTTGTCTGAGAATAACTAATAATTAATGTTGAAGCATCATAAATTATGTTAGATTATTATTTATTCATTTGTGGGCTATTTTGGGAGTCTTTTGGGTAATGGTATAGAAAAATGGAGCATTTGAAAACGGATTTGGACATTGGTTACCACAGCAACAGTCAAAGCTCAGAGTCAGCCCTTGTTTTAACCCCAAATCTTGTAATCAAACCATCCTTTCATTTCTCCATTAATGGTTGATGACACAAAGTCATTTTATCTACAGCATTCACAGCCTTAAACTCTCATCTCTAAACCATCCTGAGGCCCCAAAAATACTGCATATAAGAAGATGATGTTTTGGTTTTGGGATATTAGATGAGACAGTTTTACAGGCCTTGTCATGCTGTCAGGAACATGTGACATGGGCAACTTTTGGAAGCAATGCTGATGGAAAAATAATTATCCTCAGTGATAAGAATTTATCCAGGGAATGTTTTCCAGGCATACTGTATATTCTTTTCCTCAGCGACACATTCCTCAGGTTATTGGAGCAACGACCAATTCAGTCACCTGACCGTGTAAGGATTTCAAGTATCCATTTAAGAGTATGTTGTATTTTTTAAAGTTTTCAATACTTTTCATCCCAGCTGTTGAGGGGATTGCCCATTGTTCCGACAACTGAAATTCCGAAGCCTTGTCAGTCAGTTTCAGAGAAACAGCACTTTGGGGCAATGAGCGTTTGTTTTGGGGATAACAGGTGGTGGGAGAAATGGGCTTTCAGTACAGTGGAACATTTTTCATACTAATGGGGCTTCAGAATTTGGGGTCATCGGAACAATGACATCACGCCACTGTAGATTAGCATCAACAAATGTTAGCATAAGCTAATGTTAGCAAAGCGTTAAGCAGCAAATGCCCATTTGCGTTGCTTTCCATCAGTTGCTCATGCATAACTGCCTTGAGGACCTGAATGTTATCAGAAGAGTCACAAAGTGGTGTAACTTTAGTTTTAGTCACCGCACTGTCATTTAAAACACAAGTATATTTGCAGATTCTTTGGCAAACTGTTATATTGTTGAGTAAATGCACAATTTGGTGTATTGTTATTCTATTCCAGCTGTCAATAAAATAGTTTAACTCCATCGTTCGTTTGCTGATGTTTGTTTTTATTAACAAATTTCGCATACTTCTGTACTTACGCTTAATATTCTGAGTGCATAAGTGCCTTCACACTGAGAAGTATGGAAAAATGCAGTGCACTATGAGTACCCAGATGGTGCATTCAAAACGGTCAAGAAGTTGAGTGTGGAACTATGGACACCTGTCACCATCTTGGCTATGTAGGGACCACTTTTCAAACTGGAAATGGCGGCCCAGGACTGTGCAACCGTGAACATTGCTGCATTGTACAAATGTAAGTTATACATGTTTCAGTGCACCACTATACTACTGTTGTCTGGTATAAGCCAGCAGTATGTTTAATGGGTTAATTTAGCAGTCTGTAATGATTTGGTACCGCAAACGATAACGCGAATGCTAATGCTAGTTTGCTAACTAGCTAACAGCTGCACATTAGGCATTAAAGGGATAGTGCACCCAAAAATGAATAGCCTGTAGCTCTGACAGAGAAGCAGTCAGAGCTACAGGCTACAGTGAGGCTAAAAACAGAGCTCATATGACGTTTTTCGAAACAACTTTTTATGTCGGGGCTGCAGCACACTTGGATCACTACGGATGAGCAGTATGGAGATACTTTGTGGATTCAATTTTGTGTTCTTGGACGTTAGTCTGGGGCGCTGTCTACCATTAGGTGTGCTGCCCGCTCCCCCCGCTGATCTCCGCAAGGGATGTGAGGACTCTAAAACTTCACCAGGGCCTCTGTTGGCATATGGGTGAGTAGATAATGGCTGAATTTTCATTTTTGGGTGCACTATCCCTTTAAAAGAAGAAGAAGAGGTTGAAATTTGCAGTCGTCATTTCCGGTAAGTGCACAACGGCCATGTTTAATTTGAAACACTACCCTGTTGAAATTTGTGCACTACGCCAGTAAGTGCATAGTGCACATAGTATACTACATAGAAGTATGTGATTTGAGACACACTGTAAGACTTTTTTGTCTCCCCAAAAGTGTCCACCATTGTTGTGGTCATCTGTGTTGTCCAACATGTAGTTCGAATCAAGCGTACAGTATTGGCTCTCCCTCTTTAATGAACAGGTAAGCTGAACAACAGCTAATTTTCCCTAAAAACTCATCCTCAATAAACCTGCAAACCTCAGATGAGGGGTAGGGAAGTAAAAAAGAGAAAAAAGACACAGGGGAGGATGAGGAAGAACACAATAATAAGGAAGACAGAGGAAGAGAATGAGATGGGGAGCTGGAGAGAGAAGCAGAGGAGAGCAGGGATTCATTTTGTTTGACAGTCAGCAGCTAAGGACAACCAAGTATGAAGCTTTAGCCTGTCTGTCCAGATGGAATA